>NC_133582.1:25342117-25654984 GCF_964106895.1 Numenius arquata | reverse complement strand
ACAATGAAAAGATAATTAAAGACACAATTGCACACTACAGTGTTTCTCCCAGATGCTAATTGTGTCACCAGAGAGATCTAAACAATTATATTAGGAAAACACTGAGTGTTAATAGTAATTTCCAAAAGGCAGACAATAAATAGATTGAGAAAATGCTGTGACTGTTGAGCCAGCCCTGGAAAAAGCTAGAGGAAAACTTGTGTTTCTGAAGCAAACATGGAAATTTGAAATGGGAGTGAGGTGCCTAAACATCTTGGAGGAACTTAGCCCCTGAGCTTACTGAAACCAAATCCTGCCCTACCCTACAAATAATTTCATATTTCACAGCCTTCGCATTTTCCTCATATGTGTGTTGTTCTTAGAAGCTTTGTATAAGGAGGATATATTCAGGAGGGCTGAATCCTGAAGACATTACTTAAAGGAAATTTCTATTCATGTCGCTGAATATTCACTACTGATAATGCTAGTAATAATTCTCTTGAAAAACTGTGTTATATTACCTGTTGCATTTCATTATGCAGAGCATATATAATATATTGTATTACTCTATATTACAGGTCTACATTACATACCTGTAATAATTATGTTCTGGTAATTAAACCAATTAAAGTGCAGTTATGAGCTCATTAAACTCAAGAAACACGAGATGTCAATCAATTCAGTTTTTATCTAGATAAAATCTTATCAAAGCCAAGTGATTCAGTCCTTAAACCCAAGTGTTCTGATGTCTGTGTCTCCATTTACAATGCATAGATAAACATGATGCAGAAAATGCCTGTATAGGCATATGTGACACCTGCATACACAGTCTCTATATAGTTCCTATACACAGAGTGAACTGCTGCTGGATATTTTTACCTCTGGTTCCCATGATATGTCTGAGTGGAATATATTTTTTTAAATATTTAATATCACACAATTCTTTACAGATCTGATATAAGCAATATATAGCCCTCTGTCGGGTATGCAGGTTTTGCGCATTTACCCTCGGTGGACACCAGAATGACTTAGACATGCTGAGTTATCCTGCTGTGGTCAGATGCCTTTTTCCCAGGTGCTGCAGTACCTAAACTGGTCCCTGCAGGGTCGGCAGGTCCAGCTCTCCTGCTCGGCTCTTACAGGCTGAGAGGTGATCCTAAATTAGCTCTTTTGAAGTCACCTGGGACTAGTGCATTCCTTGCCTGGAGCAGAACATTATACTCTGGAGTAAATATAGTCGGTGCAGAAATCTTCATCTCACTCAAGTTCTCCCACCGCTCTTGCAGTGGAGACAAGATTTTGGGCAAAACTTCACTGCCATCCCATTCGGTTGCTGGGAGTGTTTCTTGGGGCTGAGGGATGGCAATTCTGGGCTTTGTGCCATGCACTAAGAAGAGGCGTTTGGTACAGCCATGTTGATGATCAGCAGAGACTGCAGAAGAAAGAATTCAAATTATGCAGAGAGGCAGCAGAGGAATGGTAGTGACACAGGATTAATTGAGCTGGGTTCTGGTTCTCACACTGACAGTGTCTTGCCCAATGTTCTGCCCTCTGTTTTGTGCCTGCGTTGGTCAGATATATTTCAGGCTGTTGAGGGCAAGGACTGCCTTCACACTATGTCTGTACAGCATTTGAACAGTTGTCAAGCCTTGATCTTGGCTATCATCTTTAAGGGGGGCTCTATCATAAGCAATAATAATACTAATATTAACAATAATGATGATGCCAATGAAAGACTGATGATAGTTACATTCTAATATGGTCCAGAAAACCCCCATGCTTCAGGTTCAGCTCATCCAGAGCAGAAGAGCTGTTTATATTTATGTTGTTTTTCTAGTGGGAAGGGTGTGTTCATGTCCAGAGTTGGAAAGCATGGGGAGAAAAGAGAATTATGGAATGATTTTTCTATTGTGATTATGATCAGAAAAAGGAGGAGGGAGAGAGAAAAATGTGGATGATGTTACTATGACCAAAATGAAAGAATTTGAAAATAATCATAGCAGTTAGGGAAATGTGTTTTTAAAGACCTTGAGAGAGGTCATAACGAGAGTTTACTTTGTAGATCTAATCAGAGTTTACAAGACCATATGCCAGTTCCCAGTGGTGTCCATAGTGAACAGCAGGACACCAGTAATTTTCCAGATGTGGCTTCTCCCCTAGAAGGAGAACAAAACCATTGAGAAGAACTGGAGTGACCCAGCACTGAGGGAGCCTCTGAACTCCTCTACATATTTTGGCTGGGATGCCCTCACGAATAGTTTGGTTGTTGCCTGGTAACATTGGCATAAATTCTTGTACAGTGCGACTGAGCCTGTAAGAGAAAAGGAGAAACTCAGAGAGGGATCAAAAGATCCAATTCTATGGAAATTTCTTCATGAACCAGGGCTGAAGCATACATACCACGACATCTACCTGATGAGTATTTGGTGCTGCATCAGTAGTGGGGGAGAGGGGAAGGATGTTGGATGCCAACAGGACATTACTACCTTGTGAAATACCAGCACAGAGAAGGTCACAGTCAGAACTTCTGCCCTAAGCTTCCTGTAACTTCTGCAAACACTTGTGTATTTGTCCCCCTTTGGTGAGATCCTTCAGTCAGCCACCCTTGGGTCTCAGTATTGCCCCATTCGCACTGCAGCACGAACACCTTCCAGATCAGAGCACGCCAGCAATGGAAGAATTCACAAGGGACTACGTGGAATCACCAGATCTTCTCCCATTTTTGATTAGAGAGTCATAGCAGTGGGTGGCTTCATTTTGGAGGAGTGGATTTAAGAGCAGAAGATATCCTGATGGAGGTGAAAAATTGATGTTAAACAGGAAAGGAAGCTGTGGAATCATTTGATCTCTTCCGGAAGTTGTTCTTGCAGTCTAACGCCCTTGCTCCAGGTTGCTCTTTACCTCTGTCTTGTGTGCTTTGTCTGCTGCTTTGTGAATGACATTAGCTCAGGGAAAGGAATTGTCACGGTCTGTTGATGACGCAGTGGTTTCTGATGTCACCTATAACTGATTCATAGCTTACTTTGGCAGATTAGGGGATAGACTAAGATCCACCAGAAGCAGCTAAGTGCCTGCACAATAGCTTCAACTATGTGGGCTTGAGCTGAGGTCTAGGCATTGCTTACAACTTTGGTCGCAGTAAATACACTGTCATTTCTACAAAAAAACCCCCTAGATCATTGTAGCCAAATCTTTATGTGGGAGGAAGCAGTGGTGTTTCCTAATGAGCTGGAGATGGAAGGAGGAAATTTTGGTAAGCAACATCAACTGGTCATCTCAGAGCATTAGAGGACACCGAGGCCTTGCTTTGCTTGGCCACACGAGCACTGCCTGCCCTCGCTGCCGAGCACG
This sequence comes from Numenius arquata, assembly GCF_964106895.1. Lineage (NCBI taxonomy): Eukaryota > Metazoa > Chordata > Aves > Charadriiformes > Scolopacidae > Numenius > Numenius arquata. Next base: position 25,651,654 of record NC_133582.1, on the reverse strand, counting down.
ACAGGAGCTGCTGAGTCAAACGAGAGCGGCTCCAGCCAGGGCTGTGCCAAGGAGCGTGCTGCTATACACATTACTAAGGATTGGTTGAGAGACTTGGAGAAGAAAAGGAAAAAAGCCCTCATGGGAGATGGTCTATTTTTAATGAGCCCAAAACCTCTTCCACAAATTAAGTGAAATATTTTAAAAGGAAACAATATTACTTTGGTTTTATTTGTTTCAGCTACTTAGTTACAGCTCCACGTGGACACAATTAATGGAGGAAATAGAGTATTTTATAAGCCCAGGACTCTGAGATAGATATTTTGTGACTATGTGAAATTCTTTGCCCTAATCACCACACATTCCTTCAGAGAAGGTTGTATATTGCCGGAGATTATTAACCTCAGTTCCAAAAATGTTGTGTCTAGTCATTGAATGGCAAAGGGCAAAAATTGTCATGGCATTACTCAGTGATGAATTTTGCTCCCCATTTTTCATTAAAGTCCCTGCTGTCCATCTCTGGCTCAGGTCTGTTCTAATTCTGTTCAAAGTATTCCCCAGCAAGAAAGAAATGACCTTTCCACTGGAGCTAGTTTTATTTCACAGATTCATTTCAAACTCCCCCTGTGACTTCATGTAAATCACTTGGACATTCAGTACCTCATTTCTCCATTTTTTTTTTTTTTAATAGAAAGAATAAGATTTCCCCTTTATTTGCCCATTTACATGATGATTTTTTCAGGACAATGAATCGTCTTGTTTGGGTGGTATCTTACACCAACCCATGTAATCTTTGCTGGCCAAAGAAGAAAAACAGACTGAGGTAAAACCTGGGGGTGAATGTTGTTTAGGTGAAGAGTTTTATTTGTGCCTTGCCTTGCTTTCTTGATGAAAGGAAACAACAAAGTAGTCGCCTTTAGGAAAAAAATAATAATTTTTTTTTTTCATTCTTCTGAGACCTCCTCAAATATCAGAGACAGGACCATAAAATACAAGGTCTGGGCTTTCTGAGCGAGTGTGACAGCAGGGTGTGATCCCAGTTTCTGAATGGAGACAATTGATCAGTTCCTCTGATGATACAGGACTATATACCTCATTAATTAGCCATCCACTTCTCACAGGCAGACCTAAATAGTCTCCTTTTTAGCTCTCAGGCCAGTGCTGCTGAGATTTCATTGCAACAGGCTATTACATGGAGGTAAACAACATCTCGTCAATGCAGTAATCTGTGCAAATATCCTGATAGCTAAGCGCAGTGGTGGGGTAAATAAACAAACAACCCCAATGCCCCTTCCCCTCCACCACACCAATAAATATAGTTTACTGTACACATCACTCTTCAGGGCTGTACAGGGATGGTGTGAATCCATTAGCAGGGCAAGGGTGAGTGACTTCTGACTTCAGCGACCCTTAAAGTTAATCCAGCATTGTAGGAGCAGAATTAAATGTGATGAGCTCAGAAAGTGTGATAAAACCAGATTTAAGTGCACAGCTGGGCAGCAACCTATAAAGGCAGAATTTAAAACCGTAATAAAAACTTTGTAATCTAATTACAACGGTAAAGTTAAAGGTGAGGTATTTGCAGCATGATTCACATGCACCACAGCTAACCTCTGACATCTTGAATATATTATGTGGTTTCTTCACTACAGGAGTAATTTTTGAGTTGCTCTCTTGCACTACATGGCTCCCTAGGTTTTATTCTCGTGTGCTGTCTTTGGAGGTTGCAGGACAGGACAAAACTGCAGATCAGCACTTTGCAAAGCATCTGCTTTACCATGCTTCTTGCTCGAGGCCTCTCAGGGCTATTTCTCCCCATACACAGGACACCCAGCACCAAGGGACTCAGGCAGGGGCTGCAGCAGGTGCACACCACCTCTGAGAAATGGCAGCTCCTAAGAGAGTCCAAGAAGAAACCACAGCAAGAGCAGGCATATCTCAAACTGGCTGTAGCCTAGCTAGTCTTAATACCAACATGAGGGAGGACGCAAAGTAGACACAGCCTGGATACAATTCTAGGCAACCAGCTCCTGTTGAAGCCCATGTCATCATGTCTTCGTTGCAATTGGCACCTAATTAACACCACCTCAGATATGTGGTCATCTCGCTGATTTCAGTGCTGGCTTGTCCAAAAACCAAAGCGATAGGAAAAACCAGCCCCATGAACCCTGCCTGCTTCTCCTCCATGACCGCCAGTGGACAGGGCTGGTTTTGCCCAGCTGGTGGGGTTCAGAGTGCTCTTGCCAGGATGGACACTGTCAAGTATGACAACAACCTTACATCCGAGTCTAGCCTCTTTCAGCAGAAAGATGACAAGGGGTTTAAATACTCTAAAATATAAACGTCTTTTTCCTGTGTCCCATTAAGCATTGTTTAGTGTCCCAAGAGCACTGCATGTATCAGGGTGTAGTGGTGGGATTTAAACAGGTTTGCTGGTAACGGCTAGGCAGTTGCTCTAGGAAAGGCAGCTAGCAAGATCATTCTGTCTTCAGCCAGCCTGTGTCGAGATAGAAATTTCAAGTAATTTAGAAATCTATTCCGTGTGATTGTTCTGATTTCTTTTTTTTCTACATCCCAAACAGCAATAAAAAAATGGAGCAGAAATGTCAGGAAAAAAAAAATCTTTTTATGGTTAGTCTGAAAAGCTCTGTATTGTTGGGTTTTTCAACTAAAAGAACTTAGTGGTATTTCTGAAATCAAATTGGACCTTATTTCATTCTGTTTGAATTTAGGCAAAAGGTTTCCTTTTAAGTCTGACTGTTACCAAGCTATATTCCTGTAGTGTAACACTAACAGGAGTTGTTCAGGACAGTGTTGTTTGTAGAATCAGCATCCCAAAATAAACTATGTCCTTCCCCAAAGCAATGTGGAGCCAGCTGATCAATCTCCACAAATGTTATTCTTAAACTGATGAAATATTTACCACGTTTGTGAAATCAAACTGAAACACGCGTGTTGCTTAGGTTTCCCCAGTGGGTAATCAAATAATATTTTTTTCTGAAGGAAATGAATAATCTTTAAGATGCTGCATTTCCAAACCTGTCCCTCTTTTCCCCCTTTTATCAAGCTTGGAGAGGAACTGCAGAGCCATCAAGGACACCCTGTGCAGGGTTCAGAGTGACGGTCTCTCTCATGGGAAGAAGAGAGTGTTAGAGCCATTGGCTAAAGTTGATGACTGGTATTAGCAATGGGGGTGAAAGAGGTGTGGGGTGCTCTCGGAAAGGGTCTACTCAAAGTTTCCAAGGGCAGCTTGCATTTGTGATAGCAGGCCTGTCTCAATATTGTTATTTAGAGAGATAGAGAGATGTTTTCTGTTCTGGAGACAGAAAAAGATGTTATGTGTATATACTGAAATGCCACATATACTTCTGCTACTCCTGAGATAACTTCATCCCAAACTGTCCTTCTCTTCATACAGCTGTACAGCAGCTACACCAGGGTAGAACCCTCCGCGGCAGGAGACAATAGCTTTTAAAATGCAATTAGGGACTACGAGAAAACACCACAACAAACACCCCAAAACACAGGAAGGAGCCTGCCTGTTGCAGAAGGCCAGCGTGAGGATCAAATGAGCAACATCCCAGGTACAAACAGGGTGAGATCCTATCAAGCCCAGGCCAGCAACCACCCACTGCGTGCTCCAGCGGGTTTAGAAATCCCATCCTGTACAGCAGCTCCTACATGCTTGAGCTCACTATACTGCAGAGAGAGTAAGGGAGTATTTAACACCCTCAGTCTGCAGGGCACAGACAGGAGGTGGTAAATACCTTGATAAGGAAACTGGAGTGAAAATACCAGCTTTAGGCAATCCAGATTTTATCAGGGAAGTATGCAGGGATGAGTAACTACCTGACATGCAGATGTGCCTATGCACAGTGCCAGCGGCCTACCACTCCGCACATCTGGCCTCAGGCATCGCGCTTGCATTTTCAAACCTATGTGATTTTGGGGTATGTTGAGGGGGTGTTTTCACATGGGATTCTCACTTACACAATGGCAGGGCCCAAAATAAATCTGTAGTTCTATGCCTGGAAGAGTCTATAGATTTGACACCGGAGACCTGTTTTTCTGCTGTAAGAAGCTGCTCGGCTTCTCAATGAAGCCTATTGCTCTGCTTAGCAATGACATGCATTTCATGGCACAGTTATCCAGGTGACAGGTCAAAAATGGACCCTCAACAAAGGGGTGAGGCTCAACAAAGTCATAAAGAAATTAATATTGTGTATTGTTCAGTGAATGGATGAAGTTTTATGGGCTAGTGCTATTGCTGGCAGCATAGGACCTAGAGAAGACCTGTGCCTGGTCCCAACATAGTCTCTGCAATGTGAACCACAAATTTAGCGGGAATGGTTGGAAACTGAAGGGCTGTGAACTGACAATGTATCTATTTGCACTTGAGGACATATGGGGATGGTCTTATAGAGATAGTTTGGAGAATTATTACTAGGTCTTTTACTCTAGCTCTGGACCCTAATGTAAGACTATGGAGCTGCCTGTTAGGTATTCTTCCTCGTACCCCAGATCGCCAGGGAAGTCATTTGGTTGTCATCAACCAGGGTGGGAAATGTCTGTTCAGAGAGCTTGTTCCTGCTCCGACAGTGCTCTTCAGGTGTCTTATGGTCTCTTGGATCTTTCTCTTTGTTTTTTGCGTAGATTCTTGTCAGGTTTACAATACAACAGACAGCACAACCAGCCCTATCCTTGGTGGGAAGAGAAGGGTAGGAAGAGCTTGGCACCATGAAGGGATGTCCCGGAAACGTGAACAAGGAGGAAGGAGAGACTGTTACCACACTGGAATGATAAGGGGTTGGGGCAGCACTTGTAGCTATGCCACACCAGGGGCTTGGCTGCCAAAGGGGTAAGGATGGTGTTTAGTGTGGCTAATGACAACCATAAATAGGAAAAATATGGACGCTATTGGAGAGAGAGGCCCAGGAATGGATAAAGAATAAATTGGCTGTGCTGCATATAAAGAGGGCCAAACAGATGTTGGGCCTGATCCAGAGCCCATTGAGTTAATGGAAAGGCTCCCTTTGGTTTCATTGGACATGGTTTCAGGCCCATTACAGCTTCACAGGAAGCAGTGGAGACCAAGAGTAATAACTTGTGGTGACTGGAGTGGTGTGTGTTGCATAGGTGTGGGCTGTGAGGTTTTCATGGTGAAAACAGATGGGTCTCACAGTTCCATCCATTTGGCCTGGGTAACCCTCCTGCCTCCCTTCCCCCACCTGACGGTAAGCAGTCTCATGCGGTTTTGGTCCTCTAACCAACATTTTGGCTTGATTCTGCGCAGAAGTACCCTTCTGCCTTCTCTATTGCCCCTCTTGCTCAAGGGGGTTCGGTTGTGACCTCATGGTAGCCCAGGATTTAGAAAGCAGTGGCTTGAGCCATCCACAGAGAGGGAAGAAACGAGGCCTGTTGAGAACTATTGACCAGGGAGGAATCTTGTTGTGGACCAGCAAGCAAAATAATGTAAAGCAGGTGTTTCTGCAATCATGAGACATTTGTAAAACCAACATTGTCCAACAAGTCTCCCACTCACATTCTTGTCCACATGATATGGTGAGGTCTCACACGAAGGACCACAAATAGAAAACATCTCTCTGTACTAGTTGGCGTACGACCTATGCTAGGGCCTCCCTCCCTTTCTGCTGTCTGTGCTTTTCTGTTTATTTAGGTGTGTGTCTTTGTTTCTGTTTTTACATTTAGCACAAGTAGAAAGGAAATGGGACTTTGTACAGCTTAGGAGACTGGGAGCTTACCACGCTTTGGAGCATAGGCCTTTATTTGTCCTCACACCACAGGTGCAAGTGTTTGTAGGCCAGATCCTCCACTAATGTAAATTGCCCCAGCCTCTGAGAGCTTCCTCCTTTTAGCCAGCCTGTTTGAGGGGGTTTGTGATATCCAGAGATGCAGACATAGGCCATACTCAGGCCAAGCCGGTCTCGTGTTTAGGAGTGAGAACTTGAAGCCCAGCAGCGCTCGATTTCTCCTGGTGACACTATCAGGAGGAATGGATGGACCATTGCATGCAAAAATGCATCAACAAACAGCAGATGCTGTTTCATTCAGGGTCATGAATTTATTGGAAATGTAATTTGGGGAATAGTTTGATTTAGTCAAATTTAGGCCAACTTGGAGAGAGGCAAAGAAATAAGATACAAGGGTAATTTCAAAGGCTTTTCTCAGGAGTACCCCTACCCAAACACGTATAGCTTTGTTCTCCCTCTTTCTGTCACTGGGAGAAATCCTCATAGTGGAGTGAAATTGACTGTAGTATTGCTGAAGGAAAAAACTGTCTTTTTTCTGTGAGAAATTCTGCTCTGAAAGGGGCTAATAGTTCACAAAGCTAGTGTAAACTTAACAGATTCTGCTCAGCATCAGAATCATTATACCAATTTATTTCAGCGGAAAACCTACCCCAGTTTCCCTTCACATCAAGCTCCTCACAATCCATATCTGGATTTTCAATCATCCATCGGCAAAGGACCCACTCCCCAATCTTTTGTAAATAGCTATCAGTATCATTCACCTCGTCTCCAGCTGCATTCACATAGACTTCATTCCCCTTGGCAGGTATTCCCTTATCCACGCTGGCAGTAACGTGTACACGGTACAATGGTGTCAATCATGGCTCAGGCTGAGCTGGATTTTAGGTACTTAACAGGTTTAAGTCATGACCCTACAACACCCATTCTCCAAAATACAATCTTTTGCTCTTGCTGACAGTAATGCACTTCTAGCCCTGTTTAAAAAGAAGCTGATACGGAGAGAAGCCGCTGAACTTTCTGTGCGAGGTAAGGGTCAGTTTACAGCTGGATAAATTGCCTGGCAGGAAGGTTGTGTGGCAACTTGGCAATCATGCCATAACACAGCTGAAGGAGGACGCCTGAGCCCTGTCTTCTAGTTCTCTTTTTAACCATGCTGGCCTGTTTACATTTGGGTGGTAGATGGGTGGAGCCGTTATTCCAATTTTTGGCTTGTATCTTTCCACTTGGATGTCAACGTAAGCTGCTGCAATTATATCATAATTGTGTCCCAGTATTGGAAATGATTAGTCTGTTCATTTTCCATAAATACTGGCTGGCTGGCTTCACCTGGCAGTTGCTGGGGATTGTCATGGCAGATACAAAAGCCCAGACAATATGGGGATTCATAACTTCATGTGAGTTATAGTGTTTTCCAGGTGGCAAAGTGTAACAAGACTATGCTATTGGATTTAGACATAAACAGGATGCCTGAGGGAAATGTCAGCTTTTAAACTGGGATTCAGGTAGCACTAGAGAAATCACAGGTATTTTAAATGTAGGGCAGTCTTACTGTGCTAGTTTAGTCAGTAAGTGAATTTCTTATTAAAATAAGCACCAAACTAATGGGGGAACTTTTACATTTCAGATGAAAGTTCAAAAATATCTAGGCTTTATAATTAAATAGCACTTCCCATTCCTACCTCTCCACCATGGCAGCCTTTGCTCTCCCATACTGACCAGTTCCAGTGGGTGGAACCAATGTAAAATGTAGCCGTGTATTAACTTCAAGGCTATTTATTCTTACAAGGGAGCTCTAATTCCAAATAACACTGATGCCAACCTTTTTTTTTTTTTCCTTCAGAACTCAGGCATACAACACACTTTCCTCCACTGGAGCTCATCATTCCATAACTCCAGAAATTGCAATATAAACCTTGGCTACTATGTACACTTCAACTTGAAAACACAGCAGTGATCTGGGATTTTAATTCAAGCAAATTTGAAAGTGGATTAGAAATAGGATCCAGCTGCATCTCTAATAGTCAAAAGAAAAATTAGCAGAACGTTGGAGCTGAAATGAACTCTCTCTTTCTTTTAGCTTTTTTCCTCCTTTTTGCTTTAGAAGAGGAATTACGTAGACCTAAAATACCATAATTAAATTGTCATTTGTTCCTTACCTTGGTAGAACCTCTGCCCAGCTGAACACATCTCAGTTTCCATCCTAAGCATTTACCTACAGCACAGGGTTGGGGAAGGGGGGCGGTTTATTACTTGTTTTAAGAAATTAGAAATCAGAGGCATGCATAGCCTGTCTGTTATAGTCTTCAGCGAGTGTGTTGCCAGGCTCTACAGGTTATACATCATTAGTGCACGGAGTGTCCAGGAGAGCCCAAAGCTTGTGCAGGTGTGTTGGCAAAGCTCACACCACTTCCCTCCCTCCTCCCTACTCTACTGCACTTCCAGCAAGCTGATACTTGAAACTCAATGTGGCAAAATCACAGAGGGCTCTTCTAAAGTTTGTTAGCTCGAAGCTCACCCAGCAGACGTGACTATGAGATGGCGCATGGAACCTGGAAGGGACTCACTGGAAAAACAAAACCATTGAGTCAAAAGCTTAGTGCGTTTTTCCATGATTGTATGAAAAAAACCCTGCAAGTGTGTTTTTAAGCACTTTCAGATATTAGAAGTTCAGTGAACACAGAGACACCTTCTATTTTTTTTCTTTTCCCCTGGCCTTGAACTTTCAGAAAGACTATCGGGAATATGTTCCAGCCTGTTTTCAATGACCCATTCATATGGTGGTTTTATTTCAGCTTTTCCCAAAATGGAGTGAGCTTCTTTCGATCTCTGCTCCTGGCATTAGCTGCCATTATTTGTGCATCCTGCTCAGATAATCAATAAAGTAGGTGGCATCTGAAAATAATTACACACACAGCTCTTCCCCGGCTTCCAAGACAGAGACAGAAGCTGGGAAAGGAGCCTTTGCATATTCAGCACTTGTTAAAGGAATGAAATATAGTGCTGTGTGTTATTGTTGTATCCTGAAACCTGGGCATTCAGCAGTAGTTTCTTTTGACATTGCTTAGCGCTCTGGCCACACAGTACCTGATCACAAAGCTAATAATCTTTCCTGGCTTCGCTAGAGAAGTTGCCTTCAGAAATGCTTGCTTGTATGGGGCGCCAAAGGGCAAGAATTGTCAAACGGGCAGCAAATATAACAGCGGTGTCTGTGGCCTCCCTTAGGGAGGAAGGGTCTAGCTGAGTGTAGTATCCTCCTTTGTTTAGGGGATACCACCACGGTTGCATTTTTACAGCCAGATGTCCTGGCCCCAAGCTAGCGTGTGGTGACAAGTGGGTGGCCTGTGCAGGGTGTGGTGTTTGCCTGTAGCATGGGATGAGTTTTTGCAGACAAAATTGTGTTCAAACCCATGGCTCTGTCTTCATACTGCTCATGGCAAAGCCACCTTTAGATGTCCATAAGGCTTTTACTGCTGACTGAAGAACCTGATTCAGGTTCTCCATGGAGTCCTATCAGCCAGGAAAGTATGTGAGTCATCTCGTATTAGAAGGTATTTAATGACTATTTTAGGAGGTTTGCAGCTTCAGCCTCCCTTCTTGCAATGGCTAAGATGAACCATTGGCATGAACCTGAGCGTTTCCACTGCAGCCTACATAAAGAGCAACTGCACCAGGTTACCAACACAGGGCCTCTGAACTGAGCAGGTGGTACAAAAAGGAGAGGCACAGATTTTGCTAGGGAAAGCTGTGACTCCTGAGTAAGGCTTTGTCTTTTTACTCCTGCAGCTCTGGAGAAGCTTTGTGCAGCACTGTCACAGTGGGGATTAGGTCCTGGCTACAACCCTACACAGGTTTTAATGGTCTTTCCTAAGAGTCTGCTCATGGTCTCCATTGAAGACAAGAAGAGAGGCGATGTGGAGCAGTGGTCTGACCCAGTCTGGCCATTCCCACATATTTCATTTATACCTTTCCCTCTCAAGCTGCAGAGCCAGGAGGTACGTGTACAGCCAGGAAAGCCTGTGATGTCTGCAAGAAGGTAGCAGCTGGGGAGATCTGGGTTTGGCACCTGCCTCCCTGGAAATGAGCTAAGGACATCAAGCAACTCCCTGCTCCGAGCTGTGGGGTACCAGCAGGGCTATTTCACTTATCTGGACAGCAAAAATTACATGGGAGCAATTATTTTTGGCCACTACTACAGGGTCTCTGCTATCTCCTGATCTAGGCAGCAAGCAGAAGTGTTTGTTCATGGCCTGCTCCATTGTCCATCCCCAGCTTTTCTCGGTGGTAGTACACTGTTTGCGATGCTGTTTAAATCCTCCTGCCAGCCCCAACAATGCTTCGCACAACCCCAGTGTGTCGGGAGCTTCCAGCCCGCAGAAAAAACGATCCTGCTCAGCCCAGCTCTGTTTGTTGCAAAGTGTTTGCTTAGTGATTAACTCATGCGCGGACATACACAGCCACAAATCTCTAGGTTGTCTCACAGCCTTTTCATTCAATTAAGTCTGTTGACTTTGTCTCATTTTGAGCAGTAACTGGATTTAGATAAGGCAATGGAAACCAAAACATCAATTGTGTGATTTCTGGCCCAGCCGGTATGTTGATCTGAAGGGAATGTTTATGCGGGCGATAACTGAGGTAGTGCACTGATTAGGACAAAGTCATTTGGTGCAGACTTCTATAAAGTAAAAATGCTCTGCATTAAGTGCAAGCACTTGCCAGAGGAAGCAAAGGGAGCTGCCTGCCTCCACAGACTCCCTCTCTGCCTCACTTGATGTGCTGTGAACAGCAGCCAGCGGTGGAGCAGTCACGGTGGGGCTGGGGCTGGGAGCTCCCACCAGGTGAAGGGGCTGTGCTGGAGCCCAACTGATATAACTGTAACGGCTCCTCTGAAGCCAGGAAAGCTCTACAGGGATGTAACCATTTGGGATTTAACCAGTTACTTTTTGTCAGCGATAGACCAAAGTTATTCTGGGATAATTTTTTCCCACAAGCTGTAGGGCATGAATTTATACTCAGTTCCTTAGGGGCTTGATTTGCCCAACATGAAGCAGTCCTCATCCCATACATCCCTGGGAAGAGGAGGTGCAAGTGGCACACCCTCAGCATCTGCACTCCTTAGAAGACAGGTGGCCCAGATGGAAAAATCCTCTGTACTACCATGGCTGATGTCTCCCTGCGTAAGTGAGAGAAAAGAAAGCTCTTCTCTTTTGCAAGCATACATTTTTGTCATGCTCTCCTGTGCCTTCTACTGTTTACGCACTATAGTCAGAAAACATATTGGGGAAACATATATTGTTATGTATTTGTCAAAAGCCCATGTCAATGCATGACTTGTTTTGGTCCCATTCTTTTCCAGATAACTGTTAAGCTTACGGGGAACAAGGGGCATTCCTGACACCCTGCAATTTCAGCAAAGAACGTGGAAGAAGAGTGCAGGAAAAGACAGCGAGAAGACATTACTTCCTGAACACACAAGTTAAGTTACACCATTGGAAAACAGCAAATGTATTACTGACTTTTTCTTTCTTCTTTCCTGTAGTAGGGAGGATTTCTTCCTCAAATTATTCTTTGTTTCCTTCTGATACCAATCTGTGGCATAAGGAGCTCATTCTAGCTTGTTGCACCTTGAGAACTGCTAATGGAGATTGAAAAGGGACAAATATATTGTTGGTCATTCACAATTTGCTGCATGCAGCCTTGATGCATATATTCTTCCAAATAGCACAGCTTCACCACCAGAGGAAAAGGGGAATGTGTTGTTTCAAAGGACTTTTCTTTCCAGTTCCTCTCCACCCTTCTTTTTTCCCTTTTGGGCAATGCAGCACTTTTTGCAGAGATCGTATTGGAAGCAATGTAAAACCAGCATTTATGGGGAGAAGTGCTGTACCCATGGGGTGACGATGGGGAGGAGGTGCTAAGAACCTCCAAACATCAAGCCAGTAGTTCACATTATTGCTTCTGGTTTGGAATGGGAATCACACCAACCAGCCTAAGCAACAATATACTGCAGTGTGCACTTACGGTCCTGCTCCTTATAGATTCACAGATTCATAGATTGGTCCAGGCCGGAAGGGACCTCCAAAGGTCATCTAGTCCGACCTCCCCGCAGTCAGCTTATTTGACCTTCCTATATGGCGCACTCCAGCATGTGGGAAGAGGGTGTTTTAGTGTACTCAGATACTCAGACTCAGTATTTCCATCAATGACTTGGGTGATGGACTGCTTTTGGCTTTCTTGTACCAGGACATTGCAAGAGTTGTGGAAGCACACTGTGCACTGTGGACTCACCCCCTGGCTCCCCATGAAGACACCCTCAGCCTGTGACACTTTCTGTCACAGCTGCTGCCATTCAAAGCAGAACAAGCATACTAAAATTTGCTTCCTTTGGGCTGCAAAGGTGGTAGCTCTACTGTGCTGCTGTCACCAGTGGCGCAGGGCCCATGACGCAGCGAGCACGCAGCAGCAGAGCCGTGCCCAGCGTGAGGCTCTGCCCCGGCACGGCGGATTAGCGCAACACAGTGTGCAGCTCCCAGGACCCGAGCAAGTGGTTGCGCGTGTGTACACACACACACGAACACTTAATTGTTGGCAACTTAACGTATATTAAACATCTTCTGGTAGCGATGAAAGATGGCATCCTCCCAGAGTTTTGCATACCTGTGAACTAATCAGCCCTTTGTGTGAAAGCGTAGGTGGGGACTCTTCTAACAATACAGAGTTGATTAGCTCATCATCTTGGCTTTAGGGGCATACTGATGTGCCCATCCTGCTTTCAGAGCTATGAATAATCCAGCTTTGCTGCTGTCCTCTTATAAAAAAAAAAAAAAAAAAGAGAGAGTATAGTTTCAGGGGTTGGTACTCAAGCCTGTTTCTCAGTACAGGTGATGAGTAGGTATTTTCCTAATATTCGCTGGTATCATTCTTGGCTTCAGGTCTCCTTTGGACAGCTGTTGGTATCGGAAATGATATCTATCTGACAGAAATAATTGCTATTTTTCAACCACTGATTGGAATAACATCCTTAAAGATTAGGTACATGTGATTCACTTTCAAAGTGAGAGGACCATCAACAGAATTTGTGCTGGTCACAGTTCATTTAAATTTCTGTTAACAGTTTGGATGGTGGAGCAGACAGGGCTCTTACTGTAGGTTAAAACAACAAAACAGACTGGGATCCCACCTTTGGACAGGGAGGGGGATTGATTTTGAATGTTCTGAGTGAACTTTAGAAATAGTCTTGCATGAATAAGGAAGTGCCTAATTAAAATACACATAAGGAATCAGGTCACGGTACTGGCTGGGGAGCTGGTAGAGGACAAGCTCAAATCCAAGTCTACTGTGTGATGCTATGGCCATAAAGATGCTTGTTATTAGAAGAGGTATCAAGAGCACCCTTTGTGTGGAGGTCATTCTGGTGCTGGAGGAGCCCAGACCACAGCTCTGCACTCCATACCTCAAATAAAGGCATAAACACAGGAGGAAGTCCGGAGGAGAGCAACAGGACTGATAAGAGGTTTCAAAACACATGACCTGTAAGGAATTTTTTTTTTTATTTGGATTTGTTTAGTCTAGAAAAGACTGAGGACAGCTATGAGAGACTTCACATGTGAAGGCAGTAGCTGAAAGGGGTGTGGTAGAAGGGTACAGTGATCACTGGGTCTGTCTGCATGGAGAAGGACAAGATCTAGTTGGCTTTATTTACAGAAAAACAGAGCAGGTAACAGTTTAGGAAAGCTCTATCCATAAAGAGAGGGAGATGCTGGAACTGATGACGCAGAGAGGCTTTGGGATCTCCATTGCTGTGAGTTACCAGAAGTTTAAACTGATGTACAACAGGAGTGGTGTAGGCACAGGCATAGAAAGATGCCATAGGGTCTCTCCATATCTATACGCCTTTGGTTCAACCTATTCTTCAGAGTTTGTTGCTTTGGTGGCAGTAGCAGGAGGCATGTTGGGCTCAAGTTTGGTTGCTAAAACAGAAAACAAGCTGATAGGTGGGTATGTTTACACCAAAAATGTTGATAAGACAGGAAAAATCATATTGTCAGAAACAACAGCCAACAGTTTTAGATGTTCTGCTTCAAAAAAATAGATTTAAGGAAAACTAATCCTTTGGCAAAACAGAGCCTTTCATTAAACAAAAGATTTAGATGGAAAAACGAGCTCTGTAGATTAGCAGCCCAGAAAAATCCCAAGACATCTGAAGTGTACTTACTGATCCTGGAAATGGTTGCTTTTCGCCATCCAGGATTAAGCAGAGATAACACAGCACCTCTGTATGCAATGGAAAGATGGGTAAAGAGTTTGTCAGGGGAGCCTGAGAGTAGCTTCACCTGCAAAAAATACAAGAATAAGTATCCAAAAAGACTTTGTGCAATAGCTTGCCAAATTAAGAGGGAAATGGTATCTCTCACAAAGTCAAGGAAGGACTGCGGTTAAGGGATGAGAGTCAGAAACCTAGCATTCAAAAACTGCTAGTTCTCACAAAGCCTGCACTTATATGTATTCAATCCAGGAAACTGGTTAGTGGGATGTGAAACTACCATATGTTTTTGCAGATGCTACAAGTATGTGTGCTTCCCTTATGTATATATGCTTTATACCCACTTTTGAAAACGGGTCAAAGCCTTCCAGTGCTCCAGGAGGAAAACTCTTGAGAATTTACAGATCCGAGATGCTGTGATTAATGTTTCTGGACAGCAATTTCACTTTCCCCTATTGAGGCCTGGAAAAACAGAGGAGAGTGCAACAGATCAAGGCAGACACATCTGCGTGGCTGTCAGATTTCACGCCAACAAATTGGAAGAAAATTGAAAAACCTAGGCCAGATCTGGTCCTTGCTCTGGGAGTGCAAAGAGGTCTGAAAGGCTCCTACACAGATATTTAGGCTTGGCATAAAACCACCACAGGAATTCCTGTGTTTCTCTCTCTGTTTTTGCCATACCTTTACTAGAAATACGTCAAATGAATATGAAGGAACGAGATCTTCTTGTTAAAATAGTCTTGAGTTTGTGTCACTTCAGTTAAGAGGAGGCTGCAACATCCACCTCTGCCCGCCACAGCTCAACAGCTGCCCTTCCAAACACATCAAGTTGCAGGCTTACATCTTAAATGAACGGTCCCGCAAGTGTGGGAGACGGGGAACCATAAATGCTCAAAAGTAGTTTTTTTTTTCTCCAAAGCCCCAGGAAGATTTGCACCCTGATACACAATCCTTCTGTCAGGCATGGAGGACGAGTTACCTTCATCATCGTGTTGCTCTTTACTTTCCAGCACAAATAGTCCGAAACCACTCTGGAGTGGGGGCAATGTGACACTGCCAGGTGATTACACGTTGTCTCTTAATATAAAGACGGTTGTTTTTAGATTCCATTACTCAGTTCCATATTATAAGCCTTATCTCACAGGAAGCTTGGGATCGCTCTATAGTTTCAGAAACCTCATGGTAAAAGGGTGAGTTTTTAAATACAGTATTTTTGAGAGAGACTATCTTAAAAATACAGTGCTGTTCAAATCCTCTGTTTCCTTTAATGCTATTTTCAGGTTGGTTCTTTGTTTTTTGTTTTGTTTTTTTTTACATTAAACATTAAGCTTAGCAATATGCATGAGATATTAGATTAAAGGGACAAGGCTTGGGTTTTTCGTGTCCGTCCAGAAATAGCTATTCCCTGGGTGGGCCAGGTAAAGTCAAGCAAGGTTTTTGTCACACAACTTCCTCCAGCTTTCTGAGTGTTGGGGAGAGAGATGTGACTGGCTGCTTGCAGAAAAATCTGGCCAAAAGCATCAGGCCACATCCTTTGTGGAGGTAAATCAACATCATCTGAGTGGCACTTCTGGAACCATGACTATTTTCATCAGGATCAGGCCTTTTACATATGGTAAGGAAGTGGTAAAGATCACAAAGGGAGGGGAAGATATACATGCATGGCAATAATTGGAAAAAGCTATGGGGTTTTCCTATGTAGGTGGTGTCATTTTCTCTAAAGAATTAGCGTGGCTTTCCCAGCACTCTTTCCCTTTAACCAGACATGCTGAGCACTGCGTCCCGATAAGACAACAAGCCCGGATGCCCAGAGGAAGAACCGTGTTGTTGTGAAGACGCAGGCCCAAAAGGCAAAATGTCTGGATTTTATTTGCAGCTCTGCCACAAACTTCCTGGATGATTGTAGCCAAGTTAACCAGGTCCTTTTTTTTCAAGCAGCGTCTGTGCCCTTTCTACATATGCATGAAGTATACGTTTGTTGTTCAGGGCTTTGCACAAAAGTCCAAGAAATGCAAAGCTGCAAAGAAACACTGCTGCCTACGTGCTGCCCTGGTTTCCCCGGACAAAAGGTGATGATCTGGTGAAGCCACTGGATCTGTGCTGGCGGGGATTCTGATCCAGAAACAAGGCAGGAGCATCACAGCTCTGGATCAAAGCCCACCTTGCCCAATGGGCCATTGCTGGCACACAGCAGAAGTAGGCACCCAGGGAGAAAAGCAAAATCAGGGTGAGCAGAGCTGGATGTGTCCACACTGTGCTTTCCTAGCCTCTAATCATTCAAGGCACGGGGACTTCCAGATCTAGGAATGGTTCATACGAACTTAGCAAGCCTCAAAGTATTTCTAAACCTGGGAGCATGAGTAGTCCTGGACAAGCTCTCAGGGCACCTTGGGATTTTTAGCTTCCTTGGAGTAGGACTTATTTCTTCAGCTCTATGTCAGACTTATTGGATCACACAGGGCCTTTGTAGCTGCTACAAAGGACAGTCTACCCATCACTGTGTCAGCTCCCTGCCTCTCATGAGGAAGTGATGGTGCCTGCCAGGGAGTTGAGGCTAAATGCAATGCGGTTTCTTCATGCCTTGGAAGGGAAGAGAAGTCTGGAGAGAATTATTGTTACGACGTATAGGAGCTTTGCCGGTACAATGCCGTGTAATAACAGCTACTCTTCACGTCATTAAGTTACCAATTTTTTAGTACTTTTGCTGGAGTAAGAATAAAGAAAGGTCTATCTACTCTCAAAGACAGTCTTGCACCTGCTTTGTCCATGCCCCATGAGCAAGCTACGCCCTGGAAGCTACGGAGTTGAGCTAGACTGGTGGTGGGTTGAGCTTTCACCCTGACTTGTGGTGGGGTTCATACATCTGGGCTCAGGGGGGTGTTAATGTGGCTACACAGCGTCAGTCTGGAGATGGCTTTTGTCCAGTTGGCTGAGAAGGGGGCTGGATTTACAGGCAGCTGTTTGCATCAACCAGTGTAGACATGCCCAAATTCTCCTAATGTACTACTGGAGGGTACTCAGATATTACAGTGATGAGGGCAGTCTGAGAACCTGTTTAGACCAGAATATGGGTTTCAGTGGCAGTTTTCTGGCTGATTAATTGGGTGACTTTGTGCAAGTCTTGACTTGCTGTTGCCCTATCCAGTAAATGGGAATAGCAGCATTTGCCTCCCTTCGTAAAACACTTTGAGGTCTACGGATAATCCTCCTCCTTTTTCCCACCCATGATGATGGGACCAAGTGGAATCTTACGACACATTGAGTTTCTGTGGTCTAGCATTTGCCAAGCATTTGAAAATGACTCTTTGGCTTGAGTTTACGATGTCTGTGATTGCCACGTGATTTCTCGTGGAAGCTCCTAGTTGAAATCAGGTCACTATACAACTGAAAATGCATGGGATTAGGAGAGAAACTGAAGTAGTCATCAGGACTATACAGACCCATGATGACATAAATGTCCTGCCTGGGGCACCCTGCGATACACACATTGATAATCCTGTCAATAACCTACAGGATTTTGTGGTTCAAAGGTCTGCATACATTTAAGAGTGGAAAACTCTAAACAAGTGAAGATTCCTCTTGACCACCATACTGCTCTCTCCATTACCCAATAAGCTGTGCATGCAATAGACGGAGCTAGAGAAATACATCTCCATTGGGCATTCAGAGATGTTTTCACAACATAATGTTCAGATTTTGAACTCAAGGACCTTTTGCTGCTATGGACAACCGATATTTTAGGACACTATTTCTTTTTTTCCTGGATTTTCTTTGGCCAGGGATGTTTCCTCCTACGCTGGATGTAGGTCCATTCTTAGATCTCATCCCTAGTAGGTACCAAAGGGGTGTGTTACCAAGGTTATGCTATTTTGCACAATGACGTGAGAGAAAACCTTAGTCATTGCAAACAAACGTTACAAGTGACTTGGGAACTGAAGAAGAGAGTAAATAGTTAAGAAAACAGGTCACTGATATTCAGAGATCTTCCCAAAGAACATTGCAAGGCTGTACGAGCCTTGAAGAGCCAGGAAACCAGCAGAGATTTGTATCAGGCAGAGTGATCTAATGAGCTTACGGAAGAGAGGCTAAGGGATGGCTTGATCATAATCTCTAAGAACTCACAAGAGGAAGAGAAATGTGGAAATGAGGCAGATGTATATAGAAATCTTATGGCTGAAACTTAAAGCTGAACTTTTTTTACTTTTTTGTAGGAAGGGGCAACAGGAGCAGTAACTAACTTCAGAATAGTGCTCCGAGGCTTCTGTAATAGCTCCTGTAGTCCCTGAGCAGCTGGGGAACTCCATCTTCACATCTTGCCAAACACTGAACAGAATTAGTGAGGGTAAAAGCATTTGAGAGGGAATAGTGTTTTAAGACACTCGACTCCAAATAGCATGAGCTATTTGGGCTAGCTTGAGCTACCTCTTTTCTTGTCCTTTGCCTCTACTCTATCATTACAGGATGACAACATCAGAATGACCTGCTAGCATTTCTCCCTTTAAATCAGGAAAAAACCCAAGTAACATAAAAAGAGCCCATCAGTGAGCACAAATGAAAGGCTGCTCTTTATGCTGCTGCAATTTCCCAGAGCAGCACGCAGGGTTTGCTCCTTGGACCAGGGGTGGGAGGGACTCAGCACCTGGCTGGACTGGACCCAGTGGCTGTGTATTTCATGAGTCCTGTCAGATATGATCTGTCCATACACAAGCCGTGTTTTACTTATAAAGTAAATTACATTACATGGGCTATAATGTACGTTTTCAAAGGGGACCCACCTTAAAAACATTTTGTTTAATAAAATAACTTAATTAGAAGAGAGCTTCTGGCTGATGTGGTTGAGCCTGTGATAATTTTTCCTTCTCAAATCGTTTTCTCTGTTTATTATACTTAATTATAGTGTAATTATGTATCCATCCTCTAGGCAAATTATGCAATCAGAAAATGTGAGTGCTTCATTTGCCACTGCTGTTGGGACCAGTGTTTACATCCCTAGTATAAAATATGAGCATCATTTCTATTATTTATAGTATATATACATATACATATATATAAAAGATGTTTCACACAGAATGAAAAATCAGTGTAAATATTTTATTGGCAGTCATTTTTGCATCATCCACCTAATTCGTGGCCTGCTAATAATGAAACCATCCAAAGCTCAGGTAGGTAAAATCTTTACACTCTACCATGAATTTTCTCAAACACAAAGCATACATGGCTGAGGAACATGGAAGTTCCATAATTTAGCTTTAATTTTGGCGGGAGGATTTTTATTACTTTTAAGAAGGTTTTTTGTATTTCACTTTCTAATATTCTGGCCAGAATTTCTTAGCACCACGAGAGAAAGGAACCCCACAATATTTAGTTAATGGGTGTAGATTTGTGTTCAAGTCATGGGTTCAGACTGATCATTTTTCTCCCATGTGCTTCATGTTTCTAGCCATGGCAGCACTGGCTTTTAAAGGCTAGGCTATTCTCCGTCTTGTTTTTCTTGATGAGACTTGACAGATCATGTTTGAACATACTGAAAGATGAAGCCAAATGTCCAAATCTTGAAAACCCTTTTGAGATTGATGCATTCTCTTTCTTTGGCCAGCTCTCAGCATGAATGCAAACCGGATTCCCACTTGGCAATTTCAGCTTCTCTTCATATGCTTATTTTGCAGAGATGAGGCCGCTCACACCAAGGGAGCAGGTGGGGAAGAGAACGCATCTGTTGGTGAAGCTCAGCCCAGCTCTGTTGGCATCAAGTGCCCGTGTTTATTGCAGCTGGCAAAGAGGTGAGCCATCCATGCAAAATGGCAAGCCTACCTAACTGTCACCTGGCCAGCCCCACAGCTGATGGAAATCTGGGTAACTATTTGATCTACCCCATTTTGCCCCGCTGAGGAGCTGGCCCTGCCTTTCACATTGTCACTCATCTGCGTAGTCCTCTCCACGACTGTCTTGCAAACATGCCTTTGCAGGAAATAGAAGGCCTCAACGTGGCCTAACTTCCACCTCGTTCCAGGCAAGTGGACTGGTATTTTTATGAAGAGCCAACATTTCTCAGCCACACAGGCAAAACTGAATTTTGCCACACGGCATCTGAAGGGCCAGGACTTGCCTGGGGAGTGATGGGAAGGTTGGGGTAGAGCTGGGATGGCACAGCTGGGTGGGGAGAGCCAAGAATGTGGGACCTGGGGAGGAGGGCAGTGGAAGAGCCAGGAGTGGTGGTCCCCCAGACAGAATTAGCAACCCAGGGGAGGAGAAATAAGATGATTTCTGATCATCCTCTGCAGCCCTGCAGCTCCCCTGTGCAGACAGTGGCCTCAAACAGCCTTTCTCTCTCTCTACCCTCAAAGCACAACCACTGCCCCATTTCTCTCTCTCCCTGAGAAAAGAGCTGTCAGTTGTGGTCTCTGAGGGAAAGGTGCTAGAATCAAAGCCTAGATCCAGGCAGATACTTCGTGGTATCCTAAGATCCAATAAAAATCCAGGGAGATTTTTCAAAGGAGCCACCAAATACTCCCAAGTAGGTGCTGTTGCTCCATCCTGACCTGGTGACCCACGGGAGAAGCTGTGTGTTCATTCACACATGCAAGTACGCCAAAACAGGGTGAAAATAGCCAAGCGGCTGGTTTGCGGTGTTGGCTAAGAAGTCCTTGCATGCAGCAGATAGGACGAGATGTGCCAACAGCCCCAAGTCTGCAAGCACACAGTAACTTCGCAGAGTGCTGGAGGACCACAAGACCAGGCACTGACTCAGTCCACGGCAAGCAGGCATCTCCCCAGAGCAGGATGAGATGGGAGCAGTACGTATGTAAGATGTTTTTGTTTTTTCCTGATGTTATCCCCATTTTCCCAGGTCCCAGCTTCAGACAGCCGTCTGCCATCCGCTTTGGCCAGACACCGAGACGCTAGCAATTGGCTGGTGTTACTGTCATGAGCAAAGGAACAGCGCTATGAATTGTCTGAATCCTGTCAGCCTTTTTGCATGGTGTGAAATAGGTTGGGACACAGCAAATGGCATGCTGGCTGATCGGCCCGCTGCCAGAGGAGGATTTGTCCATTATAGTCTCACTTGTTTTTTAGGTGTGGCCTGAAAAGGGAGGGTTTGAGCCAATATTTGTTGGGGTTTTTCCACACTTTTGTTATGAAACCCTTGGTTTTCCCATGCCTTGAATTTTGGAGTATATGCCTTAAAAAGCAGTATTACAAGTTCCTAGCTCCAAGGTAACACTTTCCACCTGTCTGTTTGTAAACGATATAGAATGAACGCTGTATTTAACCATATTTGAGTGATGGGGAAGCTGTGATGCAATTTACCTGAGGTCAGGCAGTAGTCTGAAGGCAGGGCTTGGAGCAGGCTTCGGACCGTCAAGTCTCCAAGCAGTGTGCCAGGCGCAAGCAGGCCTTCTCCATCCCTCCTGTCCTTTCCTGGTTTTGTTTCCCCTTATGTTTCTAGGGAAAAAATGAAAGAGGAGAAAATTCAACGTGGGTTATAAGCTTCAGCATCTGTGCTAGGGGAATCTGCAGCCAAGTGAAAGGTGGCTGAATTAGGTCCAGTTTTGGCCACTGATTCTTAAAGAACTTCTTATCAGAGTGAACTGCTTCAGAAATCATTCCAAGAGCTGCGATCCCACAGTTCTGAGTGAGAACAAGGGTCACCATTCCTAATCTGAGATTTAATCAGTTGAATTTCAGTTATCAAAAAGCCATAAGGGAAGCCTGGCATATTTTTATATTTTGCACTACTCCAGTGAAAGCTGTACCTGAGAGAAGATAGAAATTATATGTGGGTATGAGATCTATGTGATACCCTTTTTAAAGCCTTCAGATGATCATATTAATGCAGAAACCAAACTCATGAGTGGCTTATTTTATGGATGGATGGATGCAATTATCAGTGAAATTTAGTCTGTGCAGCCTGCCTGTTGGTGGGTTTGTACAATGGGCATGTAGGGGGCAATCTAGCAAGGCTTATAAAGAATTTTTTGTTCCTATGCATGCTCTCTATAGGTGTTAATGCTGTGCCGAGGAGCTCTGTTCATGGACTAGGACTACTGTCCAAAATAACTGTACGATCATGAAGTGAAGAAAATATTCTCATCTCCACCCTCAGGATGGGTATGCCTGTGTCTGTGCTGCAGACAACTTGAGACTGAGCGGGCCGCCAACCAGCCAGCAGCGGAGGCCCCCTGGAAGCCTCAGCCCCAGAAATCTGGTCCAGTGCTGCTTCAGCACATGCTGAGCTTCACACTCCCAGGGAAGCATTGCACTGATATCTGAACTGTCGTAAGTTGAAGCCAGCAGAGGTAGCTTTCCTTTCACACCTTCAGTTTTCATGTCGACATGCCATAATGACATGAGGCAGCAGATGGATGCAGACTGGGAAGAATATTTGGATATATTAGGCCATGTGGGTCAGTTCATTTAGCTCACAGCCCCCCCTACGCTGTTACTGCAGCTGAGAGATCACAACTCGGTGTCCGCAGCAACAAAGGACCAAACCGAAAGTTTCTCAGAAGTAAGAAGCAAAATGGGCTTTGCCCAGGTTTATTGAACATTTTATTTAAGCCACCGCCTCTTGTCCTGGTCTGCAAAACCTAAAGCCTGACATTATAAATTGCTGCTCCAATTCTGGTTGGGTTCACAGTCTTTCTGCTCCCTCTCAGAGGCAGAGCTGACACCTTTTACCTCTGGAGAGGGTTTGAACAACAGGCTAAATCCCATGTCACCAGCTAGAAGTGAAACACACTTTTCAATCAGCTATGGGTCTTGTTTCCCAAATGGCTTCATATCTCCAGCCCCCTCTACTTTGTCTGTGAAACTATTACTTTGCATAATAGAAGGGAGAGATGCTCCGACCATCTAGTAGGCAATGCCATGTATAATTTAGGTTGTTTCACTCACTCTTCCATCAACAACAGGAACATAGCTTCCTTCTTGTTCCCCTTGATCTCTTAGCCCTTTGCTAGAAATGCAAGGTCAAAAGCAGCTATGGGGGGGTAAACTGTACCCTGAACTGGGTTGCAGAGTTTTGAGGGATGCCTCTGCTTGTGGGTGAGACTCTTTCACAACCAGGTCATTTCCCGATTCTGCGTGAGCAAAGGCATAAAGAACTCACTAAATCCCAGTGAGGAGAGGACAGTTGGTGTCATCACATATGCAAATGCCCCTTTTTCCTCCCAGGGGAACCTGGCTCCCCTGCAGCAAAGCCTGGGGACTAGGATCACATCATCTGGGCATCATGCTCTGGGGAATCACCAAGAAGGTCAATGTCACTGCAGTCAGCTAAGGAGCCCCCCGCATGCATCCAACAGAGCGATTGTGAGGGAGGTGGATGAGCCCACTTGTGTCCAGCATGGAAAGAGGTCCCGGGGCTGGCACAGCAGCAGGGACCAAGCCACGTTTTCATCCCCGTTGGTAGTTCTCTTAGACAGAAACCTGCGCCAGGAAAACTACTATTTGCTTTTCTTCCTCTATGTCAAAAGGAATATCTTGGGCCTATCCAGACCTGCACTCCTGTTTACCTGCTCTTGGTGAGTATAGTCAGGTGTTTAAGGCCCTGATGCTGAAGTTTATGGCTTAAATCAGTGGGATTATTCATCAGTTGAGAGATAACCATGTGCTTTTATACTTGGCTGGAATGGCGTCTAAAGCTGACAGCTGGGAGTCAAAAGCTCTGAGTCACCAGGTCCCTCCCCTCCTTCCTGTGTGATCAGTCTACCTGTGTCTGCTTCCTTGCCTGCTGCATAAGGAGGATGACAATTGCTTTTATCTGATGGTTACTTTCAAATGGCCCTAAAGGCCTCTTTCAGTCTGATGAAAATTCAGTAGAAGCTGGACTAGCATGGAAAAGGCAGGAGGACATTTAACTAATGAAAGCACTGGAGCTCAGGAAGGCAATTACACCCTTTCTTCCTCACCACATTCCCACACAGGTTACTTGGCGATTGCTCTAAGATCTTCTATGGGCAGAGAGGAGCGGGAGGCCATGAAAAGGCTGAGACAAGGCCCTCTGAGCTGGTGGAAGGCTCATGTGGGATGGTGGTTTGGGTGCCCAGCACAGCAGATTGTTATGCTAGCAGGTTCCCAGCGGTAGTTACACCTTAAAAGAGTTCAATTAAAAATCGTGATCTTGGTACTGCAAACCTCTTTTTCACATATGTACTTTGTAAAACAAAAACATGCACAAAAAACAGAGAGAAAGACAAAGCACAGGCCAATTTGCATGTATTTGGCACCCCAATATACAGTAAGTCCCCAGGGAAGTGACTGAGAGGGCCTTCCACGTTTGGCAAGTGCACCTCTGAATAAAAGATGATTTTAAATATAGACTCCATCGATTCTCCTACTGTTCCTTTCCAGTGTCAGTCAGTACTGCTGTGGGATTTCTCTCCCGGTGGATTTGGGCAGAGCAGGCAGGGCAGCATTGACTCACAGCACACAGTCAGTGCTGAGTTTTAGGAGAGACAAGCAGCACAAGCTGCCCAGGGTGCAAAAGGCTGAATGGATCAATGACTGATAACCAGTGCCTGCTTGGTCGAATTGTCTCTTCGCATCATTCCTGGGAGCAGAAGTTGCACCCACATTTTGGGGACTAAGCTGGCTTTGACATGCCTTTAAGACAGGCTGGTCTACACCTCCTTGTTGGTTAACGAGTCAAATAGGATCATCTGCTTGATAGTGTGAGAAACCCTGTGCAGCGCAGTGTACAGCTGCTGTATCCATGTGAATATGCAGCCTGAAACCCCGCAGAGGAACTGTGGGTGTCCTCCCAGCTGCCCTGTGCTTTTGCAGGCATTTGTAAATACAATTGCTCTCGCTTTCCATTGATAGAAATCACAAAGCAATTAAGAATCAAGCTCTTCAAATTGATAGGTCTCCTGAATTTGAAACATTTTTCATTCTTTAGCTGATATCACTGCCTAGATTAGATTATTTTTTAAAAGGAGGATTAAAATAAACAGTATTTATGGTTTAATTATTTGAATGACTAAGAAGCTCCAGCTTTATTTTAACTTCACAGAGGACTGGGAGATGTTTTTAATGATATCTTTTACTCACATAGCATCTTTCATCCAAGGATCTCAAACTGCTTTTCAAATAATTAATTAATCCTTGTACCTCTCCATGAGACAGTTATTATCTCTGATATTACTGATGGGTAAACAAAGGCACAAAGACGTCAAGGCACAAACTGTTTTCCAAATATTAATTAACTGTTACTATCTCTGCTATTACCAATGGGTAAACTAAGGCACAAATATGCAAGCAACTCACCCGAGGCCATGCAGGTGAGTCATTAGCAGAGCTGAGAATAGCATATGACCAGTCTAAGTCTTAGCTAATTGTTTCTAGCAAGTACTACGCCATATTCCTGACAACGGGCAACTCAAGCCCCTGCGTGAAGCACAGCTGAAACCAGCTGGGTTTATGAGACTATTTCCTCCGGTCTATCTTCATCCATTGGTGATCACATTTGCCCACATTAGTTTGCAGCTTCTCTTGAACTCATCATGACTGGCAGAAGCCAATGTAACTATGGTGAGAAATGGGTGGTTTAAAGTATCTGCGGAGTCCTGAGATACTCTGCTGATGGTGGCTGTCCAGCAGCATGCAGTTTTTCTAGAGTTTATCTCTGTACCCATCCTGTGTGGCATTCTCAGGCCAGGAGAGCCCCAGACTTGGCCAGGCACAGGGTGCCATACACAGAGAGTGATGCCATCGCTCCTCCCCCCTCCATCCAAGCCTGCAGCCCTGGAGCGGGCATATGCCCCAGGGCAGCAGTGCCAGAGCGGGGCTGGCCCCAAACGTACTAACACAGGCTGCTGTAAGCGTGTGTGTACTCCCCTCGTTTACCCACCTTCCTCCTTTGGGATGTGGCAGGGTGTTATTTTTAAGGGTCTGTGCAAGAGGTCCCTGGAGGAACGTGGAGACTCTGCGGGCCAGGGCCCCTCACTGGTCAAAACCACCTTGCCTCCTTGCACAGTCCATCAGCTCAGACTTCAGTGTGCATTTATCCCTCAGAGCAAGGGCTTTCTGTCCTCCCCGTGAGGAAGAGAAAAAGCGAGGAAGCTGAAGGTACTCTCTGCCCTCAGGAAAGGTCTCCCTTTTTCAATCCAGCTGTAGCGATTCTCCGTGCAGGCACCTGAACCCTCACCACGCACACATCCCAGCTGAGCTATTTCAAACATGGGCTTGGCCTCATCAAATGCAGTCTCATTTCCACATGAAAGGGCTGGAGGAATATGAAGCCAGCTCATCTGTATTGATAAGAATTTGGCATTACTTTCCCTCAGTTATCTAAGCTTTCTGTGTACATTAATCACAATGCAAAAACCAGGAGGGGGATGCATCTTCTCAGCTGTCTCCCCTGAGCTCAGGCAATAATCTGGCGGTGGTTTTTTGTGGGGTATTTTTTTGGTTGATTGTTTTGGGTTTTTTTCTAAACTTCCTTTTTCCAGTTCCACTCTGCTGGAGTCTGATTGCTCCCTCCCCTCTGCAATTTGGATGCCTCACTCTTCGTGCTACAGCTCTGATGCAAGCGCTCTGCTGCCGTGTTTGCCAAACCTGGCATGAGTACCCACTGCCAGTCTAGACACCAGTCTAACTGTGGCGCTAATGCTAGGGTTTAACAGACTGATCTCGGCATTTGTCATAGCTCTGCCCACGGTCATCGCTTTGATCTTTATCCTTGAAAACCACAGTCATTGACAAAGGTAAAATGAATTTCTGTCTTTGAAAGACTTTGATGGCATTCCCTTGTTTTGTTTTGTGTTTTCTTTTTTTTTTTTCTTTTGCTCTTCCAGCTGAACTTCATCATAAAGCTTCTGATTACAGCTGCAGCTCCAGGACCAGATAGAGTTCATGCTTTCTTGCTTTCTGCCATATGGCTGTTTAAAAATCTAAAGGGGAAATTCTGGGACACTTCTTCTGAGACAAACTGCCAGTGAGTGTAATGTAAACTTTAATGGGAATTGGAGAGAGGGGACCCTCAGGATTTGGTCTTGTACCTTCTTAAAAAAACCAAACCAAAACAAAATCATCCTGAATAGGGCCAAGTGCCAAAAGCAGGAGAGAATGAGAACTATTTGGTATTAGATTTCTAATTTGAAATCTGCACTCTGCCAAGTACTATTATTTGCCTTCGTGTAGTACCTAGAGGTTGAGCTGAGACAAGGGCCTTCTATTAGATATTGTATAGACACGTTGTAAGAGATTGCCTCTGCCTGGAGGTGTTTATAATTTAAATAAACATGATGAGCAAATCAAGCGTTACTAGCTCAATCTTCTAGATGGGGAAGTGAAGGCGAGGAGTATACGCACCTTGTCCAAGGTCACACAGGGGACCTGAATTCATTGCAGGGCTCCAGATTGCCTTCATGGCAGTGATAATGTCACTTTAGCTGGTGAGATGTTGGCTCCAAAAGTGACGGCTGGGCCATCAGCATGCAGGTAGATAGTGGTGCCTCTTGTTTGCAAGGTTTTATGATGCTTTTCCCTGCTTTGAGTCACAGGGTTAGGCTCACTGAGGGGGAGTGCTACAGATCTCTTAGCAGCTCAGCCTCCTCTAGAGAAGTCAGCAGCTTTTGACCCAGACAATTTTTTTCATACAGTTATAAAAGCCAATTGTGAGATGTCTTATCCCTTTGAACTTACTGTAGGAAGCAATCTGCATGAGGGTCCTTCAGCAAGGTACTTCCACCAACCTTGATGAATTTCAATGAAAACAGAAGAGGGGAGTCCTTCCACTGGGCCCGGAATAAGAGCAGGAATTTAAAGAGTTTAATATCATGCACAGTGTAAAAGTAAATAAACTCAATAGGGGAGGCTTTGACTCCAGGATATACAGTGTGTTATTTGGACATCTGTAAAAATCTTCCAAGGACTGGGGGTGAAATCCAGGTTCATGGAAGTCAACGGGATTTTTGCCACGGATGGCCATGGGGCCAAGGCTCTTCCCTCAACGCTTGCACAGGACTCAGCAGCTGCTGGAGTGGAGGGCAGTACACCGGTGAGTGACAACAGCCCAGGGAGAATTCTAGAGGACTGAAAGCACCAACAGTGATGTCCTGTCCCAAAGCCCATCCAGAACGGCTTTCAGGGTATCCAGCTCCTAGATAGGAGAGGCCGTTTGTCAAAATCGGTGGTGTTAAACAAACAAACAAGCTGTCAAAGTGACTGGCTGAAAACTGGAGCTGGCTGAAAATTTTCCTTTTGTCATATATAAATATCACATAAACACATATAAACACACATGGTTGGCAACTGGAGAACAGGTATATAGGTAGTATGCATACTTTAGATAGAAAGATGTATGTGTTTTATGTGTATATACTCACATAGAGATATATATATCCCAACATCCATAAAATTGTATTTTCCTGTTTTTTCCAAACACTTCACCAGTTGATTCACAGATGCCAAATGTTGACACAATATGTTAAATACAAATGTTGACAGTTTCCCGTGGAGAGTTTTCTGCAGTCTCGGAGAAGCTCTACTCAACATTTCTTTTGAGATTTGAAAGAATTTGCTTAACATTTTGCTGTTGCCCATTCCTGACTACTCTGAGCCAGGACTGGTGGAGCACTTGATGAGTAAGGCTCTTATGTTATTTATGTCCTTGTCAAAACAATGAAGTAGCAGGAATCTCCTTGGAGAGCAATGTATTGCTGCGTTTGTCAAGATGATTTCCAAATCAAATATGACTTCCAAGGATCAGCAAGTAATCTTGGAGCCAATCAAGGCAATGGCAAAAATCCCAACTTCTGCACAATATTCTTAATGGAACCTCTGAAATTTTGGAGCTTCGTGTATTACAGCTAAAAGGTCCTGTCCACATTCAGTGTTCATGTGCCTTACAGAGGCATGACCCTAAAAAGAAGTGATGAAAAATGTCTATTCTTATAAAAAATATCTCTGTTTATAATGAGACCAAAGGGAAAAAGAAGAATTCAGTACTTAATACTGACACCTGCCACTTGCAAAATCTCTCCAAGACTAGAAACAAATATCTGTGAGAGTTTGGAAAACTTTGGTCACTCATTTTTTCCTCCTTTGCTTTCATTTCACTCACTGGTACATCTTTCCAATAACAGCACTGACACTGCTAAATGTCATGAAGTGAAGTTGATGAAGTTTCTTCATGTACTAGTTCCAGGTGAGATGGCAACAGGAACAGCTATAATTCTTACCAAAACAAAACAAAACAAAGACAAAGAAGTATTTGCCAATGTTTTTGGATATAGTTGTCAGGTCCAGGCACAGAGGTTATTCAGAGTACTCATAAATATCACTGTCATTGAACTCTGATTTCCAAGTTCTTTGTTCCAAATGCCCACTGGCTGTGAAAACCCAGCTGAGATCTGGCCGCTGGGCTATAAACTCCTTCTGGGCTTTGGTAAGTTCTTGGCACAATGACTGGGTGTCCCCCACCAGTGCAACCAGGTGAGCATTTCAGGAGGGGAAGCAAGAGGCACATCCCATACGGTGGATCACCCGGTAGGAAAATGGCCCCATTGTAAATCATGTGGTGCGGGTGACCACCTTGAGCTTCATTCCCATTGTCACAGCCACCAGTCACATCAGTAGGAAGGGATCGGTCCTCAGTGTGACAGAATAGATGTGGTGGCTGGCAACCTACCCAGGGCAAGTATCATAAATGCTTGGGTTAGTTTTTACTTTTCTCTTCATTCCTCTGTTGGAAGTCAAGCTAGACAGATTCTCGGTCGCAATAAATATGGCAGTTCTGACACTGTCATGTAAGAAAATCCAGTTTCCCAGAGAAAACCTCAGACAAAATAGCCAACCCAAGATATTTATCACTTTACACTATGTTAATGCAAACAGAAACAACGCACGCTACAATAAATCCATTACTGAGCCCTACTAGAACAAACTGGTATTCCCACATGACTAATTTCAAGCTGGAAGGGTTTGGGTTTCTTTTTTTTCTATTAATGCTTTTTTGTGATGAAGGCGGCATTTTTCAATTGAATGAAAAATTTTGCCTCCAAAAATCTGCAGTTTCATTGAAAGATTTAGAGGTTTCAGTAAGAAAAAACTAAGACCAGCAATTCAATTATTGCATGAGTGAGAGATTTCTTCAGTATTCCCCCTCTCCCCATCACCTCAAAAAACCAAAAAAGTAAAATACTAACTGAAAGAACAAAATCCATCCATGTCATCAACATTTTAATGGGAGAGAGCAGTAGTCCCTGGCTACTTCCATCATTTACTCCTTATGCTTAAATCTGGGTTTGATCTAGCTCTGACTGCCATCGGTGGGCTGCTCTACCCAGGGCAGCAGTGCCCCAAAGCCAGGCAGGGCTGGACTCTGAGTTGAGCTGACTCCAAGCAGAGCATTGCAGCTCAATACCATGTATTAATAACAGTAATAGCAATATGCTTAGAACCTACTAGAACCTATTTGACCCCCAAATTAGCTCAGCTGAGCTGGAAATGCCAACAACAATGGTTCTCTTAGAGATGCATGTGAGCCTGCAGAGTAGGTCTCGGTGCAGTCAAACACAGACTGGACCAAACAGGAGAAAGTCCACCGGATTTGCAAAAGCGAACAGAGCTCAGCGTATTGGGATAGAGAAAACGCAGGGCTGAATGGCACCATTTAAGCCTCAAAGGAGAGTCCAAGTACCAGCCAGCACAAGGAGATAAGGAGCACCCTGGAGAAGGGTACAAAGGTAGCACTGATGAGCAGCGCTTGGCTTTGCTCCCACAAAGGTCACAGCTGGGTCTTCTATTAACTTTTTCTCAACACAGCATTATTGAGAATTATACCAAGCTACTTGATAGTAATGCCTCCCTCCCACAGACCTTTCACAAGAAAATAGAAGTATTTGACATCCCTGGCGTAAGCAAAGACAGTCAAAGGCTCTGTTATCTTCTTTTATAAGCTCGGGAATTTGGCTAAGAGTAGACTACGGTTGCCGTCCAGCAAAGCATGTGGGTCGTATCACTCATATGAGTAAACTGATGCACAAGCCTGCAAGATTCGTCTAAGCAGATCTCTGAAGGTGTGTCCTGGGCTTAGCTACGAGAGCTTCCATCTCAAAACACAAGTAATCGGTAAAATTGTGTCTACTCTGAATTTTAAGAAAAAATTATCTATATTGCTAGAAGGGGAAATTCTTCTTTATTACTGTTTCATTACCAACATCCTTTTGGAGCTGATGTTCCTGCACACACACGCAACAGCCGGACTTATCAGACAACCAGATCTTAAGTGTGGCAGAGTTGTTGCCATTCGTTTCTCTGTTTCTTTCCAATTTCCTATACTATCAGTTCAAATGAATTAAGGTGGGAGGAGGTAGAGCAACTAGAAAGGGCAGTTTTTAAGGCTGAACTGAGTAGAAGGTAAGAAAATAGCACAAATTTTATTTCATGCCTTCTTGCCAATTGTTAGAAATGTGCAGTCCATATGAATTCATATAACAAGGAGGGAATGTTGGGAAAACCAATAAAGATTTTGTGGTCTTAACTATAATGAATGTAGTTTGATATAGAGTCTGTTTTTCACTGCATGGCAAAATGAATCATAAAATACTGGACCTTGAAACTCCTGCATTTTTTAACAATAGCCTGGGGACAGTTTACAGTGTAATGAATTGTAATTAACCCACCTTCAAAATCTTTTATGAGTATTTTGCCAATTAGCTTCGCATGCTTGCTAATGACTCATGGCCAGCGCATGTCTTTACAGAGCAGGCTTTTACAGCACACGCCAGCCTGTTAAGTCAGCAGAAGTATGCAGGACAGTGAGGTAGATACAGGTAAGACCCAATCAGTCCTAGCAACCTACATATTTCAACATTCAAAGAGCCCTTGCTGTTCTCTCAGAAGCAAAATAACTGTAATAATGTATAGCAACGTCAAAAGGCTTTGGTTTCCGAAGGATTGCGAGGAATGCAAAGGGCTCAAGTCCTGACATCTGTTGTTACTTAGTACTAACATATATAATGCTGCTAATTGCTGAGCCATCTTTGTTTTCCTTACTTAGCACTAGGGTTAGAATTATTTTATTTTTGTGGTTCATGGCTTCCTGCCACTTGCAACACAAAGTCCACTCTAAAGAAAATAAAACAACTACCAGGCTGCCTACTAACAGTGTGTGGAGGGCTGGGGTTGTTTCTTCCCTCTCCTCTGTTTTCGGTTGTATTTTGGGGTTTTTTTGGTTTTTTGTTTTTAATTAAAGAGGAGTAAGAAGAGACATGCCCCAAACAGACCCAGCAGAGCTGGGACCTGACCAAAAGGCCACATGGGCCAGTATCGCATCTCCCAGTATCCTGTCTTCTAGCACAGGCAGGAGGAGATGCAAGAGAAGGAAACTCAAGGAGGAGGTTCAGCATGATCCCTCCCCTGCTGTACCCTCCTTGCTTCAGGCAATCCGTGGTTTATGGACTTCCCAAACCAGAGGCTGCCTCCAGACCAGTGTGTTTTAACAGCCACCCATGGATCTATCCTCCTCAAATGTTTTTGATCCCTTTCTCAACCCATTTATAACTTTTGGCCTCCGCAACATCCTGTGGCAATGAGTTCCACAATTTAATTATGCTTTGTATGAAAAAGTACTTCCTTGTGCTGGTTTAAACCTTCTTGTGTGACAGCGTCATTGGGTCCCCTTTAATTCCTACAAGAAGCAGTGAACAACCATTTTCTATTTCCCTTTTTCTATGCCAATCACAATCTGACAGACTTTTGCTGTACCTCCTCCTGCTGTCATTCCTTTTTACCCTGAAGACTCCTGATCTGCTTATTTCTCCATCTTCATGGAAGCTGCTGCCCATCTCTCCTCATCCTAAGTGCTTTCCTTCCTGTGCTTTCTAGTTCAGCTCAATCCTTCTGGAGGTAGATGGGCAGAAAACACACTACCTTAGAGACGTAGTTTCATGGGAGAGTGTTGTAATGATGCTTTCTAATTTGTTCCTACATCTTTGCCAGTTCATTCTTAACATGATAGTCGCCTCTGCTGATAGACTTTAAATGATATTTGCAGAGGCCTTCAAGCTGTCTTTGCTAAATGTTACATTTAGAGCTTGTCTATGTTGGAGTATGGTTAGAGTGAGTTTTCTGCGTGTGCTCTGCTTTAGTTGACGCTGCACTACAGCAGTCATTTTATCTCCCAGCCACTTGGGATCCTGAACTCTTTTGGGAGTGCTTTGTGGCCAGATTTAGTTTTACAATGCTGAATAATTTGCATCATCTGCAAAATTTCTCATCTCACTAGTCATCCTTTTTACCAGACTATTTATGAATATATCTGAACGCTATCAAATTAGTATTTCAACAACCTCAGTTCTAAGTAATGCACAAAAACCTCTCTCTTGCACAAAGATGTGGCAGACATCCTAGCCAAAGCCTTGAGTGGACTCACCAGTAACCTCCCACAACAGTGAACAGAGCTTTATACCCATCTTCCAAAAAGACAGCTTTTAACTTCTTATAATTTCAGGAAAGAACTTTCTTTTTTCTTCTCTTATCACAAAGCCTTGTTGCAGACAGTTGTATTTATTGGCATGACTCTCCTAACTCCTCTGGGCATGTTATCAATATTGAGTAGGTAAGCTGGAGAAATCAGTGATAAGAAGGCCCATCTGGTGTGTCAGGTATTTCATTCCATGGCCAGGGATATGTCATTTATTGGCCTATCATTTTTAATAACTATCAGATCATCTGTCCCTGATGATGGCAGTTTCTCCATAAACCATGCAGACCATCAGGTGGAGGGACCTCAAGTTGGTAAGAAAGACTCAGCTACAACACCACCTTTTTTTGCCAAATACAGAATCACTTATGTTTATAGGTGACCTGCACACCTTTTGCACTGAATTCCTATAGCTTGTCAGCCAGAACCACAGAATCTGTCCTTAATGCCCTATTGCTAGAGACCACAGCATCCCGAATGGGGGGCTTGGTTTGATGTGCCTGAATGATACCTGCTCTCAGCTGCCCTCCTCTTGGGGAATTCTCAGCTACATCAAGAAGCAAGTTCATCTGAAATTTCCCTGCTTGCACATGCCAGCTGAAGAGATTTTTCTCTTTACTGTACCCTGGTATAGATCCAGTTCTCCTGGAGGATTAACACTCACAGACGTGTGAAACCCCACAGGGCAGTTAGCGTTGGCGAGCCATTTCCTTGTTTCACAAAATATCGCCACTTCTCTGTTGTCCTGGATCGTTCTCACTCTCCTGTCAGTCAGCTGTCCAGGTGGTTTAGCAGGAAGGGCCAAACTTGTGATAAACTTAACCTGAGACTTAATTTGTGCCTTATCCTAGAAAGCTGTGCGTATGTGAGGCATCCCTGAGGACTGTGACTCCGGTCTCCCCTGGCTCTGCTCTGGTGCAGGATCTGCCACGTGAAGTTATCACAAGTTCCTGAGCGTTACCCTGCACCTGGAAAACCTGTTTGCTGGACATACAGGTAAGCCACTGCACAAAATTATATCACAAACATGAGAGCCTGGTGCTTAGAGAGAGCGTACCTGGAAGGGGAGCCAACCCTTACTGCATGGATTGTACAGTTCTTGCTGTGACTCTCTGGAGCTGAGTAGCATGTTTGGACCACAACTTTTTCCAAAGAAAAACTGCAACATCTACATATTTCAGAACTGCACTGATCATGCTATACTGATCTTAATTGCAATTGCCATTTTCAACCTGTTTTTTTCTCTTCTTAATTCGGTGGGAGCTTTGCCTGTACTGTGCAGGATTGGACCATCTGTATATGTCCAGGTTATGGAAAAATATTATTTCTGTGCCAAATAAACTCAATATATCCCCAAGCTAGAGGGACTGTATTTACAGCCCTGGCTATTTCTACACATAGCATGGACTCTTCTTCACTGGGGGCCTGATCCTGCATCAGTTTAGTCAGCTGGAATGGTGGTATTGAATTCAATCAGGGCAGGATAAGATCGTGTGTTATCATAGCCAAACTAACATGCCACAAAAAATGTGTTGAATCATTTATTTTTTGAAAAAAAAGAGAAAAATAAAACATATGGTTAGATAATCAGTGGGAATCACTAGACACCTACACAGGAGAGTTGCAAGCATGGAAATACTCGTATACATATTTGAAGTTGCACCGCAGAGGGTGAGGGGTTTTTTTGCCCTGCTACACTACGTCTGGACAAAGGATTTGGATGTCGATCACTCAGGTAATGTAATCCAAAATCATGTTGCCTGTGTTGCAAAGGGAAGTGAAGGAGAGAACATTTCATTCCTGTCTCACACAAAGCAAAGTTCACAGCTGTGGCATTTCTTTCCAAGCAACACCATTGCCTTTAACACCGCAAAGCATGTGTGTGGGGGGGGCGGGTGCATTGAAATTATTGCTCTTCTGCCAAAGAGCTAAGGCAGGACTTTTTTTTTTTTTACTTTTTTTTTTTTTCCTTCATATTGAGGCTACAGCATGAAAGCAAGCAGTGTTCCTATACTGCAATAGAAATTGCACAACCCATTCACTCTGTGTAACACCAACATACTGCCATGCTTGGAGCCATTGTCTTTGTGCACAGTTGCAAAGAAGGGGAGGTCTAATGTGCTAACTGGATGGGAGGTGGTGGAGGTGCAAAGGACTTTCAGACTGGCCAGCTGTATTTTCCCAGCACATCTGTTCTGCTGCTACGTATGTCTCTCAACAGCTGCTGACAGCGATCTGTGAGGACTGAACCCAAACCAGGTGTACTGAAGATGGGCTAATGCTTAAACCCAATCAAAACTCTTAGGACAGGTGAATCCCATCACTGATTAACATCTCTCTTCTTTATCTTCTTTACCACTTAGCCTCTAAAACTTGGTGGAAATTTGAAAGGCTGGAAGTGGCCACTGCATCCTTGAGTAAAATGCTGTCCGTTTTACAACGGGCCAATTCGTGCATTTGTCTGTAACTTCCACAGTGACTCTTTGTTTAAATGCTCACTCCTTATTTAGGATTATTCACTAAAGCCTTTTATTCTTGACATCACCTACAGTTTAAAAAAAACCAACAACTTTCTCTATGTTGACAAGCTGTATGTGAAGCAGCTCCTCAATCGGGGTCAGCACAGTGGCTCCCCATGGGTTGGTGACACTCAAATAAGGACAGTTACTGGGGAGGTTGTGCTGCGAGTTAGCTGCTGATTGTCCTTGTGGGATACATCTGCCTGCTCCTTGGTAAGAGAAACCCTATGGGATGGTTCTGCAGCTGTGCAGGTACCTCCACGCACACAGGGACACATTTCTGCCCTCTTCCTCTCTCCTCAGAGCAACCTTCAGTTCGCACCCGCTCCCCACATCGCACACGGGCAGGTTGAAATCGGGCCTGGCAGGAACACATTTTGGGGAGGGCACAGCTTGTATTTACACACCGGGAAGAGCATTACAGCACCAAGCACTTTGATGTCACCCATGCCTTAACCTCTCCAAAGAATACCCTTTCTGAGCAGCCCTCTGCGCTAACCTGGACATATGAATGGGATGTAGACAAATACACACAGCGACTTCTCCCCTCTGATTTTCCCAAAAGGATTTCATTTCTTTGTGGTTACCTGCATTAGTTCGGTCTAGGCATTCATTTCTAAGGCAGAAACATACTTTTAATATAAGCATTATTTTTCTTCCCCATAAACATCTTTCTAATGTCCGTTTCCAAACTAAGAGACATCTGCTAAGAGCCCGTAGGCATGATTCCTGTTGGGCCTTGCAGCTTGAGTGAGAAAAGTTTCACAGCAGTGGGGTGTTTGAGCTTCCTACCACCAGTAGTTAAGAAACCTTTTTCTCATTCCAGCCTAAGTGCATCCACAATAGTTTCTATTACCATTCTCGTACCACTGCACCCCTTTGCCTAAAGAGCTCTTCATCTTCCCTAATTTTTAGCTATGACATATTTATAGGCAGAAATCTCCGCCATTGCTTTTCTCAGCTCTTCCCTCCCATTCTCCCAAGATAGGCCTTCTTCTCCTTGTCCATCTCATCAACATTTCTGATGGCTCTTGCTTCAGCTCTTCTTTCTTGTTTCTTGGTAGAGCAAAGAAGTGCACCGTGTTCAAGCTGAGCTCATGTCTGTACCTGGTGCTCTATCACTGTCTCATCTGTGCCCTTAGATTGCACTCCCCCTTTCACGGCTACAACATCGCTGTGTCTCAAAGTCACCCTGTGATTAAAGTACAACAAAGTCTTCTTCCTCCCCAAGCAACTCAGAGTGCATGGCTTATTACAGAATGTTTTCTTAGTAACATTACCCAACTTTGTGGTGATTTGCACTAGCTACAGGTCTGGGCTGTCACCTCCAGAAGAGCCAGGACTTTGCCAGTTGACACCAACAGAAGAACCAGCTCTCGGTATTCAATACATTCGGGGAGAAAGTAGCAAAACCAAGACTGAGCTACACCATATTCTGGTAAGTTATAGCACTACCAACCAACCCAAGGATTCCTCCTGCCAACTTGGAAACAGGATACGAACTAGAGTGTTTCTATTTTTGCATTAAAATGGAAACAGGTGGGAAGGATGCGTGGAATTTATCAAGCCAAAGAAATACTTTTTCACATGGTAAGATTCAAACGGAATGGAAATTATAATCTTTCAGTGTTACTGTGGAGCTGCAATATTGGGTTTCCCCTTACTCAGCCTTTAGCAGAAAGGAACCAGCTGCAATGGAATTGGAGTTTTGGAGTTTGCTTCCTAACCCAATCTAACTCTCTCCTAGGTCTGCCCGATTTTGAATTATTACACCACCTGGCACAGGGGATGTTATTGACTCTGGAGAGAAGAGTCGAGTTTTGCAATAATTTTTTATAGATTGCTAACTGGAAAATAAGAACAAAAATGAACTGCTGGATAGCAGAAACCACTGGTTTTCACTATTCCTACCTAATTTATTGCAGTGAACCTCCACTCCCACACTAAGTTAGGCACTTTGGCTCATTTCAGGTATTTACTGTGTGTCAGCACCCAGCCAGTGGGGTGGTGGAGAGACTGGAGGCTACCCAAAGCTTTGCATTTTGAACCAGACTGCTCCCACCCTATTCCTACCTCCATGTCAGAACAAGTGCAACTGGAGCTGCCCAAAACCTGACAGAAGTGACCCAACTGAGGTGGAGCATGTTCCTGAGATGACTTAGGAAAGTAAAACTCAAATCCAAAAAAATTTTTGAAAATGATGACGTAGTATAAATGGGACAAACTTTACCATAAACACTTGGTAATTCATTGCTCAGAGGGTAGGAACATCTGCATCACGGGTTGGACAAATACATAATGAAATGGATTGACAGATAATGTAAAAGGCTCTTGATTGCCTTCACTTACTCAAAATTATTTTTTAACTGTTTCCAGTAAATAGCCCTGACTTGGTAATTATTTTAGAGCAGGAAAATATTTATTGATCCAAGTACCGAAATGGTTGCCATCAACGTTGCAATAGACCTTTTTATCCATGTGAAATGCCACTTAAATAAAAAGGATTTGACTGACTGCATTCATTCAGCTCAGCAAATGGCCTATAATAACCACAGCCGAGGCCTTTACTAGTAAAATGTTCTGTGTGGCCCATTTCACAGGACTATGTAACTTCTGCAGTGCCACAGGCATCAGGGCAGTGTGCTACTGGCAGTAAGCTCCTGGTCTAAATGAGCTTAAGAAATGGATTCAAACCTTTCTTTTTTTTCTCAAACTGCTTATAGGAAGCTACTTTGTATTTTTAATTTGAATGAATAACACTTTTCTGTTATGCTAAGGTTTGGAGGGTTGGGGGCGGGGGGGTGCATATGTATATTTTTTTATGATTTTGTGCTTCCTTGTGTTTCTTGGTTTGAGACAGAATCAGAAAGCCAAAGAGCAAAGTATTTGCAAAAGCTCTATGGTCGATAGGTCTTTGAACTCCTTAAAATCAGGAGGAGATGAAAGCTCACAAGACAAGTTGCTCTCTTGAGGCTCTCGGCCCATTACCAGGAAGGGAGGCAGGTTGAATGCTTTCAGGGGGATGGACTGAGGGAGGAAACATTCAGGTACCGTTCAAATATGCAACCAAACAATTTGAGGTTTGCCTGTCACTTGTCTAGACGCATGTTTCAAAAGGGAATAAAATAGAAGAAAGAAAAATACCCTGTCTGGGAATTCTTACCCTGTGATTGTTGCACAGCAGAAAAGCTG
Source organism: Numenius arquata (assembly GCF_964106895.1). Lineage (NCBI taxonomy): Eukaryota > Metazoa > Chordata > Aves > Charadriiformes > Scolopacidae > Numenius > Numenius arquata. The sequence continues at coordinate 25,612,501 of NC_133582.1, read as the reverse complement.
GGTAATTCTCTTCAACTGAATAAACATAGGAGGGAGTCTGAGAGCAATTTGGCTCCAGAGCAAATATTGTTACCGAATTCTTTGCACCTGCAGTGGTCATGGAAAGGATAATACACCCTCTCCGTGCCTTCCTATCCCACGCTTTGCAAAGCAGCCATGTGGTATCTCACGCCTGCTATGGCGTAGATGTTTGCCAGGGCAGGGCTTCAGGCAAGACCCTGCTGGTACGGCTACAGCGCACTCCACCACAGCCCCAGCCCACCAAACCCACTCTCCTCTCAGCCGGGAGTAGATCTGACACCCCTTGATAGCAGCTCCGCTGTGGCCGGGTCCCTGCGGCGCTGCCGGCTGCCCTGGTGGGTACTCAGCCTGTACTTCACCAGCTTTGCACAACACAGCCCCGCGTCGCAGCACAACTTTGTCGAGTTTGTCACAACATTTATTGACTAAGAAGGTTAAAAATAAAAAATAAAAATTAAAAAAAAAAAGAAAACAAAAGTTAATGGCTTTGGCTGCCATAGCTTCTGGTACCGTTCTTCCAGCATAGATAGACACAGATATTGAGGAAAAATACACTTTTCCTAGTATAATATGACTTGTGTTAGACTAGGTTTTATTCCTGGTACAGCACCAGGGTTTAATCCTCTAGCGAGGAAGCATCCCCCATCCAGCTGTGCCCTCAGCCTGCGCCTTCAGCAGCAGGGGCACGCTGGAGACAGGAGTGTGTGGTCCCACTGATACCACGGCAGTGGGAAGAGCCAGGAAATGGGCGAAATGGCTCCATTCGGCCACCAGACCCTTCAGCTGGACCGGCAAGCCAGGGGCACAGCTGGGGACAGAAAAAAGCCAACTTGTGCTTCTTGCACAATACAGGAAGGCTGCAATGGATAATTTTCCTTGACCCTTGGGAAACGGGTCTGTGCCTAGAGGATCACAGGGTCTTGTCTACAAAATGCAGAACGTTCCTATCTCCTGCCTCTTGCCACACCAGTGTGCAGCTTAGTACAGCCACCCAACATGAAGCAACTGAGAGATGGAGCCACCAAAGCACACAACTGTGCCACCATCATGGAAAGAAAAGGCCCCCGTTTCTTTACACAACTGGGCTGAAAGAGAAAGGAAGGGGTTCGTGTCAGACTCGCAGAGAGGAGCTACCTCCACCCCAGTCACTGGTGGCCTCCTTGAACAGCGATTTGAGGACAAAGCAAATGGAAAGCATAAAGAAATGAGATGTGGATAATGGTCTCTCCTGTTCCTACCTCAGACAGACTAACACTGTGATGGCTGACACCCCAAGACACCATCTTTGTGTCTGTGGATAAATTTGAGTCCATCACCACCGTGGCTGCTCAGCTAACAGAGCCTCAAGACAAATAATAGGGGATAAATTGTAATATTTGTAATGTTTTAAAATGCCATAAAAGTATTTTTTCACTGGAAGAATCTTAGGCAGAAATGTAATTACCTTATAAAGCATTCTTGCATCACATTTGGAGATTGAATTCAGTCTGGAGTCATAAGTTACTGTCTTATACTACTATTTGAAGATATTTAACTATTATTTCCCTTTTTTTTTTTTTTTTTAGTAACTGCTGTGCTTCTTTCTTGTGTAGGGAACTTTTCAAGTTATTTGTATTTGACAAAAGCACAGAAAAAATGGGCAAGCTCTGTGTTCCACTGGAATGGTCCTCAGCACATCAAACTGTTAGCATCATAATTTGCCATCCTGCATCACAGTAGCCATAGAGTTCAGTCTCGGTCACAGCCCCCAAGCTTTCTCACAGTAAAAATGAGTGTATTATAGTGTGAGGAACTCTGTGTGTAACACACACTGCATTGGAAAAGTTGGGGTTTTTTAAATTATACATATACAGACATGCACAGGGGTCCTGCAGTCATGCCTGGCCCATGCTTTTGATAAACTGTATCAATCGTTCTCCCCCATCTCTGTATCAACAGGCAGGTTTAAGAACAGGTGACAACAAAGCAGTTTGGGCTCTCACTGGGAATAAATGATAAAGAAGAGAAAGTTTCACCACAATGTGAAGACAGCAATCAGATTATTAGGAAAGCGAACAAAAAGAGGAAGCAACACTGACTTCCAGAGCCCAAATTCAGAGGAATTATGCCAATTTCTGTTAGCTAAGTAGCTGTAAAGACTACCAAATAGTCCTTAAGATTACTAAGCAAATTAATTATTAATATCTGTCAGTGAAAATTAACCCCCACAACAACACAATTTAATCACTGCAAATTCAGGTGACAGAAAAAAACATTCTGGTTTTTGTACCACCTGACTGAGCTTAAGAAATGAAAACAGAGGAGATTTGGTTGATCCTCCACAAAGCTTTTGGGACATGATGTGATCAGAAAGGACCCAGACAGTCCTGTGAGTAGGTGTCAATGGCAAGACAGACCTGCACACTAAACCGGACTTGTGAGCTCTGCTACTTCCAGGCCCAGTTGTGCCACGTCTTTGCTGTGGTGGGTGATGAGACCCCTTGACTCTGAGACGAGCGTAATCCCTCTTTGCCTATTTTGTCCATTCACACAAGGAGAGGGCCTGCCCTGGCAATGCACAAAAATAATTCAGGAACAAAACCTGACATTTTCTGTTCAAATAAGGGTGACATGGAAGGCTCTCCCCCAGACCCCAATGCATCAGAAAACATTTTGCTCCTCTCACCACACTAACAGACCCAATCAGCCCCAGTAATCTTATCCACCCTGGTAAACCCAACCATTAATTTCTGCTGAAGACATATTCCCACAGAGGCACAGAGTAAATAGCTCCAGCGACCCAAGCCAGCGCTGTGCCATTGCCCTAAAGGAGCAGCCCCATTAGCAGAGCCCCCGCTATATTCAACCCAGACTTCCTCACAGTATCACATCATAAAACCATCGTGCATCTGGCCCAAATTTAAGGCACAGTTGGCAGCATTTGATACAAGAAAGAAACCAAGGACTGAATTAGTATCCCACGAAGTTGTTTTTTTTCAAGTGGCAGATGAAGTGCAGAGGCATGTGCAGAGGCATGTGCAGAAGTCCTCCGTACGCCTCTAACCCTTCTCAAACGAAAGACGGGCTGTCTAGGTTTTATGTTCTTTGAAAATACCACTTCATTACCTCCCCTTTTTTTGTTGCCAGGAGACCTTAATGAAATTACTGAGGGATGAAACATTCTTGAAACATTCTTTCTGGATCATCAAACAGGATTAGCGTATGAATTACACTGGGTGGTGCAGCACACCTAAAGGAGATGGGCCGGTGGGACTACATGCTCACCTTGTCCTTCTGTTATGTTAACAAGGCGGAATCACACCATGTGGCAGGGGGTGTGCACACACACATGCACACATGGCTTGTTGGTCAAGCCATGTTGTTGGTCACTGGCTTGAGTTTTTGGAGGGAAAGAAAAGGGAAAAGCCAACGAAATGAAAGTGCTTGCTGATGAGGGCCATCTGAATGATGGCGTTGCACTTTGCTGCTCCTCAGCGCATACACTGAGCCTCAATTTTGGCAGAGGCTTGGCCACTGCCGCTCCAGCCATCCATAAACATGGCACACACAGTTAGAAATCGTCACCAACACACATCCAAAGGGTCCTTCTTAGCTGCAGAAGGGCCAGGTAAGACAGAAGGCCAGAACCACATGCTTTGGGAAAGCTCTACTCTCTCTGGCCCTGTACCTCCTTGCTGGAAAAGTCCATGCTCCTTTGCAGCAAACTGATGTGACAACCCAAAGGTTATAACCTTCAGCAGGGAATAGCTTGGTCTGCCTTCCCCTATGAAAAATGGTGTTTCCAGCTCCCCACCCAATAAGCACTCTTCCTACTGAATTTTATTTTAACCCATCGATAAACTGCACATGTTATCAAGAACCTCCACATTTTACTTTGCACAGGATCCCAGCAACCTTTGCTCTTCCAGTGACCCAGGCTGGCAGGGCTGCCTCACTGGCTGTTACCAATGTTCTCAGGGTGGTAAGTTTTTTTCTTCTTTGCGTCTACTTTTTGATCTGCTGCCACTACTGGGTTACAAACATAAAGCTTTGCAGACACTTGTGCATAACAGTAATAACCTTTTGTGTAAAATGCATTTTGCAACAGCACATAGATCACCATCAGAAACTGCTGTTGCAGAACAAGATGGCACAGTAAGATTAATCTTCTGGGTTAATCTTTCTGATAGGCACATGAAAAACAAACCAGCACAAGTCAGGGCCTCCACTGTTCCCTGGGTGCTGAGCCACGTTTGGGTTTAGTGGGAGAGGCTGTAAATTTAACGCAGAAGGAAAAATCACCTTCAAGAAGCTGCTCTCCCCCCCCCTCCCATCACTTAGCAACAGCACCAACTAACCATCAGTTTGAAATTTCAGGGTGAACATCACATCTCCCATCCAGTACTACAGGATATGTATGAGAAGGGTCCTCCACCCTCAGCTTCTTTTTGACTGAAAACATTCATTTGTGAACTGAGCATGACTGTTCCCGATACAGGGAGCCTGGGCAGTCTCTGTGTTTCACGCCAAGTAGTCACATCTTCCTGCAAGTCTCCAAGTATCAATCAGGACATGGGCAATTGAGCCCTGTCAAATAGGAGGCAACAATAACATGAATACACACTGTAACCTTTCAACTCATTTAACTAAATCAACTGATGATTTTTAAGCTTTGAATCCTCATTCAGGCCAAGGTTCAGGCTCAACTGTTTGTTCTTGTGCAAACTGCAGGGTTTGGTTCTCCATACCTTTTCTCCATACCTACTCCACAGTCCAAGTGGCTGAGCACTGACCAACAGGAAAGCAGGAATCACTGGGGATAGGACAGCTAAAAAGGTCAGTAAGAAGGAGGCCACATTCACAAGTGATGTCAACTAGAGTCTCCCCGTTGCTTCCAGTCACCAACTGGAAAACAGGGGCCATAAACCACATCATCTCCCCTATCTTCTGTCTGCTTTGTGTATTTTTCGACTGTGAACACTTCAGGATAGGGATTGTATTTTATATACATGCAGACATCACCCAGCACAAAAGATCCCATGCCCGAGGCTTGAGGCTGTACTGCAATAGTAATTACTTGATTTCAAGGGTTTAATTCAGGTGCACCAGCTCGCTCCCCAGTGTAATACCAGAGAAGGTATTGTGAATTGCTGCCATCCACTGAGAGAAAACAAATGCTGATTAATCTACAGCGCTTTTCACTGATTTGTTATTTTTTAATATCTCGCTCCTCTTTCCTAAATGGTCTAGCAAGTTCCCTTGCTGATTACAATTATTTAGAGTGCCCTAGCAGCCCAAAGTATTTATGGTCATTGTAATTTAAATCTCTTTGTTATAGTCTTCAGAATCTCCTGAAAATAGAAAGTAAAACTACTGGGAAACACAAATGTTTTATAGATTATATGCATGTCTTTAAGAGGTAGTAGCCAGCTAAGCAGAAGGTAAGGGAAAAAAGCAGAGATCAAAATCTAGGTCAGAACAAATGCTGGACAAAAGCCCACACTGTCAAGTCCCAGGCCTGCCCCAAGAGAAAGAATGAAGAGGAAAAAAAGGAAATAATTTTCTTTTTTTAAAAGGAGGAATAATGGCCTTTTCAAACATCCCATATTACGGAAAAAAAAAACCACCAAAAACCACATTTTGGAAGTATTATTGCTCCATTCCGTCTGTTTCTAGGACAACCATTATTAGCCACTAATTTTACAGATGCTGCATTACTTGTGTCACCGGCTTGTGCCTCTCTTTCAATCTCAGCCTCACTTCTGGCTTGCGGCTCCCCAGTGCACATCTCACCTGCTCCAGACCCAGGAGAGAGACACAGAGGACCAAGCCCAATGGTCTGCTCATTCCCCACATAACAGGACAAAAATACCTCCCTTTCCTCCAGAGCAGCCAGACTCTTGTGTTCCCATCCACGGGTGGTCACCAGCAGCAGGACCTGTTTGCACTCTATATGCTTCTTTCTCTCTCATTTTTTAATGAGACATAAGCATGATAGCTCTTTTGTCAGATCCCAAGTATTTAGGCACTGCAGATTTTATACCAATTAACCACACTGAAAAGAGAAAGTGATTTTTATGACTACAGCACAGGATTGCCCACAGGAAGGCTGTCAGGGCCCCAGCAATTGCTATGGGGCATGTTATCAGCGAAAGTGAAAGCCCAGACACCAGCCCACGCCTTTGCCATGCCCGGTGCCATGCCTACAGCTGAAAATGCTGGCCTTTCAGGTGAGAAGACAACAGGAGCAGCCATTCAAACAGCCACAGCCGTTTAAGACTGAGGTTAATGCTTCACTGGAGCCATGTCCTTAGGCTACATTTTTTCAAAAGCAGCAGCATTATTTTAAAAGCTTCACTTTCAGAAGTAACTTAAGCACTTAACTGGTAAGTCTTACTGGCTTACAGTGAGGTTTACACCCTTAACTGCCTTACCTTACCCTTGAAATAGGCCCCAGCCATTTTGTTGCTTATCTGACTGAGCTACCAGAGCTTGAGGACAGGGACTGAGGTCTCTCACTCCATGAGGTCAGGTTTTCACATCCATCCCTATATCAATGGCATCTTTGGGTGCCCATGTCTTCGAAGTAATAGCTGGCTTTTTTATTGTGGGGCTGGCACTGGATTCCTCGTGGTGTTAAAGCTCCCTTTATTTTTGAAAGACTCAAAGAAAAGCAGCCCACCATCTTGTCGCCAAATCATTCTCCATGGAAGATTTGACTTGAAACTCACAAAATACCAGTATTTATGAGAGGGAATGGCCACAACGTGATCATAAGAAAATACCAATGTTGTAGTTCCCCACCCTTTGATCTTGGCACTTTAATGATTAATTAGTGCTAAAGTACTGGAAAAATACCTCACTTGAGGCAGTTTAAAGCTTCTCTTTGTATAGATAAAAACTATGACTCGTATAAAAGGATAACCCGGAAATGCAAGACCAAGAGGGTAAGATTAAAGCAGAAGCCTCTGTTCACATGCAGATGTTTGCCCAACAGGACAAATTGGAGAATCTGTTCGGCTTCAGGGAGTGTTTCCATTCACTTGCCTAGACTTTCCAGTCCACGACTTGCACTGCAAGAAAGGCTAACTGTCAATGTGGAGGGAAATTTGTCCCTTAGAAAGATACGTATGTGTTTAAAGAGGCGTGAGTTCTAAAGAACCATCATATCCTACGGCAATTTGCAGAAAAGTAATCCTTGCCTTGAGCGTTTGAAGCAAAGCCATTTCCCCCTTCTGCTGTCGCAGCTGCATGTTTAAATGCTTCCAAATATGCTTCCGGGTGTAAGTCCCACCACCACCAGTGCTCAGGACAAAGCACAACGTGGGAGGGGAAGCTTTTCCTTGCTTAAGCCTGCAGAGTTTACACGTACCGCACCAAAAATCTGGTGCTGACCTTATCAAAGGCAGCGTACCCAGTTATAACACGGGCTCTCACCCTTCTTGTTTGGCCGGTTCCTGTGCATTCAAACGTTCAGGGATGCAGAAAAGGTCACGAACACCCAATGCAATCAGAAATGATTTAGGTGCCTCCTCAGCCAAAAACATCTGCAGCGTGGAGAGTTCAGAACCAAAGCCCACTGTAGCCTGTTTTCTGTTAATGACTTGTGGGCCAAATCCCACCCGCACAGGGCTTGGGACAGGGCAGGGCCTCCAGGCTGGACTTCCATCACTGCCTGCTAGTGTCAGCAGCCACAGCTTCCCGGAGAGGGACCTGTGTGCAGCGGCTGTACATGGCCTAATAAACAGTGAGACTCTTCTGAAATAAAGTTATAGATAGCTCTTTCCTTAACCTGATTCCAGTTGAGTACTGCAAACACCTGATTTATGTCACATTTGTAACAGTACGCATGGAGACTGCTGTTTGCAATCTGCAAGAGGAGTTGACTTTTTCAGGGACAAATTCCAGGAGAGGTTTGTTTGGGATCTCTTTCCTATATGGGAAATTTAAAATTAAGTGTTTGACTTTGTCTCACTGTAGCATTAAAGATCATTCGCCAAAGATGCCAATAATAGTTTGGATACTTTGCACCTCCATCACCCCTGACTGCAGCCGGGGTATTGGACCTCAGAAGCAGGCACCATCCATCAAGGCACAGCCCGGAGTCCAGCAGTGCAGAGGACCAAGAGCACGCAGCACCAGAGCTATAATGTCATTTGGCCTGATTTTCAACCGAACTGATACACAACTAAATGCTGTGACACTTTCCAGGAATATTTTTTTCTTTTATATATTCTGATCCATAAGCACATCCACAACAGAAAAATGTTGGTCTTCTGGATGGGGAAGAAAAACACTGGTATAGCCAACCTTCTCTTAGGGACAGAAAGGGACAGAAATTCCAGTTTGCCTGTGATTTTAGGATTCATTTCTCCATACATTCAATGTTTCCATCCATAGCATGGGTGTGGGATAACCCCTAATTGATTTGCTTTGTGATCATTACATCAAAGGTGGCCTTGAAGTACAGATCATTAGAGTTGTATTGGCAGTAAGTAGAATTTAATATTAACTAGCAGAGCTACTGGAAGTGCTCTTGGTGGAACCTGAAAGGTAGAAACATTGGCTGGGCTTTGTGTTCATTACAAAAATTGAAACTGAGCAGAGGTCCAGTAAAAGTGCAGCTAAACCTCTGAGGTGAATCACACAGCCCATAGTTAGGTAACCTAGGGGCAAGGCCAAATGTATTATTATACACCCGCGTCACATGAAACAGGAAAATTGTTTTATGGTTTTGACATCCAAAACCACTTGGCTTTAGATGAATTCCACACAACCCCCAAATTGAATCAAAATCTGAGGTAGGAATACAGAATTCATAGCCTGTGTAATGACAGATCTCCGCTCCCAGAGCTTTGATCCTATCCCGGTTAAAGCTGAAGGGGAAGGTTGATATAAATAGCATTAGCTATAAAATAAGAACTCCAGCTAGGAGGATTTCTGAGCGTGCGACGTCAGTTGTGCTGTGAATTTTGGAGAGAGAAAGGATCTCCTCTTCCCTCAAAACAGGGCATTTGCCCGAGAGAGGTGGAAACCCAATGGGAAGTCATTGTTCTCAGTCAAGCATGGTCATTGCTTGGACCCTGAATTCCCACATCAACAGCCGTGTCAGACACCAGGCTGGTGCCTATTCGTACACAGAAATATGGGGATAAGAAATGGTGCATCCATCTTTCTGTCTCTATCCCTTCTTTTCCTGTCCTCCCTCAATTCCATCTTGGACTAAAGACGTTATCCCTTCAAACAACCTTGCAGAAACTACTTCTAGGTAAAATTTCAGCTTGAATGATGAACATTTCAGCATTTTCTAAAGACAAGAGAAAGAAAGATGCTCAAAAAGTCTAGGAATAAACACTTGGATGAAAATTGCAGGATGGAAAATGCAATGCACAGATTAATAAGAAGCAGTTGTTTTGCAGTGCAAACTAAACAAGGCAAACAAGCCAAGGGAGAGAGTACAGGGAGACATGAAGTTATGCACAACATTAGCCAGTGGTGTCGGTATCTCCTGCATCACAGACAAGGAGCTCTGTCACTCACCAAAGAAACTACAGAAGAAACAGTCACCTCCAAGCCTGATTAACACCTTACAAAAGCAGAAGATGCCTGTCCAGAGCAAATGTACCTTTTAACATTGGAGGAGGAGAGCAATGATGAGAGCCACCCGCAAAAGTGAGTGGCAGCACAAGGAGTGTGTGGGGTGAGCTCACCTTGTCCTGGCAGGTGATGGCTGCTTGCAATCATCAGGGGAGGTCACCAGCTTGATCCACTTCCAGCTCTCCTGGCTACAAGGGGCTGATGGGGCAACGTCTCCTGGCCAAGAGTTGGCCTTTGGAATAGAGCTGGACATGGAGCCCAGCATCAGCCGAATTGCTTGTTGCATGCACTTCCAAGTCATCCATTCCCATCTCGCCTCGGTAGCTCCTTCATTGAGTGTGATCTGAGCTTTGGGTCTGGAGTGGAACTGGAAGTCTTGGCAAACCCCTAATTTTTCTGGATCTTAAGGAGGACACCTCTGCAGGTCTGGGAGTCAATACTGAAAACTGGCCACTACTAATAAAACATGAGTGCTTTGCCCTAAAAATAGTGAGCGGTGCATACAGAACTGGAGTAAAAAGAGACAACACTTCTTAATTCAGCTCTGAGCACTGTTTACCCCTTAGGATATCCAATAATGTTTCCTTCCAGGGGTAACTACTAGGAGATATCCACACATCTGCTTGGCTTGCAAGGACGTCAGGAGAAAAGCTCTCAACAAAGAGCTGTATCTTACATCACACCCTAAATGCAGGAAGCCTCAGGGCTTTGGCATACCTTTGTGAGGAGCAAATTCCTAAGTCGAGCCCTCTCTCTGCGCAGGAACACCCTATCCTCCAGCACCAACACACTTAATCCACAGCCCCATCAGCCAGAACTTCCCACCACCCACAATTCCTGGGTGATGGAGTGAGTTCTGTTTATACCCAGATACACCACTGGCAACCAGCTAATTACTTTGGTGTAGCCCAGCAGCAAAAGCAATGGAGGGGGATTCAAAGAGAGCCATTGCGGCTGTGTCACTGGCACATTTTTCAGTGCTGTAGTCACCCATCTCTCTCTCTCTCAAAAGAAAAAAAAAAAAGAGTGATTGCATGCTTAGCACATTTGTGAACTGCTCTGAGACTTACAACTGAAAGCCTGGATCCACTTACTATTTTTCTTTTCAGAACTTAATAAACTGGGATCTGCCAGTATTTCCAGATGCAAAATCCAAACACTGAGTCTTTAGCTCAGTTTTGCAAGTCTGGTGTTTCATATTCTAGGTGTTCTTGTGTGTTTCCTTGTTACAATTTCAACTGAACAGTTACCTTTTTTGTCCTGGTTATCTTCAAGAGATATATCAGAGCAATCCAGACTGATTTTGTAAATTTAAGTGTATATTAATGATGCACAGTAGCTTTTCAGCTAGACACAATTTTTAGAAGGGGGCGAATTCCATTTTCATTTATTTTTTTTTAGGCTCATTCCAAAAAGAAAGCCAACCCTGCCCTATTTTGGACAGGTGGAGGAGTAAAATAGGTATTTCTCTAAATGGATGTGTACCAAAACTTCTGCTGCAGAAACAGCAGAAGTCTGGCAGGAGACTCTGGAGTGTCTGAAAAAAAAAAAAAAGAGAGAAAAAAACAGAAGGAAAAAACCCCAAACCCACCAAGAACAAAACCAGGAAAACCATGGCTGTTCAGCTCCTGGGTGGGCCTGATCCTGCGAAGACACTGCAGGCGGTTCCTCACCAGCTCCACACCTGGGTTACCAGAGGTCTCAAGAGCGACCTGCCAGAAGGTACAGCTGGCTACCCAAAAAACCCAGTCTGAAAGGCAAGAGGTGAATCTGAAACACTCCTGCCCTGTCACACGGGCAAGAGCCCACTCTGTTTTGAACACCCCATGCGCAGATGTTGGTGGGGAGGAGTGCATTCCCTCTGGGCTGTGGCAGGCAGACTGGTTTGGTGACTGTTTCATTTGCTTTTCCTTGGCCCCCGCATGGCAGGTGCTGCCCCTCATAATCCTAATCTGTCCCCATGGTGCAGAGCCCCGTCCTGCCTTCCTGTACAACAGCGCAAGCAGCTTCTGCGTTTTCATTATGATCAAGAGAAGAAAGATGATCTTATGGCCGCAGGTAAGGATAAGAGGTTGGTACCTGTGTCCTATTTTGGGCTATGCTCTTGGGCAAATTATTTAAGCTTTCGTACTTCCTTGTAAAGAAATTTTATATTTGGAGATGAGGAAATTATCATGCTTCCTTCCCTCTTTGAATTAAATATCTGTCAATTCTTTGTGAGATGCAAAGGGATTGAAATCCCACACAAACACCTCTGCAGATGCTTTTCACTGGATTCTATACCTAGAGGGCCCCATTGAAATGCAAATATCGGGCCCTTCCCAATTAAACAAGGTACTTGTTCCTATACCTCAGATAACCTGAACTAAAGGAAGTGGAATAGTCTCTAAGGAAATAACCATCCTATTCAAAACTCCGTCTATAAAAACTAATACCTTTCATTGCACTTGGAAAGGAATTGCTGATTGCAAAGCACCCATCTAACATGAAGCCAAGAAGGAAGTGGCTCTCAACAAGAGCATTTTGGTGCTGTCTGGAGGTCGCAGGAGTGCCCGAGAGGGAACAGCACAGCCATAACCTGCTCTGAGCTGGCAGAGGAGATGGAGGGCCCCAAGCATCACAGGTGAAGGGAGCAGTCACAGCCATCACACAGCTCTCTCAACAGTAAAAGCTGATCCAGTTAAAACAGCTTCATCCCTCCATGAACACTGGTGGTGTGGCAGGACGTGGCAGAGGCGCAGGCTGGAGCCTGCCTGCAGAAACCGTGTGATAGGAAAGCTCTCAGAAGGAAAAAAAATCTGCTTTCTGTCTCCTGTCATTGAAGCTATGTCAGACAACTGGATTTGCATGTATGTTTATCTAAAACACAAAGCCAATACATGAATGCGGCTCTGCTGATCCCATTTTAGCCCATTTAAGAGTCCAGCCAACAAAACCGCTTTTGGTTCCACTTATTCCTGGAAGAGTGTGTGGGGCACTGACCACAATATCTCAAAGGAAAGTCACTGCTGTTTTGCAAAACCTGGGTTCATTTTTTCCAACTGGTGTCCCATTTCAGCTATAGAAAATTGCTCTCTAAAGGTACAAATACCATTTTTTTGTCAGTGTAACAACAAACAATGCACAGTTGTAGCTCATTTAATTAAGGTGGCTAGTTTCCCTGAATTGTCTGTTAAGGCATCACACAGGTGTTCCATTTCAGAGCATATTAGTACATGGTGCTCTAAGCCTAAAAGCTAATTTTCAACTTAACCTAATAATGTCAGTAATAATGACCTGTGATTACTGCCTTGTGAATCAGAACCTATGATACTTAAAATAATTAGCATCAAAGCCTAACTACTAGCTTGCTAAATTCATTATCAGCCATAAACCATCAGCACTGAATTGAACTTCAAATTGAATGTTGGCGTGGGCTCCCTGCAACTGTTGGAGGCAGCATTTTAACAAATTGAATTTGGAAATGTAGTTAAAGTTTGGGTCACCGATGTTTTCTTGAAGGAGTAAGTTGTGGTGTTAGAACAAAATACAATTTGATTAAAAACCACGAGCTATTTTATGTGGTCCCTGTTGTGTTTGGATCATTTGTTCCCCCAGACTGGGGAATTGCTACAGGAATTACTAAGCTGACCCAAACCCGTGGCCGATGAAGCCCATTAACTTCTTAGTGGTGATCTCTGGGGGCTTCAGAGTGTGACAGCAAACAAGCTGGCTTAAGCAAAGCAAGTTGGGTAAGCCTTGACACAGAAGATTCCTCAATGCCTCTTCACCCCAAGAGGTTATCCTCATACTTTCTACACCCCTTCTGGACAGTCAGCCTTCCCACCAAAGCCAGATGGAGACTCAACTGTCCTCTGCCTCCCGAAAGGAGATGCCCATTTCTTAGGGGGTAACGGGTCACTCTCGGTGAGCTGGCAAGCGCAGCTTGCCAGACAAGAGCAGAGACAGAGCAAGAACTGAGGATTAGAGCCCTGCTTTTACCAGGGACTAGCTCAGATAACTAGCTCCCCTCTGATAGCTAAAGGAGAAACACAAACCTTTCTCAGAATCCTTCCAGCAACGAAGGAGAGAGAAGGGCTTTGAAGTATAGCTCTTCCTCTTGGGTAAAGTGGGAAGAGGTGGGATCACAGCAAGTGCCTATGAGCAGCCAGTAATTATGGACATGAAAGTGGGATGACTTGGAGGAGGTCAGGAGCCCTTGGCTCTCTCACCACCATATGGTTCGTAGATTTTTCCCCAGGGACCCTCCAGCTCGTCCATAACTATCTCATTTTGTGGCTAACACGTCTGTTGCTAATAGCTGCAAGTCTCATCTGATGCTCACCATCCACCACCACAATGGAGGGGTTTGGAGGCCACACCCTACCCCTGACAGACAGACACACGCACACAATCAAGGCTGGTGGCTGCAGCACCCATGCTGGCAACCTCAGCTGGGAACCAGAGAACGAACCAGAAGAGAAGGCTGCCCTAAACTGGCACTGGTTATCCTGTATGTGTGCCACGGATAAACAATATTTCATATATTACTAACGTGTAGGATAGCTGCGCTGGTGAAAGATTTGTAGTTATTAATATCTGTTGAGTCCAAGCTGAGACCTGAAGCTGAGTCTGCACGTGAACCTTCTCCAGGTGCTCAGATTTCCTGATGTAGATCTGCCTGACAAAAAACAACAACAACAACAAAGGCCTGAAAACATGCTGTTGATCAGGAGAAGAATTTCCTCCTTGCATCAGGAAAGTTCAGAGAAGAAAATCGCTCGACTGGGATGTATAGCTGTTAATACCTTCTCACAAGGTTTCCCCACCCACAGAACGAATAGCAAAAACCAGTTGGCTTTGGGGTATAAAAACCAAATTAGAAACAGGGAAGGGAAACCTCCCAAGTACCCACAAGGAGTTTGGCTAAAGAACTGTGATGCTTCTGAATATTTGACTTGAGATTCTCCCACAGAAAATCAGAGGGAGGCCAAAGCCTAAACATTCAATTGCTTTTAAAAATGGTACTTTAGGCCTTTAAGCCTATTTGAAAGATTTTGAAAATTTTGTCCTGAAGCAATAAAAATTAAAAAAAATCCCCAGTCCCAATCCCATTGGAAGTCAGATATCCTAAATGTTCCCTTTCTCCTATTTATCCCAGCTGCCACATTATCACAGCCTGATGTAAGCGTCTCTCTTAAGACCAGTCATTGTCAGTACATGGGAGGATGAACCTTCAGGAAAAAAATCTCCTGGACTGAAAAAGTTAGAAAATATTTTTGGTGACTTGATAAAGATCCTGTAGGTCATTCCTGGCTTTGTTAGGGCGCAGCATTGCTGCAGGAGGCTCTGTCTGTGCTGTAAAAGGCTCTCTGAGCTCACTTGTGTTCATGAAAGATCCCAGAGGAGGTTTTATATGATTATCAGCATCTTAGCCAATATTCACCCTGGACTATTAGAATTTTATTTTGTTTCTATTATTAATTACATTTTTGACTATCCTTTAACTGTACTGGGAGAAATTATTTTCAACCTCATTAAAAAAGAAAAAAAAAAAGTAAAAATAAAGTCCTTCGCTGTTACTCAAATGAGAGTAAAGTCACTCTGGTAAGTTTTCATCTCCTTCCTCTTCCCTTAGGGTTTTGGGCTTTTTTCAATACTTTATACTCTTTTGCCAGCAAGAAAAAAGAGCAGAAGTAAGGGGGAGGAGGGGGGAGGGCAGAGGACGGGAAGAAAATGATAGTCACCTTTTAATCTTTTTTTAACAAAACATGAAAACACTTTTGTGGAGACGGGTCATTAGTACCTCAGCAAACTGTCCAGCTAGTTTTGTTATTTTCCTGTACCTTCACACTTAGCAAAAGAGGTCCTTTAGTAACCCCCACAGCTTGTCTCCCAAGGCTGAGAAGTAACAGGGACGCCAGGCAGGCTGACAGGGCCAGCATAACTCACTGATAGCCTGGTAGCGCTAAAAAGCTGCAGTGCTGCTTTACGGGCAGCAGCTGGTAGACAGGATTTCTCCTCTGGCCAAATCTGTCCTTGGTGTTACGGGACTGATTGTGGAAGACGGACTCTGTGCCCACGTCCAGGTTTTGCCCTGGGCTGATGTGAGATGAAAGTTTCTGCTAAGCTTAACACCATAATGAACAGGAAAACGAGACAAATGCCGGTGACAAACTTTGTATGGTCATGTCTTTTCTTTTCTTTTTTTTAAATACTGTAGCCATTTGGTCTGATTTGTTTAAGTACCAAAGCACCAATCATTTTAAACAAGCGAGCAAACCCACTGGCTCGGGTTTTCAGCCCGAGCCTCCTGCACAGCCCCGATTGTTCCAATGTTTCCTTCACTCCAGACCTATCTTTTGCGAAGCTTCTCAGCCAAGCAGGTCCTCCACCTTCCTCACTACTAGGTGGAGTTTAGAGCACTTCACCTGCCCTTACAAGTCAGTGAGAAATAAGTCTGCAGCTCCCTGCAGGGCTCCAAAACCTCCTGCGAGGGTGGAGCAGGAAGAGACTCCTGCAGTTCCCCTGCCAGCTATCAGGAGAGATGTGCAGCACGATGAATGACAGAGTTGGGCAGCCCCGCATGGGGAGAGAGAACGGATGCTCAGAGGAAGACAGGTGAGAGGAAAGGAGAGGAGGGAAAGAAAAGGAAGGGATAGAAAGAGAAAGAGAGAGAGAGGCAGAAAAAAAGGGGGGTGGAAATTAGGTATTATCTAACTGCTGGTACATGCTTCTGCAGGGTTTCATAGGGATGCTACATGCAGAAGAGGAGTAAGTATGCTATGAAAACAGCATGAGAGGCGCACTACAAAGGAAAATGAAGACCAGGTCTCCAGTTCACCTGGAAGGAGGAAGGTGCTTAAGTAGACACTTAAGTAGCCTATTGGAAAGAAAAAATCTGGCTCTGGAGCATTTGGCATCAACTCCGCTGTATCTCTACAAGTGGATTTCCAGTCCTCCTGTAGAAATCTTTGCATCCTCTGCGAACAAAGCCACACCATGAGTTAATGCAAGACTCCTTGACAGCCACACAGCTCATTACCCCGTTCCTTCTCGTCCCAACAAAGTAATGTAACCAAAATGCTACTCATTGCAACTTTGTAGGATTTTACTCAGTATGAAACCAAAATCATGGGCAGAAATGTAGCAATTTCTAAAAGAAACTGCTCATGGAGACCACTTTGTTCAGGGTTTTGGTCTCTGGGCCGCAGAAGAAATGGGTTGGGGTCTGCGGAGAAGAAACCACTCTTCACAAGAGCTAGTGTCATGTTGCTAATCTTCATCTTCAAACTCATCTTTGGATAGCAGTCTGTGGGAGAAACTGAAACATGGGCCAAAGCCTCATGTCTAAGTAAATAACATCAACAACTGAGCCTTTTACATGATGCCTGGTGTTGGCCAGTGATGAAGGATTTCAATGCAGCCACAAACCTGTTGTTCCACCTCCCTGCATACACACACATACGCACAAATACGCACACAGAGTTCAGTGGTTAATTTTTACAGGTCAGCCCATGCTTTCCCTCATCACCCATGTCCCATGACATTGCTGCCCAGCTTGGCAATCTGCACTTGAACCCCACGCATGGTGCCCCTCTGCTGCTGTTTCAAGGCAGAAGAGGATCAGGCTTTCTGGGCTACCCCTGCCTCCTAAGACTGCCTTGAAGCATGCGGACAACCATCTTCATTTAACCTGCCAGCACTACATTGACTTTCACAACCCCTGGGGTCTGGATCCTCAGGAAGTGTGAGCTGTTGCCACCTTGCTGAAGAGCTGTTTTGACAGCTCTGTGCCACGGTGCTGGTGCAAACGATTCTTCAAGAATCCTTTCAGGTGCGTTATTAATTCACAGGGAAACCTACTGATAGATTTTCATTGCATAACACAGCCAACCTTAGGACCAAAAATGAACAGAGATGTTGAATCAGAGCAGTCCCCTCCAGTTCCTATGTCAAGGAGCTGAGCCAGATCTACATCTGAACTCTGTCGCTTGGGCCGCTTCTAGCTCTGATGCTTGGCAAGCCAAAGGGACTTGCGAGGTTCTCCATATTGCTTATAAGCATCCATCAAAACAACTACAAATGAGTTATGTTTCAAGTATGCAAGAACTTGCTTCTCCATGCCAAAAAACGATTAGCGTTCTCAGGCTTCCAGCAATGCAAAGCAGAGTCTGAAATGTCCTGATGAGAGATATATGCATTTCCTCTTAGACAATTAATATTAGGGGTGGGTTTTATTGCTATTCTTTTTTATGTTGTTAACATCCTGCCCTCTTTCCTGGTTCCTCCCAAAGAGCTACAATGAAATTTGCAAAACTCCCCTTTGTAAGATATAAACATTTACTAAACATTGTCTTTCCACTTTGTATTATGACAAAAGAATAGAAGTCAAGATGTTAAATATATTTCTGTATTAGCATCTGAAAGCCCCAGGCCTTCCTGAACATACTGGTAGATAACTTCCATTGTTTCGAGCACGTTACCTTTTCTGTAGATCTCCACAAAAATCCAAAGGTGAGGTCTTTGCTGAAACATTGCATAGGACCCACTTAGTACCCATTGCCTTAGAAATGTATTAATGCCATATGATGATCATCCGTGTTATTCCACTTCATTAATGAACACACAGTCTGGCTCACAAACTCACCGCTGGGGATTTGAAAAAGAGTACCTTATTCTCCAGTGCAATTACAGCTAAACCAGAGGTTGAAACTATGTCTGCAGAGGTCATTCCTAGAGCTGTCACACGCTTTGGCAGGAAGGCCTTGGATGGTTAGAGTGATCCAGCTGCCTTTGTGAGGTGGCCAGGCTGTACCAGCTTTTATGGGGCTTGTGTGTGCTGCAGAACATACTCACCCGCTGCCCAAGCTGCCTGGGAGGGCAGCAAGTGCTGGCGAACCCCGAGTCTAGCGTACAAACCACCGGCAAGCTGAAAACTCTCCTGGGTTTTCTCTGAAGCCAGAAACACCTGGAAACACTTCAATCACCTCTCTCACATCTCCACTAGATAGAAGAAACCCAGTGGCTTCATCAACTCTGCCTTTGCCAAAAGCCTTCGTAATGAAAACAGGACCTTAAACCTAGTTTTGACAAAGCGTGGAGTACCCAAAGCTCCTTTTCCAGCCTTCTTGTCAAATACCTATCTGTGGCCCCAGGCAGACCTTGGCCACCTCAGCAGCACACAGCAGACCCACACTGATCTTGTTTTCTCTTCTTTTGTGTTTGCTTCTCGCTCTGCTTTCTATAAACATGGTCCTATATTTCACAGATTCTAAGAGATGGCATTGATGGTCCAATGTTCTCCAATGGCTTAAAATAAAACTAGTTTTCAGAATTGCATTTCATATCCATAAGCAAATGCTTTTTCTTTCCCTTTCTTCCCCATCATTTTGTGCATGTGCACGCATGTGCATTTTTTCACAAGTAAAGAGCATAGTTTACCCCATTACACACACATACACACACACACATTCTTTAAGTGTAATTATTTGGAAAAATTCCAGTTCAAAGTCCTACTAAATAAGTAAACATAATTTAAAGCAGAACTGCTTGGTGTCACTTGATATTTTTCTTCAAATAATATGAAAATCCATGACATGGGGGTGTAAGAAGAGATGCTAAGACTGACTCCTTAATACAGATGTGACTTTGGGATATGAATTTGCAAAACTGACTAAGACAATGGCGCAAAGACTAATTTTTTCTGGAGCTATAGGAACTGTTTCAGAGCAAACATACTTAAATCTTTTTAAAATCACACCACAACTACAGGGGCCATCTTTGTGAAATTTTTGGATGGAGGTGGGGCTGTTTGTTTGTTTTAAATAGCCTGTTAACCTCATCTTCTGCTGCAGACAAAGCCTTCAGGCCAATCCTCCAAACACCTCTGGTACTGTTCAGAGCAGTTGCTTTTGCACCTGCCAGGAAATTTGTAAGATCAGAGACGCAGATCCACCTCCTGCAACCTCTTTGCCTTCCTGGAAACTCCCCCAAAATAGCTGACTGGGTAGGATTAGGCTCTTGGTTTGGAAGTTGATTATGTGATCTCTGTTTCTTTCAGTCTTGCCAGCCAGGGCTTACCTCCAGATGAGTATTTCAGCACGTGCTTAACCTTAAGCAATGAGATACTTATGCTTATAGTTAAGTACAGGCTTAAAAATTTTGTTGGAAGCAAATCACAAGCACATTCTTACATACTTTTCTGGGCTGGGCTTAACCATGGCTCTCCTGTTAAAACAGTCTTTTTTTTTTTTTTTTTTCCTCCCAACACTTAGCCCATCACTGTAATTTCTCTCTTCAACTACCCTCTCCAGCTGCTTCATTCCAGTGAAACCAAGGGGAAATGACATTTTCTTCTATGGCAAGTAAATCATAATTGACAACAAACCGTTAGATTATGCATGGCTTTGCAGGAAGAGGTGATATCTTTTATTTAGATCAACTAACCCAGGCTAACTATACAGATGGGTCTGTCCAAGCTCTGGCTCTCTCTAAAACATTGCCTCTCATATATCTTGTATTCTCATAGCGCTGCATTACTCCACTTCACACACTTGTGCTTTACCGAGGTTTTATGGGGCTTGGGGGAAGCTGCCTACTCTGTTAAGCATCTAGGAAAACAGAAGGAATGCAGCGTATTGCTCCTGCTGCATAGGGCTGCCTAGCAGAGAGTTAATATCATTGCACATGAGCCATTTCACCTACAGCAAGAAGTGAAAGCATGCGACTACACCCAACAAGTGATCACAGAGCACCCTGCAGGGAATTTGCTTCCATTTCAAAGGGAGAGATCAAAACCCACAAAGAAGGTGGGGGGAAGAGGGGGAAAAAAAAAAAAAAAGAAAGAAAGAGAGAAAGAGAGAGAGAGAAAGAAAGAGAGAGGAGAAAGAAAGAAAGAAAGAAAGAAAGAAAGAAAGAAAGAGAGAGAAAGAAAGAAAGAAAGAAAGAAAAAGAAAGAAAGAAAGAAAGAAAGAAAGAAAGAAAGAAAGAAAGAAAGAAAGAAAGAAAGAAAGAAAGAAAGAAAGAAAAGAGAGAAAATGCTCCCAGCTTGTGCATGAGATCAACGTTGGGCCCAACCTCAGAAGTTCAGAAGTTTTTGGAGAGGAATGGAGAGATATGGACAGAAGAATCACAGAGCACCTTCAGTGCCTGATTATTTATGTGCTGGGAGTTTGATCCTACACACCGAAATAAATGGGAGGCTTGCCACCAACTTCAATGGAAGCAGAAACAAGTCCTATCACCTTCAGGTGTATTGGCTGTCTGCAGATAGTTTTAAAATTTATACAGAAATTAAACAGAGGATAATTTGACAGCTTAATTGTGACATCATGGGTTTTACATTAAAAGAGACACAAATTTATCCTTTGGATTTTATGATTTTTTTTCCCTGCCTGTTCTTTTTTTAAAGAAAAATTCTCATGTTTCAAGGGAAGACTGATAAAGAAGGGATATTCCTGTGCATAAGAAAGAAAAAACATAAAGCTCAGTCCTGTTCTACATCCCTCACTCAAGGCTCAGTGGTTTAAAGCAATTGGCATTAGCAGTAGCAACAAATTAGCCATCCTGTAAGTGCTCCACTCCTGTGCCAAAAACAAAAAAGGCTGTCCTAATTTGAACTATGCCAAATAGGGCATTTGACCATGAAAAATTACTTTAAAGAGCTGAAAAAAAAATAAAAGAATGAAAAAATTTCTGCAATCAAATCCTCTGTTTGGCACCCATCAGCTGGTCCAAAAAGTGAGGAATCCGCCCTGGGTGGCAGAACAAGGCTCAAGACTCCCTGCAGCTCCTCGAGCAGTCCAGACCCAAACTCATGTGGAAATGCCTGAGTAAATGACTTCCCAAACCCCCGGTCATCTTGGTCACTTAATCATTAATTATTAAATTAATCCACTCACTAAAGCCAGTTAGTGCCAGTGCAATGAGCTGGTCCACTCTGGCTGAGTTTGGGCTCAGAAGCCTGGTGGCAAATATTTAAAATTAGGACAATGACCTTATTTCCATCAATGTGAATCAATAAAATCATTTATCTTTAGCTGTTTTGGTTTATTTCTTCAGAAATCCAAAGTACTATGAGTGTGCGCTCCTTCTCTCCAAGCGGACTGGGACAGGCCACAGCCCCTGCTCAGGAACAGACAACCCAGCAGCTGCAGCGCATGGCGAGGGCAGATGGGAAATGACGAAACTGGTGAGCAACAGGAGAAATGCAAGACCACAGCAGCCACCCAACACCACCACCCACTGTAAGGTGGCCTTTTCCAGCCGTCTTTCAAGACCCTTTGCTAAACAAGTCAGTCGTTGGTCTCCCCTCCAGTACTTGGTCTTCCCCTCCAGGAAAGTGGCTGTGCCTGCAGCTCTCTTCCCTCGCATCCCACAGGGACATCTCCCTTCACGCATGGGCAGCTCAGTCCTGGAGACAAGGCTAGTCACCCATTAGCCTCCGAGGTGTAGGTGCAGCCCCTGCAGGAAAGGCAGACAGGAGGGAGAGACGCAAGAGGGACAGGAGGAAATGCTTGAGGTTCACACAGGAATGAAAAATCTCCGGTTCTTCCTTCTCCCACAAAAAGCTTCCACCACCTAGAACTGTATTATTTCTTAGGAAAATACAGGAGAATCCTTGGTCTGGGCAATAACAACAAAAATCTTTAAAATTAACTGTGAAAAATACAGCTTGACCAAAACTATTTGAATTTGTGCCATATTCTGTGATGAGTTTTTTTTGATTGCCTGTTCAGTGGGGGAGAGAAGAGGAAGAACAGCAAAAACATTTCAAATCAACCTGAAAGGTAGTGGGTAGTGGTTTTTTTCCCCCCTCCTGAGACTTTTCCACTTCGGTCAGTGTGCCAGAGAAATCTCTCACTCCCACAGCCCTGCCACTTCCAGCCCCCCGGCAGCACTGAGGTTTTTCTAATGCCGAATGGCTGGAACAGATATCAGCCCCGGGGCGGCGGGGCCAGAGCTGCCTTCCATGGGCCACCTGGATGCCATGTTCAGCCCCTGAAATTTCCCTGCCAGAGGCCCGGGCTGCTTGGGCAGCGAGCTACAGCTGGTGGCTGCTCCGGCGAGGAGACAAGCCTCTGCTGCTAGATACATAATCTCCAATTTATACAAAGCTTTGAAAGGCATCCAACGGTCTAATTGGGAGGCCCTTAAATTAAAGTGGGGATGGGATTTGGAATCCACTTTAGAGCCTGCGGTTTGGAGGGAAGCATGGGGATCCATTTCATCTGTGTTGATATCGGGGGAGCCCAATATAAATGTTTTCTGGCACTTTTATTCCTCCAGCTCTAGGGTTTACACGAGTGTTGGCTTTTTGTTCAGGTTTTTTTCTTTCTCTGTTGTTGTTTTTTTGCACTCTGAAGCCTCTTCCAAGTGTACTTTTAGAAGAAGCGCATTATCACAGTGTCTGGGGCACCTCCCTTTTGCTCTCAGGTCTGGCTGCTGGACCATGATGCTGCCCCATGCCTGTCACCTTGCTGGTGACAGCTGCCCTGCCTGAATTCAGAGGCTGAGGTGGGGCACCAGTGGTATGTGTAGGAAGCAAAGCTGTGCTTCTGGCCAGAGCCAGGCCACCAGTTCTCTGTTGCCAACCTGATGCCATCTGGGGAAGGAAATGTGCTGCCAGGGGGTGGAGAGAGAGGGGAGGTGTGCCCATCACAGCAGCCTTGGGGCTGCTCTCAGTTACCACTTGCTCTCCTCAAGCCTCAACGCTGCATTTTCACAGCTTTGGTGTTAAAAGCATGCCCTCTGGCCTCGGGCTCCGGGATGGCTTTATTGGCCTGCCCTCAGCAGGAAAGCTCTGCTGCCCTTAAGCAACAGCTTTGCAGCTGAGGCAGCTGCTGGGGGCAGGAGTGAGAGATGGGGGGGATACACACACGTTCCTCCTTTACCTCTGCTTTGAGTTGGACTCTGCTGGAATACTGCAGCCATTTTGCATCACTCCTAATTTGTCCCACTGACAAGGACCCCATGGTAGCAGACCTTGCGCCCCACTACTTTTCAGTCCCAGAGCAAACCAGGATTTTTATTCTATAGACAAAGAAATATACATATATTTGCATTTCATGGGAACCAGAAGCCAAAGAGGACACATATTTTCAACTTGTCCCATGATTATGAGTGGCATACACCTAAAGGTGAGAGTCTGTGAGGAGAAACTCACCATTCCAATACGCTTTTTGCTTGTAGATCTGATAGATAATCTACAATATACTAGGAGATGAGAGCTCCAAATGGTCTTCTATACAAGCCTCCTGCTCAGCTGACGTAGCACAGCTAGGCTGCAATGAAGCCAGGCTGATTTACAGCACTTAAGAGCTGACCTCTGCATATTGAGAGTGCTGAAACGTGTCAGCAGCTGCTAAATGCAGCCACTTCTCCTTCTAATCTTCTAATAAAATATTCAGCAAGCAACCAGAAGTGAAATGATTTGAGGGAGTGGGAGTTTTCCTAACTTTGTATTTTTACTGCCAGAACAGAGTATTATTTCTCCTTGCCACTTGAAGTGGTTTATGTTCACAAAAGCCCTGCGACAACAATACCGTGTGTGCGCAGGAAATTCCCTTCACATCACAGTGACACAAGGAGGAGGAACGGGGAGCGTACAATGCATGTAAAAATATAAACACGAGAAATGACCTCATTTGTGCCAACATTCAGACTGATTATATAGGTTCATGGCCAGAATTTCTCCTGTGGCCTTATTTTTGCTCTCCTCTCCAGTCTGCTGTATGCTCTGATCAAAAACAGGATAGCGGCATTAAATAAGACTTGGCCTCATGTCATGTGCTTTTCCTCCAACTCCTAAACCTCCTTCCCAGCCAAGCACCACAGTCGCTCCCATTCTCCTGGAGCTGGGAGGGCAGGTTAGCTTTGGCCCTGTCCCCATGGGGAACAACTGTGCAGGTGGAATGCTCTGGTAGAAATTCCCTGGTGGGAAACACACATGTATGAAAATAAGGGATAGGGTTGAGGCTAAAGCCCTGGCAGAAGATGCAGAAAAACTCGCCTTTACCTCCCAGCTCTCCCTCAGTGACATCTGGCTAACACTGGGAGCACACAGATTTCCTTCGTCCCCCAACAGCAGCAGAGCAAAATGTTTCTCATCCCTCCAGAAAAGCAGGCTGGGATTTTCCATCCCTCTTTCCCATGAGTGACCCCAGAGCTGTGCATCATTTGGGTTGACCCACTGGTGAACACACCTTAGCCCTAGATCAGCTCTTACTAGCCAGCAAAAGTCACAAATCCATTGACATCCTAATCAGAGGGGAGGTTGTTGAACTGCCACACTTCTATTTTGCAAGAAGCTGTGACATTTTGTGAGTGTGTGTATGTAGGATCAGCTTCAGAAAGATGAGGAAAATTTCCCACAGAAAGGAAATTAGTCAGGAATTTTTGTTTCATTTTAAAGGATAAAAAATTGAAACCCTTCCACAGGATTTGTTTCCTTGTGAAATAAATAACTGGCTCTTTCGACGTTTGAGTACCTGCTACTTTACCCTGCCCTGGGGTCACAATAAGCATCAGGGACCCTGATAGCTGACTCAGGAAGTTCCAGGACTTCAGGCCCTGGAGCACGGTGCAGAGCAGGAGCATGCAGGGCACTGACTTACATGGGCTTTTGGGTTCTTGCCCAGGGGCAGCAAAGGTGGAAGCTGGAAGATCCCCAACTCCCAAAGTTGTACAGATGAGCTATGTTTAAGATACACATCCCTGCAACCTTTGTGCCTCAGTACCTGAAAAAAAAAAAAAAATGCCCAAAAGGTTACCCTGAAACTATAGCCTCGAGGAGACCTGGTTCTTCAGCTGAAACACTTGGCTCTGGAGAACCTTGATTCAACCATTGCATGTTGGCCAACAAACTTCACATCCCCCAGCTCCTCAGCCCAGGATGGTCCCTGCCTGCTCTGTAGCGCACAGCACCCGCCTTCCCCCACCACGCAGCAAAGCAGGACAGCATAGCTGCCCTGTCCACCCAGGAAAAGGTGTCTGTCATTAGGTTACTTGCCTCCTGCTCCTCTGCCAGTCCCCTCCTTCATTAAATTAACACCTCGTTATAAAATGCAAGCTGCTTTGTTCCTATAAATGGTGCTGGAGGGTGTTTACTTTTCTAATGAATATCCTGTGTAGAATGGAAATCTGTCCCTGGCAGTCCTTAACAAGTGCTTCATTAAGCTGTTTGAAAAATGTTCCTTTCTGTTCTCCTTTGAACAGGTTACGCTTTGCTCTTTTAAGCTAGTTTTTGGCTGCCTCCCCATACCTGAGAGGATGGGTGGAGAGGTGGCCATCTGCTCCCAGAGCAAGAAGATTTTTTTAATCCTCAGCAACAGGAAACTTGCTGATAGACAGTGCAGTCTCTCTACCAGGTAAACCAGCATCCCTCTGCTGACAGGGGCGGTCTGGCATGGCAGTTACCAGTACAGCCCAACAAAGAGAGCAGCATTCACCTGCAAGTGGAGCAATGAGGTTCAGGATGTTACAGACCATTAGGGAACTAAGGAGTTCAACAGCAAAGTGTGAAGAGGGGTGTGGTGGATGTAGGGGCCAGATGGTCAAAGCAATGTAGATTCTGCTTAGAATTAGGCATCAACTTCAAAAAAAAAAAAAAATCTGGCTGTGCCAGCAGGGGAAAACTCTTAACAGCAGACCCTTGGGTTTAAATGTGATTGTGTCTGTGTTAGCAAGAACAACTGAAATTGAGCTCTATTCAACAGAATTATAAGCAGTTTGAAAACTGTTTTTTAAAACCTTTGGGATAAAGAGTGTTTGGTGAAGCTTATTCTCCAATCAGTAATGGAGGTAGGTACCACACAAGCTGCCTTTCACCCAAAACCTAATGAAAGCTCACAGAAGGACACAAAGGACCCAAGGAGCATCCTTACAGGGCAGGAGACTCATTGCTCTGCCAATCAAGCAGGATTCCAGAGTCTCCCTGCAAATAATGGCATGTTCTGAGTTGATACATCACTGCTTTCTACTTCCAGTCAGTCCCACATACACACCAGGAGCCTTTAAAATGCCCCCAGCCTAAAAGGGTATTTTCATGCGCTCCTCCTTCACCAGACAGGCTGAATATCGGCTATCATGGCTGTTTAGATGAATTACCAAAACACTGGGTTTGGGATTTCCTTCTGGATTTTTGCTAGTATTAAAACCCTCTGCTAGGTTCAAAAAAGATGAACTATATCACTTTGAGGGTGAGAAAACTGCACTAGTTCAAAGCTAACACAACCTCCATTGCCCTACAGCTACTTCAGGAGTCTAATTCATCTGGATAAACAGGCAACATGCTAGAAAAAGCCTATGCAGCCATGAAGAAGAGAGCTCATTCACCAGCAAACTTCCAACCCCAGGAGTTCTCATTTTGGCCCACTAATCTAACATGATTCCCCTCACATCAGAAAGTTCAGGGAGGTCAACAGTGTTGGAAAAATAGTCTCATTTCCCATACAGTAAATGCAGGTCCCTTTTTTAAGAGACCTAATCATCTTTCAGTACAAAGTGATGCCAAGACAATGGAGGTATGACAAAAACAGAGAAAAAAAAACAAGTTTCAGAAACAGTGTGTGTGGTTACAGTCAGTGGTGCTTTGGCCATTGGTACCTTCACCACACAGCCTTGATCTTGGATGACAGGACCTAAACGCTCTGTCCTTCAGATGTTTGCTTTTCCCAGCACGCAGCTTACAAACTTGAAAGAAAATGTTTGCTCTGTATTGGACCCTCCAATGGCATATAAATGCAATGTTTTAATGGAATAGTGCCTTTTCAGGAGGGTTTTTGTGTGTTTTGGGGGTATTTTGGTGGGTTGTTGTGTTTTTTTTCTTTTTATTTTACTACTGCATGGTGAAAGGCTACCACCAAGGTCATCAGGCAATACCCATAAGCACATGAGAACTGCAGTGAAGTCAGTGTGGATATACATTAAGCTCAAAATCTGGACCAAAACATGCAGTCATCGACACAAAACCGGTAATAGCATTTGCAGAATGAGGAAACAAGCTAACTTCCTAGCCTGTTATCCCATTAAGACAAGTTCCCTTGTTAAAACGATATTGATAGAGTTGTTGATAACTAACCAACCAACGTCTGTACTGTACTAGCGCATTGTCCAGTGTTATCTGACAGTGGTTTCAGAGATAGCACTGGACAATGGCCTCTTTGGAAAGGTGGGTAAACTGGAAAGGAGTACTGGAATGTTTGCATGAAAAAAAAATAATGCCACTATTCAGACACTGAGCTACTAAATTCAACCACTCCACATAAACACTCATTTGACTTGGATAGCTTTCCTAACAGATGATACATAAGTTTGACTGGAAGACTTGTAGTCCAGAGGGGCTTCACTTTCCCTTTGCTCAATCTATCAGTTCAAAAGAGAGAAAAAGAAATTCATCTGCCACTGCCATTGAAAGAAGGAGACATTTAGAAACTGCAATGTTGAAAGTAGAGGGAAAAATAGCTGAAATACCCCAAAACATCAAGGACAAAGCAAGCCAGGTATTATCATGCATTTCTCTTAGCAAGCCCTGAATCCAAATTCTGGCCACTGATCTGCAAGAGGAATTGCTCTGAACCAAGCAAAAAAAGAGTTCTCACATAACCTAGGGAAAACAATTCCTAGAATACACACATGAGTCTGGTCTAATAGTCTGGAGGCCTGTCCCAAAACAGAATTTCTGCTTTTCCTGTGGCCAGACGATTCCAGCTCTCACGTTGATAGGCCACCTCAAGCACTTGGACCAAATTAGCATTGCCATCATCTATTAATACCTATGACCCAAGATTAAATACTTGTAAAACAGGATGGGCTTCATTCTGTCCTAAGAGACCAGTATCCATTAGGAATAGCTTTACCAAAAGCACTGGAGTCGCATCTCTTGTAACTGAGATTAGAAAACAGATCAATCTAACTTGATACCTCTGAAGATTTTTTATTGCTTTCCACTCTATATGAATCTAATGAGCAGCTTTGCTTCTATAATAACTCTGACAAACGAGTAATCTCAGGAATTATGTTTGCATTTCTACCTATTCCACATCTATTGGGTCAAAAACAGTGACTTAGACTTTACGTCTATTCACAGTTCAGTTTCCCAAAAGAAGCATGCTTAAAAATGCTGTTTCTATGATTTTTCTCCTCTGAATTGCCATGGCTGTTTATCATACGTGCTGTGGGAAAAATGGTAAAAATGCCATCTGAATTCAAAAAGTTGTATTTTACATGTGCCTTGCTCTTACTCTGTAGCATAAGGTTACATAGGGAGGACAACAGGACAGAGGCGGGCCTGTCTTCCTTACCACCAGTCCTGCAAACCCATCCACATCAAAACATGTGTCTGAGCACTATTTAATATGCATTAAAAATCTAGCTTCAAAGGCAGGCAGGAAACAGAACTTATCAACCCTGTTCCTGAAGAGAAAGGGAAGGCGTTACATTGTAAAGAACCTCTCGCTCCCTATTCCTGCACACTTTCAAAACAAGATCTTGAATAGTTTTTATTGGACCTCTGAACATCTCTTTAAGGCTGGGCTAATGAATCATAGCTAATGCCGGAGGCATTGGCAGAAAACTTGACCTGCTTCACATTTTGTTCTCTTGCCATAAATTTGGAAAAAAGAAAAGGAGTAGTACATGCAAAGTTCTCTCCAAGGTTTTGGAAATTCATATACATTCCTCACCCAGCCAGGCTTGCAGGAGCTTTGTGATAATTACATTAAATAAATCCCCAGTGACCCCAGCAGAAGCAAATTTGCTTAGTGATTGAGAGCAGCCCTGGCATCACCAAGAGTGCGCAGAGACCTCCAAGGCCAATGGGATCAGCACTCCCTTGGCCAATACTGTTCCTCTGGGCAGTGACAAAGCCCACGATCTCCAAGACATAGGAGTCTGACATCTTGCCATTTACTCCAGCTGGGCAAATCAAACTTCACAGAGAAACCAGAAAAAAGGATGGAGTAGGTCAGGAGAACCATCGTCCAGCTTAGGACCAAGGGCAAGAGCTAGGCAAAGCCTCACCTCCCCCTCTTACCTCAGTTCTCACGACGGCTTTTTGTCCCTTGACATCTCCCTGGTTTGACATCCATGTGTTTTCCACTGCAGGTGCTCCCATAGCTCAGCTTGGCCACCCTCCTCACCCAAAAGTGGCATGTGCTTAAACTATGTTTCTCCCTGGCTGAAGTGATTAAGTCTGGGGATACCACTTGAACGGAGCTCCTTGGCATGTCTGCGCATGACTCACCATTCACTTGTAGCTTTTGTAGCCAAATGTGCCAGTGAAAAAATGTGCCAGTAGTGTTTTACCTCTAGCTTGCACTGTTGACGACAAGCTGCAGTGCAGGAGCATCAAAAGCTAAGTTGTCCAAATTTAGGAATTCAGCAGAGAATGAGGTTTAAACACCATACATTTCAAGAGCACTTGCAAGCCAATGCAGCGGTAGAAATGCCCTTGTGTTCATTTCACTTCTTGCAGCACTGTCCTGACTCACCAAATGCTAGACATCGGCAAGGGCAAGCTGGGCAGGAAGAGTGCAGGTGTATTTGACCCCGGAGCCAAGTTGTGCCTGACGGTCTCAAAGTAAACCAGGGAGTGCCTTTACTTTGAGAAAAACAGGCACCTCTTGTAAATATAAATCCTCTTCCTCTCCACAGCAAGTTAATCAGAGAACAGCTAATTAATATCATGGAGTTTACATCTGAAGCAAAACTGACATTAAAAAACATGCAGGGCCTGATGTACGCAGCTGGGAATAAAACTGAAACAACCCCTCCAAAGCAAAAAACCCCACGCTAAGGCAGCCACCCCAAGATCTGCAACGGCTTCAAGAGCATTCCAAAAGTCTATGGAGTTATAGAGGACATGCAAATCTGAGGTCAAGATAGCAGAAACCAGAATTGGCTGCTTTTGCGTTGACTTTAGGCCTTCCACTCTATATGCTGGCACTGTTACACACTAATGGTGCATTAGGGCCATTAAAACGCTGCAGCAGCAATAAAGTCTGTTCCTATAAACTTCTGTTTCATCACAGCAATACGCCAAATCATGGGTGTGGTTTGAAATAAACCCACATTCACCAGGCTATGGATAGAGTCAACAACCACATTGAGCTTAGTAGCTTTATCATGTTTGGAAATACTTGGGTGCTGCTCTTGGGGAGAGGGAGCAAAGAGAAGTTTGGTTTTAAGCTGAGTGAAAAAATGGTAAGAGAAAGGAGAGAAATCAAGCAGGCAGGCAAGCAATACGCTCATCAATAAACAGAATCAATAAAACAAACCCGCTAAAGACTGACCCGGAGTTGTCGTCACCAACAGCAGAGGAATCCAAACATCATCTCAGCGTGTTTACATCAGCAGAGGAAAAGGACACAGTAATGACACTTTGAGCCACCAAAAGACTGAATTCCTACTGACATTCTGCATGTGTGTGGAAAACACATATTGAAAAGCGCCACTTTTTCAGATAAGGGAAGACCCCAGCATCTCCTACAAAGAACGATAGTGACTTGAGGTGCTCAGGAAATTGGACATGCAGGATATTGTATGGTAAGGGAGACAAAGTGTAAGCTTAGAGCTGTTATGGCTTTCTTTGGCCCTTCCTACTCCATCGTATCTGGCCCCATCTCCATTCCTGCAATGTGATCTCATTGTCCCTCTTTCAGCTTCTCAAAAACTTTGATCAGAAATTCCACCTATTTCAGTCTTCTACATAACTTTGTAGAAGAACAGAAGAACAAAAAATAGCAGGTTTTCTACACCACTGCTGGACAGCCCCACTACTGCAAGTCAGCTTTCAGAAGGCTTATAACATGGGATGAACTTGCACCTTCACTCACACAACTTCTGCACCTCCACGGGCTGAGCCTCATGCCTTGCACACATCACCTGCACAGATCCCCATGCCATGACCACTGCACCTCCTCAAGGCCCCAGCAGCTTTCACCTTTGCCACTCCTCAGCTAAACTTCACACCTCACCCCATATCCTCCCCAGCTGGTACGCTGCTTCCATCTTTGAGGGCTGCCCTTCGGGGCCTCCCTGAGGGCCCTGGGTTTTACCTGGGGCCAGGCTTTGGAGCAGCATGTTGCCACCCCTTGTGGGAGAGGGCTGCTGGCACAGCAAAGACACCTGCCCTGGAGGGCAATCAAAACTGCAGTGACGCCAGGAAGTCCCAATCCCTTCTTTCAGCTCTTTCCACCCCCGCCCCCTGCCCTTCCCTTCACTGTGGTTCTTTTTTTGGTCAAATTATTCCAGGGAACTCTTATTTTTGTAAGAGCTCTGAAATCATTCCTATTAGATGATAAACAGTTAGAAGCCAAAGCATAATTCCAAATACTTAGCCCTTAGGTAAACACTAGAAAGTAAAGGTCAAACTGTAAACATCAGTACTTTTGTAAAGATTGTGTGCATTCATGTTTTGAATTCTTGTTTTCCTTAAGTAAACCCCAGGCAAGAGATAACAGATGCTTAATTTCAAAGATCCTGAAACTTATAATTTGGCACGCAATGGCATGCGTTGTAATGAAGTTTACAGAAGCCCTCTCTGAAGCATTCACACATGAAAAATTAATGTGGAGATAGTTGTTTTATTTAAATCAAACCTATTTTCAGAAACCTTTTATCCAGCAATAAACTGCTGTGCAGTAAAAGATCAACATTTGTGCCTCTAAGTTTTCTTCCTATTAACAAGCCACTAACGCAGCACGTTCTGCCTTAAAAGACCATTAGGAAAGCATTTCTTTGCTGGGGGTTGTATAAGGATGTTTGTTACTCACAAAACAGATAAAGAGGACTTACAGTTCTTGCAAAGCCAAGCACTCAAAAGTGAGAAAAAGCCAGAATTACGGTAAATGCAGCAATTTTACCTCCCCACATGCATGTGCATGATGACACAGCCTGTAGTGATATGACCACACTGTTATTTCCACCGCAGGGTGCCTGCCCTGGCCTGGACTGGCACTGGAAGGGGCTGGTCTGACCCTGCAAAGCAATTCAATAATCAATGTGAGCCCCGGTGCGCAGGGCATGCTCCCAGGCCTGCTTTGCTGCACATGACTCAAACCCAGCTGCAGCGGCAGAATTAGCAATGTCCTCATCTGTTTTGTTATGGCACTCTTGATGTTATTACTTAGGCACGTCACAAACTTGAATTCATCTTCGCTGTTTCCCAACGAAGTGAAGGGACGACCTTTCCCCCATTTTGTGGGCTGGGAAGCGAGGAAGGAGAAGGGGAGCTGAAGGATCCACAACTATGGGGACAGTACAGCTGGGCATGCCAGAAGTGTTTCGTTTTCCAGAGCGCTATGATGATATTTTCTGTACTGCAGCTCCCCTGAGGTTCTGTTGCAACTGTGACTGCTCAGGATTGAAGGTCAGACCCCCAGGTCTCAAATCAGATACCCAGAATATGAGGAACACGTAATTAGTGACCACCCATGAAGAGTTTGGTTTAAGCCACTTGCCTGGAATCACTCTGGCAGAAGCACTGAAAGTGCTAATTCTCTAGTGTACATCTGAACAGCCTTTAATATTTTTTCCTCTTTCCACAAACCCCCGCCTCATTCACTGTTCATCTTTCCTCTCCTGCCAGAAATGGGATCCTTGGACAATGGTGTCTTTTACCACACAACCCTGATTCATTCCCCAAGCAGGTCTGTAATTGTAGTGGTCTAATTAAAGACTGTACCATAACACAGAAGATGGGAGCAGGGCTGGGAAGAGAATTAAAGTTGCAAGATAATTTTGGTATATTCTAAGAGTTTTTAAATACAGTTTGCACACACACACGTGTGATGTCCTTGACTTCAAAAAAAAAATTAAAAAATGAAGCTACAAAAATCCACTGCATAGCTGGAAGCAAATTCCAGCAGGGCTGGGACCCTTACGGTTACTGAAGAGACCCCCAGTAGTTAAAGCTAACAAAGTACCTGCGTGAAGGAGAGCATGTTGCCTTCTGCTGTGCAGATGCTTTGGGAGGGGGGAGCTGAGCACATGCTTTGTCTGGGGACTTTGCAGACACTTGCTGAAAAGGGCAAGTGCAGGAATCGCCAACTCCACTTCAAGTTTCTGGAAGGAAACATGCTGAACGCAAACTTTTCTATTGCCTCATCAAAACACAGAAGTCTCCTGCTCTCCTTTCTGCTATATTCCATATGTGTCTATGCATCAAGGGGACTGAGGAGCTCTTTGCAAATATCTATCCCCTTCCCATGAATACAGAGGGAAATACTCAACTAGACGTGCAGAGATTACTCCCATCCTGAAAATACAGCTGCAATTACAGAGCAATTCCTCTCTCATCTGTGCCCCACTCCATCTCCCTGAGGGACAGACCCATCATGGGTGGGGGCTGTGGGAGAGCAGCCCCCACACAGCAGGGAGAAGCCCGAGCCGGCTTTGCAAGGATGGGATTTTTCCCTCAAACATCAGCTGAGCACGTGCAAGCCGAGAGGTTTGAAATGTTCATTAAGTGGCCAAGTTTGGCAGGAAAATGAAGTGAAAGTCACTCTCCTGCCAAATCTCAACAGCACGGTGGTGCTAGAGTTGCTCAAATTGGCAGATATCTTACTGTTTCAAAGCAAGCAAAACTTTTTTCCTTTTTCCAAAAAAACTGGTGGTGCCAGTCCCACATCAACCACATGCCATACACGCATACGTGCATAAACACACACAAACAGAGAAGCACTGCCACTGAAATTTCTGCGTTGTTATGTGAAGAGATGGGCTTGTCCTGATTTACAGCAAACGTCTGGGAAGTTTTATATTTCAGATCCACCCATCATAATAACAGAAAGCCCCACAATGGCTGAAATTCCTTCCTGTAATACATTAAAAAGTATTTCCACTATATTTGCCCACGTGCCACCAATAAAGAAGACTTTTGTACCAGTCTGGCCATGGGTGTGTGTTTGTTTTGTTTTTTAATATTATTACTACTTTTGATCAGGCAATGGGTTTTTTCTTACTTTTCCCTCACTTGGCCTCAGCTGAACAGCTCATCACCTGTCTACCTCAAGCTGAGAACTTTCATTTTAGACTCACAAAGTTGCATACATTTTCTTTGCAGACCTACTATATGTCATAGGCAAATAACAAGTGTGCTAAAATAAACTGCAAGTGGATTAATAGGGAATATACACAGTAGACAAGAGTACACACCTTTGCATTTAAGCTGTTAGGAACAAATATCCATCTTGTTAAATACGATACACATCCAAAAAGCAAATTAACTGCCCATATTTGGTTCTACAAAAGGAAGCCACCTTGGAGACTGGGCCTACCAACAAAATCTGGTTTTACTGGTCTCATGTTGGACAGTAAAGTTGGCAGCAGCTGCCAAAGCCAGGACTTCAAAGAACAGAGAATTTGCTGGAAAAGATTCAATCAAGTCCACCCCAGAAGCTCTTCCCTGACCCTATGCAGCACCAGATATGTGAGAGGGAAGGAGAAAAAAATATTAGTCTTCCTGTCCATTATATAGGCTTTTGGGGTTTGAGAGTCCCACAGAAGTGCAATTATTTTCCTGAATAATTATAAGATTCATGACTAACATACACCCTTCTGTTAATTCAGACGAATTGCTTTTCATAGTTTTGTTTGAACTCTGAGAGAACATTGTCCACAGGTATCTATTTTCTCTTTGGGATAAAACTAAAGAACAAAGAAATTGAACCAAATATAATGAAACAATGGCTAAGGAGTATATAGTTTCACCAGATATAAACATTAATAAATAATGGTATTTCTCTCTCTTCTACCAAAGGAATTTTTTTAAGACTAGACAGAAGTCAGCTACTTTTCTGAAAGCTTTAAAAAACACTCGGGTCACTTGCATCTCAATTGCCATTAAGATAACACAGACATATTCTAGAAGTCATGAAACTTAACTTTGATGACTGGTTAAACAATTCACTAGAGTAGCAGAAAATGGAAATGCTTTCAGCAAACAGACAAATTGACAAACAGAAAAGAAAAAATAGGGGGTTCTACATTAAATACAGTATCAGTTGAAAAAATTCCAGGGGAAAATTTTCATTCAGTTCTGCACTCAGTCCTCCTAGCACCTTCCTCTTTTCTCAAAACAAGTATTTCCACTTTAAGCACAGGCAAAATGGAAAACAAGAGGCAACATAAAGGAGCCTGATTTTCCAGAAGATCCAAATCCTGGCAATCTGAAGAAATTACATTTTGAGCCATGTCCATCTAGAAACGCAAACATTGAGACACTCAGTATTGCTATTCAGATCTGAAGTGCTGGCCAAGGTTTTCATTTCACTGGACAATTATTACTCTGAGGCAACAAAATACACTTGTACAACCATCTGGAATCCATGGATCCCTGCTGGCTTAAGAGTCCAGCAGGGAGATGGAAGCAACCAAGCTTTGCGATAACACGTTTTCAAGTTCATGAGTCTTCCATCAAAACTCTGTGGGGAAATGTTTGGCTGTTTGGTCAAGCATATACTAATTCAAGATGGTTTTGCAATAAAAGTCATTAACATTGAGCATCCAAGAGGTCTTGTGGGCTGCAGTGAAACCTTCCAAAACTCTGCTCAGTTACACGTTAACTACACAAACAATGCTGAGCTGGTTTGGATTTCACCATATTTGGTTTGAATGAACTGAAACCAACAAAAAAACTGCCGGGTGTAAGCCAGTACCAACTAGATTCTCACCACTTCGGCAACTAAGCGTCACTGAAGTTTGGGAGGTTTGCCTTGGTGACCTGTGGCCTCTCTTTCTTCCCACCCGCCTCATTCTTTCTTTCTTTGCTATGTATGTTAATTTGGGGAAAATCATAGCCTAGGGCAACACACCTGACTGCTTCCCACCCCAAAATCATTTACCATTTAATGCACGGTTACATTCATTCTTCTGCCTTTATAGTTCCCTAATGAGCTTGAACTGCAATTAACAAAATGATTGTGTTCACTTTAGTACAATGCACCTGCAAATACCAGGATGGGAAGTCATATTTAAAACATAAAAATACACTCAGTACATATTTCAGCAGAAGCTTCATATTCTAGCATGAGCTTGAATTTTAACAGGTGTCAGTGGCTTCAAACAGTTTGCTGTCTTTTTTTAATTTTTATTCTAATTGGTCAAAGATGTCCTTATGTTATCTTCTCATCCATGCTGCAATGATTTTGTGAGAAAACATAAAACACACTTTATTTTTTCTATTGAAATAATTTACTATCCTGTACTGAATAATTTTTGTTATAAAATTTCGTATCAAAGCTAGCATTATAGTCTCTCGTCTCCATGAAGATCTTTTTAAACTCATTGTTAAAATTCATTTGAAACTGATACTTATGAGGAAAAATGCCTGCCAGAAATAAATGATCAATCGTTTCTTATCTTATTTCATTGATATTGGACACAGTGTTTCAACAAACGTGACATCCTAATCTGCACACTGCAGCAGATCTCCTGCTTACAAATTTTTGATAATTGGAGCACAAACTACAAATAACACAGTACACACAGAAACAAGAACTCACTACATTCATATTGCTCCATCTACTGCTCTTGCTCAATGCTTTTTCTCCATGTCACAAAATGCAAAATATTGAGGTTGGAAGGGACTTCTGGAGGTCATCTCATCCAACCTGCTACTCATATAGAGCAGGTCCAGCTTCAGGTTAGATCAGGTTCCTCAGGGCCTTGACTAGTCAAGTTCAGGAAATCTCAAAGAGCAAATTTTACAACGGCTCAGGGCTCAAGTGCTAAACCGCTGTTGCTGTGAAGAATTTTTTCCTGATATTCAGTTGGATTTCCCCTTACTATCATCTGTGGCAGCTGCCTCCTGTCCTTCCATTGTGCACCTCTGAGAAGAGCCTGGCTTCACCTTCTCTATAGCCTCCTTTTGGGTCATAGAAGAGCACAATTATATTCCCATTAGCTAATAAATTAAGGTTCTCCCACCTCTCCTCACATATCACACAGTCCAGCTGCCTAACTACCACAGCTGCTCACAGCACTCTCCAGTTTCCCAATATTTCTACCAAAGAGTCCCAAACTGAAGACAGTACTCCAGTGGGATCCTAACAAGCACAAGCATAGGGGAATAGTCAGTCCCTTCCAGGCATAGCAGCACGCAGTCGCCTGGAGGACCCATGATGCTGATACGTGTTGGATGTGGTGTCCATCAGAATCCCCAACTCCTCGGATGCCAAGATGCTACCCCTGTATCCGGGCATGGGTTGTTTCTGTCCCAGGCACAGGACCTTGCCTTCATCTCTGTTGAACTTCAGGAGATTCTTGTTGGCCCATTCTTCCAGCTCACTTCTGAGATGGTTCCTCTGGCCAGCAGACTTGCTCTCCAGCATATCAGCCACTTCTCCTGGGTTGGTGTCATCTGCAAACTCGTTAAGGATGCACTCTGTCTCTTTGATCAGCTTGCTGATGAAGATGTTAAACAGTATCAGCCCCTTAGCATCCTCTGATGCATCCTGTCCAACCCTATGGGCTTGTATGTGCCATGTTTACCTACGGGTTCTTTAATTCTTTCATGCAGGTACCACCTCTTCCCTCAAGCTCTGCCACTATGCATAGAGGCCTGTAAGCACATCTTGCTAATAAAGACCAAGGCAAGACATTGAATACTTCAGCCTTTTCCCATGCCTTTTATCACCTGCCACATTCAGCAGAAGGCCCACATCTCCCTTGGTCTCCCTTGTGTTGCATGTAGAAATGATGTGCTTACACTCTAACAGCCTCATCAGTTCCAACTCCAGCTGAGTTTTGACTTTCCTAACTCTGTACATGCCCAGGCAACATTTCTGTATTCCTCTTTGGTTGCTTGTCCCTGCTTCCACCTCCATAGTCTTCCTTTTTGCATTTGAAATCAGTCAGGAGTTCCCTGTTCAGCCAAGCTGGCCTCCTGCTATACCTGCTCAGCATCCTGAACATCAGGATGGACTGTTCTTGT
This sequence comes from Numenius arquata, assembly GCF_964106895.1. Lineage (NCBI taxonomy): Eukaryota > Metazoa > Chordata > Aves > Charadriiformes > Scolopacidae > Numenius > Numenius arquata. The sequence goes on along the minus strand of NC_133582.1, from coordinate 25,573,989 downwards.
GCTTTGAGGAGGCTGTCCTTGAAGATCAAGCAACTTTCATGGGTCTCTCTGCCCTCCAGGGCAGACTCGCAGGAGATTCTGCCTACCAGTTCCTTGAACAAGCTAAAGTCCACACGCTTGAATTTTTGAGTGATTATTACTTGCCTTTCCCATTTCCCTCAGGTTCTTAAACAGCCATCTCATGATACTGCAGGCAAGTCACCCCAAAACAGTTCTTCCTTATTCATGAGCAGCAGGTCCAGCACAGTGCTTCCATCAGTCAGCTGATCCAGCACCAGCATCAAAAAGTTGTCCCTCGCACACTCTATAAGTCCCCTGAGGTGCTTATGCCCCATCACACTGCCGGTCCAGCAGATGTGGGGAGGGCTACAGTTGTCTTAAAAGGGTTTAGCCTAGTCTCAGGCAAATAAACTCACTTCTTGATAACCAGACTTCTGTATGTGTTCACAGCAGAATATTCCTATTGTGACTTTATAAGCCGTGGTACTATCATCATCAGTACACTGTAGGACCACTGTTGGAATCCATACCATGTAAACACAACAATTACAAGCAACTTAGAGAGGTCTGTTTCGACAAATCCACTCATGGCCTCGCTTGTGGAGGATCCCTGGAGTACTTTATACCGTGTAAAAGTAGAGGCAACGCAACACAGAATTAACGCCCAAAGTGTTCACTTACAGCCAATTTGGGCCTGCAGGTGAGCAACACTGGCTCATTTCAGGACCTGGTAAGAGGAGGCATAATATGACCTACCTGAATGATGAAAGCTCCAAAGCCAGACAGTCTACCCACTGTCCAGAGGGCAATGCCAGGAAACAAGTAAATGAAGAAATATTTCTGCATCTTGTGGGCCCAGTCCTCAGCATCAGTCAATTCCAATGACTGCCAGGGACTTAAATTCTTACAAAAAGAGGCAGGATCTGCAGAATTGCAACTGAATAACAGTAGAGACCTGACATTCTCTTTCTAATGGACTTGGATACTGGCTGCAGGTAGCACCTCTGCTGGTTTATAAATCAGAAAGAAATTAGGTTTTTAGACCTTTGGCCAAATTCCCAAGCAATCTTTCAATCTCACTGAAAGCAGAACAAGTGAAAAGCAAACCTGGCCTTCAGTATGAACTACAGCTTGGCGTTTGCACAGGCTCTGAAAGAGCCTGGTGATATAAATGAGTGCCTGATTTGACTATGACTCATTTACTCTGTCAGACAGCCCTAATGACTGGCCTGCCCTGGCTCTTCAGTGAGTAGGAACTCAGAGGAACTTCTACTATCCATACACTGACTAATAAGGCATTCGTATCTCTTGGTTATTAACCTCCTTCCTACATATCAGAAGTCCTTAACTTCTCACCCCCACACCACCACTGCTATCATCATTATTTGAACACCTCATAAAATTTACTGAATTTATCTTCACAACAGCCACGCAGGACACATTTCACCCAAGTTAATGATAAGGCAATGATGGGACCGTAAGGGCCTGATTTTTTAAAATGGAATTTAGTTAAAGTTCATGCGACTTTCAATAAACCTTTACTTCGCCTCTGAGCTGGTTGAGTTCACAGGCCCTGATTTTGCCTAGTGCTCCTGCAGCTGTCAGGGTTCAGGCCATGCAAAAGTGCCAAGTTTCACACTGTTTTGCACATGAAACCATAAATCCCTCTCCAGAACCCTAGGGGCATGGGGGGGCCCACTGTTCAAAAGGTTCATGAACTTGGATAAAGTTGGGCAAATATCAGACTTTGTAACAATGTGCTAAATTAAGTTCTGTCCAAAAGTTTTCCATGGGCCTAGAGAATACAAAATAGCTAATAAGAACATTAAGTTTTTGCAGAATTGGGCCACTGGTAAAAAAAAAACTACACGAACAAACAAACAAAAAACCCCATTACCATATTTTGTTCTTAGCTTTGTCTTTTCCAGTTAATTCAGTGCATTATTTTGTCCTGAAAAAACAGAGCCAGTTTTCTTTATCTAAGGTCATTTTAACTTTTGGTGGGTATCTAGACATGATTCTCTCCTGTCCTGTTTCGTTCGCTTTTATTTTTAAACTATGCGTCTACCAAACAGACAAATGACCGCAGTCTACAAGACTACCTGAAAATGCTTGCTTAGCCTAATCATGAGATAGTATATTTGCTTGTACAAAATATAAAGTAATAATTTGTCAGTATTTTTTACCTGTTCATTTCAGTTAAAAAAACTAAATCAAAGTAATAGGAAAATCTCAGGTAATAACAGCTACCACACCAAATCCATTTTATAACTCTGACTGTCAGTTTTCAGTGAAAACTACAAGCAGAGTTTTCACTATCTTCTTCCACTGAAGTTTTAGAGGAAAATTTGCCATTCAGTAGTCAGGATGTTTATAATATGATTTTAGAATAAAAATGAGAAATATTTGGTCACCTATCCTGCAAGCATACATGTCAGCACATAAAAGCAGCACTTGGTTCACGGTTACTTTGAAAAGCAAATTTCAAGAGAAAAACATATCTTGACAGCCAGATTTGAGACTTCCTTATAATAAATAATAACTTACTCCATCCTAGTATAATGCTACTAATCATAACAAGAAGTGAGAGAGTCATATTTTCTTCTCTACAAAGCAGTCATTATAATAAGCCAATGCACAGAGCAATGAAAGAGACGCTGACTTGATTCATACTGAAGTCACAGATGCAACAGATTCGGTGGATGCTGTTTAGAGCAGCAGCTGCCATCTCTTTCCTTCATATTTAAATAGTGAAACCTTGTTTCAACATATATTTACCACTGACATATCAATAACTATTGTTACAAGGAGGATCAGATGTTCTGACAGTATATAACAACATACAGCACGCAGTTTCCAAAGCATTTCATTCAAAGGCACTGGGCCTCTCAACTGGTCATCTCAAAGGCCAGTGACAAACCCAAGTCCTAGGGCCTTTGAAACACTTCTTTCGGGAAAAGCAGCCCCTGATGGACAGGCATCTCCTAGACGTCCATCATTCGGCCCTGGGAGTAGCATCACTGGCTACTGAGGATAGCTTTTCATTTCCTGCCTGTCCAGCACACAAAACTGACACGACTAAAGAGAGTAGTGAAAAAATGTAAAGTCTGAGGGAACCTTTAATCTCTTAAGTTAAAAAGAAAAAAATGCAACCACTTACTAATGGAATGTTAAGATTGTGTATTAAACCCACAAAAGTCAGAAAATGAAGGAATTAAAGATTCCCTTGGCTCTTTTAATCCTGCCCTCTGCCTGTGTGCATTACAGGCTTTTCATTACACAAACACGTAACAGCAGGCAAAGGGACATAACCGTAGGTGATGTTAAAGGGGGAGCATGGCTTGTTATGAAGTAAAGCTACAGAAATGGAAATGTTAATAACTAAGTCATTTCATCTTGTAAAAGTTTAATATTCACTATTAAAGAATGGCAAGACACTAAAGAAATGGCAAGATGTTGTTATGGAGCTAAATGAAATATTGAGTAAATGAGCTGGTTCTCTCAGTAAATATTTTGGTTGCAGTTTACTTGCAGTGGTATTTATGTCCCATGAACCAATATGACAGTAATGTATCATGGTAAGTAACTATCCCCCAGTTTAGAGCCACATGTAAACAAATCTCACTGGAATAGGCTGTTTGTCCTATGCACAGCACCCATATATGTATTTGAGCCCTACACCTGCAAAACTCAACATGCTCCCCCCTCCCTAAACTCCTTGCAAGCTCCGTATCTGCTGCATTTTGAGCAGCTGCACACTTCCCAATCATTAACACACACATCCTCTTCATGTGCAAGGAAATATTATTATCCTGGTTTTACAAATGAGAATCCTAGGCACAGAGAGATTAAAGCTGAGCATTTCAAAGCATCCCAGTTAATTAAAATGACTGGAAAATGGGTGTCCAAATTGTTTAGATACCTTTGAAGTCTCAGAATAATTATATTGCTCAAGGTCACACAGGGAGTTTATGGCTGACCCACAACTTGAACCCAGATTTCCAGCGTCTCACTCCAGTACCTTAATCACAAAGCCATCTTTGCTTTCCAATTTAATACTGGCCAGACCTGGTCCGCATGCAAACTGGTTACCAGTGGACGAAACCTGTTATTATACCATATAATGTAGCTACCTATCTCTACCCTACAGGATAAACAGCAGTGCATTTGGGCATCTCCAAATTCTTTAAGGTACGTATCATTACAAAACACTTAGGAGGCAGGGAAGAGCTATTTGAGAATTCGCACACAAACATAGCGAGGGACTTTTCCAGTGGCACACTCCGGCTCCCTGGCAGGGTGAAGTTTGCTGTCTCTCCTGTCCTTAATCTGGTAGCCCTGCTGCTACACTGCCCCTTTTTTCTGATACAGTATTTGACTAGCAGCATTTCTTTTCAACAGGTTTAGCTGCCAAAGCCTGTCTTGTTGCTGTCAGCTTAGCTGTGAATTCCACTTCCATGACCAGGCCCACCTGACACTACAGCCACCAGCAATGCTATGTTTCTTGCCATCAGGCTTGCTAGATTACAGTACAAAATAACACCTCAAAGTTATTCAGAGCAGCATTGAGACTTCAGCAATAGAGAATACAGTGGGAGACTTCTCCCAAAGAAAAAAAAAAACTCAGAAAGGACCTGTTGGAGAGGCCTCCACACCACAGAAGAGCTTCTGCACATAGCACTGCTGGACATTAGCACTGTATGACACCCACTGGGCTTTCTCATCCTCTGGGCTCTTTGCAGAGGACAAGCCAGTTTTGACATCCATTAATAAGCTTGATCTTAGCTTAATTTCTCTTGAGCATACACTCCAATTACACACTCCTCTCATTTAGAGCTGCAAGCCAGAAAGATACATTTTCCAAATGCTGATTCCTATTGCTGGCACAAAGTCTTTGGGTCTTAGTATGAACCAATGCAGTTACATACACTAAAACTTCCCAGATAGGATTCAATCTTGGGTTGTCCCTAGACACACCAGCACCCTCCAGGATGTGGAATGCAATGGAAGACAGAGATCAACATAAAACACACACACACAGAGTTAACATGCTAACTTTTTATCATGGAGGTTGCTAATTTCCCATGCTAAGAACAACCTTTGGAACTAAAATGAATTATGCGTCTCCTTCTGAGTGCATCAAAGAGCAGACAGCCTTTTTAAAGGAGTCAAGATCACCTCAGCTGTGCTTTTGTTATCTAGCCCAAGGTTAAGGATTTGGCCTTGGGCTAACAATTGGCTCAGAAAATCAGGATCATGTAATGAGAGTTCCAGGAAGAGAGAAAAACCAAACCTTGGTAAAGGCACACTCTTCAAAGTGTTTGACCCTGTTTTTCCTCCCCCCTCATCTCAAATGAATGAGGTAAAGAAGAGAGGAATGGAGTCCGAAACCCCAAGGAAGTACTTGCATACAAGAGGAGCTGGAAATAACTTCCCAGACTCTTCCAAGACACTCAAGCTCACAGAGAAAAGCCTGACAACAAATTTTCCTCACCAGTTAGATGGAAAAGTTGGGAATAACTCACTGTGGGGCTCAGGGCTCAAGAAAGCTCTTGGAAAGGGCAGCACCTGATTTATTTTCTTTTATATAAGACATAAGTTAAGCTGCTTCTATTTTAAAATTAATTCTAACTCTCAAAAAAAGGCTAAAACCCTCCAGCAGGTGCGAGCTGCAATAGCTACCTGCCAGCAGAATGGCCTGCTGAGTTATAGAGTTGTTTGCAACCCACTGATTTTTAAAATTTTTTTATATTTCTTTTGTTTAGATTTTTTTTCCCCCCTCCGAACCTGCACACAAGAGTCACAAACCACTTTTTTGACTTTTGCTGCTGACAAAAACTAGAAGGCTCCACCCATGCTCCCAACACCATTTTCCCAGGGCTTGGTCCTTCTCATTGAGGTACTCTGCAGTGGGCATGAATCAGTAACTCAGCAGGTGTGCAGGACCTCTCTCTAAATGACTCTGCCCTCTAGGGTACATTTGGGTTATATTTTCAAAGATGAAAATCTTTTCATCTGCCAACCTGGGAAACTTCTTTGCCCAACATGTCTAGAAGTAGTTAACAATTAACTATTTAAAAAAAAAAAAAAAGAAAAGAAAAAGAAAAGGTAAAAAAAAAAAAAAATCACCAGACCAGGAAATATGAATCAATTAGTCTTTGATCCTTCCCCCAGTAACAACTTCATCTAGAACATGGGTTACTGCTAATGCTAAGTAACTAAAAATGTTGATGGACTTTAAAAATACCAGTGGCTAAGAAAAGCAGAATTTCAATTCCATTTCCTTCTGATTTTTGAGTCTTAAGGTGGCATTCTGAGGCTTCTCCCCACACAGTGTGAGGAAATTTTCATTTTAAGAATCTCAAGCTCCATGGTGTCCACACAAGATTCCAACAGGGGAAGCTTTAAAGTAATCCTGCAAGATGCCAGTAGTCTTGTACACTGAAAGCAGTAAAATAATAACATACCTGTCATTCCAGTAATCTAGATTTTGAACAACAGGAATAAAACAGTATCAATAATGCCAGTATTTTGCAGGAAAAAAACACTCATTTTTCACTTAAAGCTATTGGGCCCATCTTTTATTTACAGTGCCAGGGCTGGGAAAGCAGCTTCCATGTACATTAGGACTTGGGCCAACAGCAACAGTTTGTGACATCAAACTGCCTTCATATTAACATTATGATGTCAACTAGAAGATCAGGATTCTTCAAGAAAACAGAGAAGAGCTGAGCTCTTAAAGTGCAAAGCTGCTTTTAAGTGAAAGATTTTTTTCATTCAAAGGAAGAGAGAAGATGCAAGCAGAAAAAATTGTGTTAGAACCATCCTTAAAATAGAATAATTTAAAACAACAGCCAGAGTGAGGTTTATAAGAAATAATACATACCCTGTCTCTCTCCCTAATTCCTAAGGAGTCAATAACTCTTTTGGTCTATGAAGTCCCATACAAAATTATCAATAAGTCATGAGAAAAACGCAAAAGTCAAGATTCTAATGAAATGAATCATTGTTTCTGGCTGCAAAGCAGAGGCACTCTGCTCAGCCTGCGTGTTTGGTGCAGCCGTAGTCAGATATCCCTTCCCCCTCCCATCACCATTGGCCTTGCAATTAAGCTTCAATATGCCTGTCTGTGTATTATTGATGTGGAAACAGCTATTTCCATCATGCCGCAGACATTCTATACTTTTGAAGTCTGTGGTTACAGAGTCATTATTCCATACAACACTTTCCCATCACTAGGGTGTGCAGGATGCCATAAAAAATGTTTTTGTGCAAGCTCCAAGCTACTGGATTTATGTCAATAGTTACCTTAAATACATTATTTTTCATACGTGGTCACCCTGCCTTCTGAGGATTTGCTTTAATGAAAAAGACTGGATCATCTGAGAACGAAGTCAGTAGAGCTGTGCTGATTTGCAGATCTGGTTGATATTTCCATCTTTTAATCTGCATGTTGTTTTCAGGATGATGATAGTAATAGTAGTAGTGGTAATAACAATAATAATACATTTGCTTCTGTTTGTAGCGAAACACTGCTGGAGTTGAATGCTCTGTTTTAATGAGACACACTGAATGAAACAGTATCCTGCAGTGCAAGTAGCACATGTCACCTCTCCACTGCCTTGGCATTACAACCCAAGCTACAGTACAATATTCATCATTTTCTTGGTGATCTCCCAGAAAAACCTTCTTAATTTAATCTCTAATGGGATTAGCAGCCTCATTAAATTGTAAGTCTGCCACAGCCCAGCTGTTGTGGGAACCTGAACTTTCAGAATGTTATCAATTCGCTGCTCTGATCTCTCTACCTGAAGTCCCTCTAGAAACTTTTAACACTTTCAGCTTCAAAAGCCAGAAGGGTCCTTCCCCACCTCCCTCACATACAACTTCTTCCTCCCAAATCCCTGCCTTTTTTCAAACTAAAAAGCACAGATCTGCTTCTTTCCCAAAATTAAGCCAATATACCCAACCACAGACCTAACCCAGTGGCTCCAGTCTATTTTCTACATGGGCAGCCCAGCCTGTTTTGCAGAAGCCCCTATAAGAATGAACTACGAAGAGCAAAACCACTTCTCATCACTACCCTGCCTTATGAACTGAGAACCAGGCTGACCCACTGCAAGTTTCCTACCTCTGGAGAAGTCCAACAACTCTCAGCCGGTGTTCATCTGTCGAGGGCAATACAAGCCCAGGCAGGTATTACAGCTGAGTGCCTTCACAGCACTATGGAAATACAGATGCAAATGAGCTTTGGCCCTCAGACTTCTGGCAAGTTACACACACTGTCCCTGGTGTTATGAGGTGTCTCCTGCTGCACACAATGGGTGCAAGCCTTCAGACCCTTCCCAAAATAAGATTCTTGCTGAAGCAGGGAAAAAATTTGCCTCTGTAAAAGACACAGAACCAGGACAAACCCACTGTACCTGCTTTTCTAAGTGACCATTGCACAAGCCTGGCGGACGGAAGGTTGCTAAATCCTGGAGGGCACTGACAGGTGATTGATTCCAAAAAGAGAGGAAACTCCACCTTAGGAAACCATTACTGCTTGTTGCAGACAAGGCTGTCAGGAATACAGGTAAAGAAGGATTAGTACTGGAGAGACAGGAAAGAAGTAATCTTAAAATAATTTTTTTAATTTTTTGTGTCCATATCTAGTGGATGCACACAAAAAGGTTACTTTCTCACACACCTGAAAAATCTTAGGAGAAATAAACAAAAAATTTGGAGTACAGCAGAGTAAGGTTATATTCTGAAGGAAGTGGGATCTTCCCCTTGTATACAGTAGTCTAACAAAATAGAAGACTGCTGCTTTTATCCAACAACCTCCTTATAGCAATAATATGTAAAATCCAAGCATCCTTCTGAACCTAGCTTCTTTTTTCTTTCCTATGTAACTAAAAAACAAAGTGGTTTGTGCCTGTAACAGCCATTTGTGTCTTTAAAAATATATTTTAAGGTCTTGGCTTTTCATCATTATTTTGAGCAGCTTAAGTCAACTGGGAACAAGATTCGTGGTTCTCATGTTCTTATGTTGTAAGAACACAACAAATCAAGTTCTCATAGCAGCAGTCTGTCCTACCAAAAGGGGTAGCCTTAATATAAAGAAGAGAAACATTCCATATCCATAGTTAGATAAATAATACTTCAGGCAAGATATGGCACCTTTAAAAGTGCCTTTTCAGTCTTGGATTTTTCTCTGCTTGTTACTACAGAAACCATCTAGCAACCAGAATCTAAGACAGACTCCACCCAAAACAGAGAAAAACAATATAGACAGAGTAGGCTTTTCCTCCTCTTTTCTTCCCCCCCCCCCCTTTTTTTTTTTTTTGAAAGGGTGGGTGAGTGCTAGGGAAAAGTATTTTACCGTGCAAAGGATAGGAGTATTTTGCATGCAGTTGAAACAGTAAAGCTCTGATTACAGATGGCAGAAACGAAAGCAGGGAATGAGTAATGAGCAATGAGAAATGCGTAATGCGGGATGAGGATATAATTTCCACACATCGGCTAAAGAAAGGTTTACACTCTTAAGCAATAAAAACAAACCATTAAGCCAGACCTGCACTGTCAGGAAGTATAAAACAGTTCTTGAAACTCTGCAGTTATTATACAAAAGCTTTTCATAAACTTTTGTTTCCTGATCTTCATAAAACATTAACATCAAGCTGCCATATGGCAATTAGCTGCCTCCTGAAATCAATAAAAAACCCCAAAATCAACAATTTAGGAATAGCTGTACAATAAAATAGTTCAATAATTATCCTCTTCTAATAGTGTACCAAATAGGGTCTAATATAAATGCAGTCCAGATGAGCTCCTTCTTCAAAGCTGAGAGTACAATAAATCATGTTCCTCTCCAAGCCTCATCAGTACTGATTGCACAAGTGAGACCTCTAACTGCCTACTGGGGGGAACCAGGTGACAGTCTGTGGACACCCAAACCCAATTACCATAAGCAGAAAAGGTCTCAATGTCTGATTATGACGAGCCCAGGTTAGCGCAGCGAGCACATCCTGCTGGGTGAAAACGGCCAATGCTCTCGGGAGAGCTTACCTCAACTGAAGATCTTTCCACGTCATTTTTACATGTTGCTGACCACAGAAGTCCAATTGAATTTTGCGCAAAAATTATCAAGCCACTCGATAAAGCTGTTACTGAGTCTCAAAAGGACAAGGAGAGATGCTGATCACATTTGTGTTTAGAGAGATGCTTATCTGAAATGCACAAAGGGTGACATTATCTATCACAATCTCTGCCTATATAGATTATATAAGTGCCTAGAAGCAATATGTTTAGGGGAAACAAGCTATGGGGCAACAAAGGCAGTTTTGCCTTCCAGATCTTCTGCTTTTTCTCCTCTCAAGAGGGGAAAAAAAAAAAAAGAAAAAAGCTCATTTCTTCTTGTAGAGTGCTATAACACTAGTAAGTATTAAAGAACTAAAGTAAGTACTGGAGTACTGAGGTAACAGCATATCTTTACTATTCAGGATTATTCAGCAGTCATTACCAGACTTACATGACGTCAGAAAGCCCAAACCTTTCAGAAGGACTGTCTGATCATCAACCCCATTCAGCAGAGTTCAGGAACCCAACGGGTCTCTAGGAGACTTTTCTACTACTCATGTATGAAAGTTTGTTTCTTTTATGTTAAATCCTAAACGAACGCTTCTGTGCGGCACTCATCTCCAATCTAGAGAGAGGTTAAGGATTTAAACATACATTACAAAACTAATTCTGCAGAAGTTTGAGGTGCTGAGCTTGACACATGCATATTTCCCCCTCAAAATCAGTATGAAACTGATGATTCTGTGACTAACACTAAGCTGGTACAGCAATGATTACAAGAGCGGGTCCTAATAGGTTTACAATTATACATTGGTCTCACAGTGTACTTTATTAAGGATGCAATTCTTTGTCAGGCAAAAGGAGGTTTGTCTTTACAAGGAATGCGGCATCACGCCATGAGCCAGCTACTGCTCATGCATAGACACAAGCTGTAGCCAATTTTTTTGAAACAAGATTAGCATCAACGTGTTCTCGTGCCTTAGAAAAGAAGTAAAGCAGTCACCATTCCATAAAAAGCCTCCCTCAATCTAGTTACACATGAAGGGCTAGGAGATGTGATACTTAAGCCTTGCAACACTGGAGCTTAGGATCTGGTTAAAAGTGCCATGGGGTCTTTCCTGATTTCAGCAGGTTTGGGATCATACCTTTCCTGCTCACAGAAGTGGTGTAATCTTCAACTTTTCAGCACTTTATGTCCAGCTTTTGCAAGTTCAGATTATAGAGTTTGCTAGCGCTGCTGTGGCTTGACTAGCACAATCATGCATTGCAAACAGTCAATGAACTCTTGAAGAACCTTCACTGTGGCATATCCTGCGACTGACAACCTTCCCAAAGCAATAGCCATAAACTCACTCGTCACCAGTAAGGCTGGCAACAAGCAAAAGGCAAACTAAACTTCTGCACTTATGATGGTCCCCACTAAAAACATTAGGCAACGTAACAGCACTGGTCTTTTGAAAAAGCAACTAGAGGTTGCCCACCCAGCAAACTCACAGGCCACTATGCAGTATCAGCATGACCAATACCATCAGTTACCTCTCAGAAATAAGCTGAGCCAAACTGCAGAGCTGTGGATTGTTCTCTAATAGCTATTAAAAGTACTGCTGGTACAAAGAAATACGTGTTTTTATCTCGCCACAGAAACTTACAGCTAGCCTAAGATATTTTTAAGATCACAAGAGAAAAATATAAGCAGCCAACAGGAAATTAGTTTTCCTCTCTTATGCTCTGTACCCATTGCTTTTTGTGATGATTAGCAGTGGAGAACTGCTCTGTGAGAAGACCTGTAAGACATCATCAACTTAATCTTTCTGATCAACAAACCTATTTCATACTTTCACTGTAACCTAAATGATTCTGGTAAAAAAAGAGAAGCCTGGAGAGGGCCATGAGAAAGAGGTTTCTGTCAATAAAGTTAGGCTAGTAGGAGGCCCAAATCAGAGATTCCCAGAGTTGACTTGGAGAGGTCTCTAATAGGACAACTGTACACACAGCTTGAGGAAATGCTGCCTCAGTTCATCAAACCCAGAAATGGATCCATGACAGAGCGCAAAGGCGTTCTGACATCTCTGGAGGTATCAGCCTCCAGAATGACTATAGAAGTCATTCTATATCCACTAAAACCAGTGGGGAGCTTCTGAAAGAGGGAGGAACTTACCACTAGCAGTCTAACGCAATTTCATTCTGTTGTTAGCTTTGCAGGGGATCACCAAGAAGCCAATTAACGCTACTTTCCCGCTCTACTATTTCAGCACAACTTCACACAAGCAACCCAGGCCTTGCATGCTCGCCCCAGGTTCTACAGGTAGTAGCCTGGCTGCCATACCAGTCTTTTAACGTACAACAGGCACAGTAAGTATTAGCTTGAAAGTTGCATTTCCCAACTGCTTTTACCCCTTACATGAAGGATTTTAAAAGCAAGAAGATGTAAGCCCAAGTTATCCTTGTGATGACTGCACAAGTAAACTGTTTCTTGTTACAGACTGGACTTTTCAGAAAGAAATATCAGAGTTCTACAATTTATTATCTGAAATAGATTGAAACATTTGGGGGGTGGTGGGGAAAGCTTTCAAACACAGAACCCTGGAAAGGAAGACAAGCTAATCTGCAAAACAGCAAAACCATCAGCTGAGGTTAGATAGGAGGCTGCATATGACAACAGCTTGCTGTATGTAAGGCAAAAATCGAAGATTAATTTCACTACAACACTCCACAGAAGTGAGCTCTCATTGAGGTGAGGATGAATGGAAAGCTTTTCCAACTGTTAAGGACAAGGGCTGGTACAAATAAGATAAATATTCCTCTTTAGCATACATAATCACAAAAAAAAAAAAAAGGATGACATCTTAGTTTTTATTATTTTATATTTGGCCAGGACTTTTAAAGGACTTTTAAAGGAAACATCAAACATTCACTTTTCTGTAGGTCTAGAAAGGATTCAGTCTTCCCCCACCCCCAGTTCCCGTAGGATTTCTATTGGCCTTTCTTATATTCGCACTGCAAATTAGTTGGGAATAGCAGTATTTATACTAGATCAGCAACGTCTGGTTCTTATCCAAATGTTCCACCTAAAGAGGATGCCAGTTCTCATGGATTGGACAGCCCACCCTGCAGCATTCCTGAGAATTGTACAATATAATAATCTTGAAAGTCAGCAGAGTGGATTATCCACTTTTTTCTGGACTTGAACTTGTGACCTTAACAGTAGCACAGCAGAAAGCAAATGTGCTATGCACTTTGCCATAGTAACCTTCCATGTATTCTTTTCAACTTAAATACACACAATTGAAACAGCTACAATTTTGGAAAATTATGTACAAACCCTATATTTTTTTCTTTTTGATTACATATAAATACAAATTAGCTATTCTTCTAAAAAGTGGTTATAATAGTAAATAAATACAAAATAAGAATCTGACCATTATACTTCATGTGCTGGGGTTAAACCCATATAAAATGTACAACTAAAATACATTTAAAATCTTTAAAGGAATATTTCTCTGATTAAAATATTTGTTTTCCCAACTTTTTCGTAGACATAAATATATTTTCAAAATAGTTGTGTTTTTTTTTTTCTTTCCATTTCATTACATAAATAAAGTCTTCATTGGGAAATATTAAAGTGTCAGCTTTTTTTTTTTTTTGTATTTGTCTAATATATTTGCTGTGTTAGCGGCACCCACAACCCTCCACAACCATATCTTGATAGTTCTTTAATACAACTTTTTCGTTCTCATCAAGGTAGAGCATGGAAATAGCACTCAGTTCTGTCGGCACACAGCAAGCCTTGGGGATTTTGGAATTCACTGAATTGACCAAAGTCTGAACAATGGCATGGTTTGTTGAGTTTAGATGATCTGCCAGTGGAAAAGGACATTCCCCATGGCAGTAAAAGGCACTATACCCCGGTGGGGCAACAATCCAGTCATTCCACCCCACATCATTGAAGTCCACATATAACGGATGCCTTTTGCAACTGTATTTGTGGCGTTTACGCTGTTTGTGTTTTGCTTGACGCTTTTCTCTTTTATGAAGCGGGTGTCCCTTGCCATCATGCCCAAACGTTACTAATAATGGCCTGAGCTGAGACCAGCTATCTTCATCCTGATGTAAAGACCTGCTAATCCTAACGTGCCTCTTGGAGGCACTGTTCTCTTTGTCCAAGTGAACCACCTCTACCACAAACCCATGATTAGGTTGTCCATGTGCAATCCACCTCAAAACAGCTGGCGTTACATCAAAACTTTCCCATTTACTTGCATTATGATGCACCAACCTGGTGTCCAAAAGTCTTGTGACAGGGTCCTTAGAGGTGGCTGTGGCTGGCTTTATAATTTCATAAATATTAATACGGTGATGGTAGCTGCTGTTGTTCTCAAAGGCTCCGTGCACCTGTTTCCGAAAAATCTGGAGTTCAGCTGAGGTGATAGACTCCTCATTAGGGATGGAAGTTAAATTAAAGAAGAAACGCCGTGCTGTTTTCCCACTTGTTTCTGGCAGTTCTTCCAAAACTTCTAATTTGATTAAACAGGGAAAATAAAAAAAGAAAAGAAAGAAAAAAAATCAGGAACTGAGACAAGCAACCTAACCCCCAAGATAGTCTGCTGTTGGCAATTTTCAAATGACAGCTAACGCATGTGACATAAAAGATCTGAAAGACTTTCAGGCAGAAAATACCGCCTCCCTTGTCTTTCTGTTTATTTATGCAAGCATGTATAGCATGAAGTTAAGGTTTCATTCATTGTTATGCATTTTGATTGAATATTGGTGCCCTTTGCATTCCAGGTGGTTATAATAAGTGGCAAGAAACACACAGCATTACTTTGGAATTCAAGGACATTAGTAAGAAAACTCAAGCACTATAGTTAGTGGGGGTCTGATGAGAATCATAAAAACCGATTGAGGACTTAGGGCATCTATTGCATTTCTGTTTTTTTCAAGAATATGGCTCTAATGTCAATCCCTTAAACTCCTTTCTGAAAAACATTACTCCACAATTTAGGCAACTTACAAATCTTAACATATGGATTTTTGTATCTTAATTAGAGATGGTGAACTCAACATCCGTAATGGCACTGTACAAAGCACACCCTAGTACTTAACCAAAAGGGCCATAAAGAATGGCAGGAAGGTTCAACTGCTAAAAACAGGTAGATGGTAAAGGGATAATGAAACAAAGACACTTCTGAACAACAGATTTTTCAAAACCACACACAAAAAAAAAAATCATTTAAAAAGTCACTAAACCCCAGGCCATTCTCACCTTTGAGTCAACAAATAACTGAATGGAACTTCAGAGGGAGTAAAATATACCTAGGGCTGCTAAGAAGTATGTTGTTGCTACAGACATTGAAGAAATTAAAAGT
The DNA here is from genome assembly GCF_964106895.1 of Numenius arquata. Lineage (NCBI taxonomy): Eukaryota > Metazoa > Chordata > Aves > Charadriiformes > Scolopacidae > Numenius > Numenius arquata. The sequence goes on along the minus strand of NC_133582.1, from coordinate 25,558,561 downwards.
ATTTGTGAATACAAATCTCTCTCAAATCACAGTTTTTAATTTTGGGACTAAGCATCCTAGCAAAATATTCCCTTTCTAAGGGGAAGCCATAACTGCTGTTAGCAGTTCTTAGTCATGTAACCTTTCCCTGTTGAATCCAGGAAAACTTTTTGCATAAGGTAAGGCTCAGCTTTATGTTATTTCAGGACCAGACCAATATTTGTAAATCTGCAGGTGTTTTGAGTGGTCACAAGACAAACTTCTGCTTTCAAGAAGCCACCAACGCAGACTGAGAACTCAGTGAAAAAATGGAGTCACATGGATTTGCTTCTAAATTTTGTGAAAATTGTAGAATAGCTTTTATGCCAAAACCAGTCTTTGCTATAAAGTATGACTACTTCAAATCGCAAATTTTTACATTTGCCTAAAAATGACAAACTTTGCCCTTTCAGCTCCTCTCTTGCTCAGCCCCCTTGCCTACCCTGCTCAGGTTTAACGTGAATGACCCATGCACTGGCTTCTCCCCATTCACTGCTACGTGTTTACATTCCACGTAGGGAAACGCAGACAATGAGAGGTTACATTTCATCATTGATCTCCTTTCTCATGATAAGGCTTTCCACTAAACAGCAAATCCACTTGTGCGAGGCCACCTCCTTTATCCATCAGAAACATTAAATATTAATGAATTTCTCTTCTCAACACAGTTTCACACTAAAAGCATGGGAAAACTGCATTTTCATTACTTTTACAGCGGGACCACTGCATGCCAGCACCAGAGACTAGCAGCCAGGAATGATTACAACCTAGGGAAATGTTTCCCAAAGAGCACGCGAGCAACACGTGCGCCACCAGCTCCGCAGGCCTACCCATGCCACGGCTAACGCCGCAGCCACTATGTTGGCTACAGAAAGCTGGGAAACGCACCCAGTCGCTCAGCGAGGGCCTGTCCCAGAGGATCCACTGCCTCGGTGGGCTAGAGGTGCTGCTGGATGCCTCGCTCTGCATTTGGCCAGGTTACCTGCAGGTGAGAGGTGAGACCTGGCCACAGGGCTTTTACCAGCCCGTATGCTGGTGGCTGGGGAGGCATAGCCTGGGTCCCGGCTAAATGGCTCCTTGACAGCCGGGTGAGGCAGTGCTTGAGGAGAGGCCACCATTGATTGTTCCATCGATCTCTCACGGGGATTAGATACGGATTAGAAACCTCCACAGTGGCCCCGGCTCAGCCGCACATTAGGGAGACTGTCCTGCTCTTTAGCCTCGCAAAAAAAAAAGAAAAAAAAAAAAAGCGCAGCTATCTGTGGGAACGCTTAACGCAGAGCCACTCTGTTTTAGTGGAAGAAGTAAATAAAACGTGAGCCTCTCGTCGGACAGGAGGGGGAAGAGGAGGAGGAGAAGAGAAGTTGGCAGAGCAAGCGCCCCACAGCAGAAACCCCGGAGCCGCGGCTCTGGAAGCACAGCCGCCACATCCAACACGCCCCGCGTTACCGGCGACCGGGGAGGAATCCGCCCCGACGCTCCTCCTCCGGCCCTCCCCTTTCCCCTCCGCTCCTCCAGCCCGTCCAGCGGCCGCCGGCGACCCCACGACGCCGGGCGTGCCCGCGAACGGTCCCCCCCCACCCCCGGCCTCCCCTACCTTCGTGGTGGAAGCTGCGGACGGTGTTGGCGCGGCTGGCGGCCCTCTCCAGCGGGTAGCCCAGGGCCGGCGGCTGCCCCAGCTGCTGGCCCGCGTGCAGGCGGTAGAGGTCCAGCATGTAGGGGGGGATGACGACGTCCTTGCCGGGGCTGGGCCGCCGCTTCAACCCGAACATGTGGAGCAGGCGCAGCTCGAACTCGCTGAGGAGGTCCTCGGGGCGCTGCGCGGCCGAGGCGGCGCGGCCCGCCTCGCTGAAGCGCCGCCGGCCCACCTCCGGCATGAGGCCGGCCGCGCCGCCCAGCAGCACCTGGCAGAGCAGCAGCGCCAGGAGAGAGCGGGTGGCGGCGACCATGATCAACCTGCGCGGAGGAGGAGGAGGAGGCGATGGGAGCCAGTCAGCGCGGACACCGCGCCGGGGGAGCGCGCCGCGGGGGAATTGGGGGGGGGGCGGGCGGGGACGGCCGGCAGGTGGGTCCCACCCCGGCGCCCGGCCTGGCCCCCGCGGTGGGGCGAGGCGCGGGCCATGGCGAGCGGCTCGGCCGGGCGGAGGAACCCCCCGTCGGGCCGCTTCAGGTGCTCGGCGGCTGCGGCGGAGCGAGGCACGAAAAATCCCCGTGGCAGGAGATCAAAGGGAGGGGACGGGGCGGGGGAGCGGAGCGGGGCGATCCGCAACAAAGGAGCGCGGAGGTGAAGGGGAGGAGGGGGCGGCCGAGGGGCACCGCCGGGGCCGGGCCGCAGGTGTGCGCTCGCCCGCCCGCCCGGCCCGGCCCTCCCGGGAGCGCTCCGGCAGCGGGAGAGGGAAGGGGCGGCTGCCCGGCCGACGCGCAAAGCGACCTCCCGTCCCCACTCCCGCCCGTCCCCGTCCCCCACACACACCCCGCCGAGCCGCTCCGCGGGGGCTCGGGGCCGGCCCCGCTTCCCCAGCGGCGGGGCTCGGCGGCGGGGCAGCGGCTCTCTCCAACGGAGAGCGATTTTCCCTCGGCGGAGTGGAAGAAGGGGAAGGAGGAAAAATACAAATCCTGCTACGTCCTTAGCCAAACCCACAGGATATTATTCGCGCCCGTGAAACTCTGCGCTGGATTATTATTATTATTATTGTTATGATTAGTGTCCCGTCCCCCCTCTCTCTTCCAGAGTGCTAGCACCTCCGCCGTGGCCCACGGAGTCATCCTGCGGAGAAGGCTTTCAGCGGATCTGCGACCGCCGGGGTTATACCTGTGTGCAGCAGCAGGGGTTGTGTCTGCAGGAGGGTGTTCTGCTCTCGGGGTGTTTTTCCCGCATCACTTGGTGTTACTCCAAACTTCGCTGCTGCTCCTCTACAGCTGCCGAGCAGAAAATAGAAGTTCCCTGAAGTACAGTCCGCCTCAGAAACATACTTTTAGCAGCTGGTTGAGGAGGCAGAAGGCAAGTCCCGGCCAGGGAAGGGCTTCTCCCTCTTCAAAAATGTCCTTTGCATCACCCGTATCAGACAGACGGACATTTACCGAGACTCCCGCAGCGACATGAAGACGAAGCTTGACTTTTCTCCGCTCCCTTAAAAAGAAAACGAGGAGGGAGGAGAAAAAAAAAAAAAAAAAAGGGAAGAAAAAAAAAAGGGTGGGGAGTAGCCTGCTGCCGTCCCGCGTGGAGCTAAGGGACAGCACCGGCTGTCCCTCCCGCACCGCACCGCACCATTGCTAGGGGTGGCCGGTGCCGCCGCCGGGGCTTTTTGTCGCCGGGCGATGTCACGACCCCGGAGGCTCGCTGGCCCGCGCCAATCACAGCCGCCCTGTGGGAGCGGGTTGCGGCCCCGCACGGCTTTTAAAGGAGACGCCGCCTCCCTCCCTCCGTTCCTTCCCTCCCTCCTCCCTCGCCCGCCCCGGGACGAGGGATGGGGCCGGCGGCCCGGCCCCGCCGTCCTGCTCCGGGCGGCCGTGCCCCACCGCCACGGCCGTCCGGAGCAGGACGGCGGGGCCGGGCCGAACAATGACCCGTTGTGCGGTGCCCGAGCGCTCCGCCACCGCAAATCGGATTAAACACGGTGCCCCTGGCCGCTAAGGTGTGAAGGTCACGTAAGGTACCGGGAGAATCCCGGTGCTTTCGAAGCAGTTTAAATATATATATTTATGTTTCTACCGGTCCAAACCCGGGGGTTTTCCTCGCTCTTCACCCCGAAAGACGAGCGCTGAGGATCGGGGGGAGTCTCCTCCCGGAGGGCTGCTGCGGTGCATGAGACTGCGGGCTCAGCGCCGGACGGCGGAGGGTTCGGCGTGTTCTTCTGTGTTTTTTGTTGGGTTTTTTTGGTTGGAGTTTTTTTTTGTTTTGTTGTGGTTTTTTTTTTTTTTTTTTTTTTTTTTTTTAAGATGTGGCTGCCCTCCAGTGGTGGAAATGCGGCGGATCTCCGGCAACCCCATCGCAAACCGCCCTCCGCCCGGCACCTGCCCCGTGTGCCCACGCCGGCGATCCTCCGGGGGGGTGCAGCCTCGACCGCCCCCTCGCGTACGGGCACGGAGACGGACAGGGGTGGAAGGGGTGAAGAAGGCAGGCCTGTCCTCAGCGGGATTGGGCTCCCAATTCGAGCTATGTCCCTTTGCTGTTATGGGCAAATCTCTTAATCCCGACACGATTTAGTAACTCATGGGTAGGGGCGCATCGTCTGCCCCGTCTCTTGTTTGTCTGCTTGGGCTCTGCGCTACGGCCTGGCCCTTCTTGCATAGGTATGCAATACCTAGCAATTTAGGGTCCTCATCAAAGCCAAAGCCATCGGCACACCGTCATTAGCTGGGGTCCCGCTGCTAGCCCAGGCTCCTTCCCAGCAAGGCGAGCGCCCTGTGCTGCACCTCCTCTTCCCAATACCTCTCAGGGGCTTCATTTGCAAAAGACACAGACAGCCTTTGACACCTTGAATTACTGCGGAGGAGGATTTAAAGCAATAACAACTGAGAAAGCTCCATTACCAGCTCCTCCTTTGGGAGCGGCCTTTTCCCTCCATCTTACAACTTTCCGACATCGGAAAACCACCAATTTGAGGTAGGAATTCAGCACATTTGGACTGGAATAATTCCTCCTGTGGACCCTCATCTCTTGACTTTCCTATCACGTTAGAGTGACTTCAGCTATACCGGCAAAATGTCGCTGCAGGAGTGAGGTGCTCACGCGGGGAGTTACATACCAGTGTAACAAACCACCTTAGAACTACACCAGCATAATTAAAGAGCTGGTAAAGCTCCTTCATACCAACAGCTCCCAATACTTGCTAACCTGATTTTCGGTTGCTGCCGCACATACAGCCACAGGCGAGAGAGGTGACATGGAGCGAGGTGAAATCCTTAAAAAGTTTAGTTACTTTTCCGTTGCGTTCCAGCACAGATAATGTTTAATTTTATGACTTCCTGCAAGTCTTTAGCATGAACTAAAAGTGCGTGCAGTGTGACTTCAGGGTATGCCAATTATGTAAATCAGCACTAAAATAACAATGGCAACGTAGTTTACACATCACTGACATTAAATGAGCACTTCAACTTCTAATTGCCATTCCAGTTCAATCTGTAGTGGGTCATGCCAGGAAAAAGTCATTTCTTGCCTCAACACTTACTGCCTGTGCCTGGAGCATAGGCTGTACTGTATGCCCAGCTTCGCGTTATCTCCAGGAGCTTTCTATATTAGGATGATGAGCCTTGTAAGCGAGAAACGTGGTTGTGGTTGTTCTGTAGGCCTGCATATACTCTGACCTGATATCAAGAGGGTCTTGTAGCTTTGCCGCTCTCTGATTTTAAATACAAATAGGCTCTCACTGTCTTCTGTTCTTTGGCCATAAAAGACATTTCCCCTTCTAGTTTGTCATCTCTCAGTCTATTTAGATCAGGAGCTGCTGGGGCAGTGACTGCCTTCCTGTCTGTTTCCATGAGGTCCCAAAAGACAACACCAACGCACTACCAGCACGTTCCCTGAATGCACTGGCACGCACACCAGAACCTCAGCTGTGCCCCAGCACCGTCCCCATGCTGCCTGACCCACGTGGAGATTTATCAACAGGGTGGATCCAGCTCCCTTTCAGCCAGTGCCCTGGAGAATATGGGGAATAAGGCCCTCAAAGTGTCGTCCGTGAAGGTCCAGTTATGGTTCATGCCTCATCAGCATGACAACCAACTAAGTACCCCTCTGCAGAGCCCACTGCCTTTGAACACTGCAGTCAGGCCAGCTCCCACTGCATCTCTAGCATCAGCCCACCTGAGGTCACAAGCTGAGAAGCATCTTTATCGTGATAGAGAGCATCAGAGACAGAGGTGTTTAGGTAAAACGAATGCAGCACTTGGTCTGTGGAGTGCAATCATGCGAGGATGTGCCCACCCAGACTTCCAGCTCCCCAAATAAGCCTTTGCAGCAGACATAACACCATTATCTCCTTCCCACCCCTACAGCTGTGCAGCAGTGCACCTCAGATAAAGAAACGAAAGCTCAAACCAGTCATATTTCCTGGTGTTGCAATTCCTCACAAGCTCTGTGCAATTGAGGAGTTGAGCCGAACATCAGCTAACGATCCAGCCCCATTGTGGTGGGCTCCCACAATGTCATTTCATTTCACAGAGTTACTTTTCAGAACAAGCTTGCTCTTCAGCTAAAATCCTGCCAGAGAGAGAAACCACCATTTATGCTGAAAAGATCTGATACAGACGTGGGGTTTTAGGAAATCTGACTACGCGTATTTGTTAATCTCCTTTGTGAAACTTCCTTTCCCTGCTCCTGAACTTTGTATAATTGATTGGACTGATTAATTTCTTCCTTCTTTCCTGTGTGTACACTGGTTTTTTTTCCTTTCTTTTTTTTTTTTTTAAGTGTTCATGTTTTTTTATTGTTAGTAGCTTTTCAGGGAGGTGTTGAGCCAGTAAATACTCAGCTAGTGGCACCTGCTGCTAAGGTTTCAGATCCAGGTGTTCCTTTCCAGGACCCAAGCACAGCTGATACTCTCAACTTTAGGTATTGCTGGGTTTTCTTAGTAAAATGATAGTAAAGTATCCAAATAAGGATAGGTTTTACAACACAGCGAGAGTCCTTTTTCAAGCCTAGAGGGGAAAAAAAGAAAATCTGTTCCCCCCCTTAGCATTTTCTTCTTACAAATACAATACCAAATCACATTTATATACTGCCACTATGTAATGACATTTTTCCAGCCTGGTTGAATTGCAAGCATCATTGTTGATGGCTATGCACAAAAGACTTCAGCTGGAAGACATAGGTGAGAAATGCTCACCAGGGTCTCTTGTAATCCTTAACAAATAACCTAATTTCTGGTCTAATTAGAGGTGCAGGTCTGCAGAAACAATTGCATCGCACATTGATAGTCAACAGTTTTACTATTCACTTCAGCAGACCAGTTAGACCGATGCTGAGCACTTTTGAAAATTCCCACTTTGGACTGCTGTCCCCTGGACACGATAAGTATGTGAGACATGAAATATTAATAGTCATGAGCTTTTTTATAGATTTTGCACATTTTAGTGAATAAACCTCTTGATAAAAATCTGTGCTGAAGTATGAAACATATACATGGTACGGCATCAAATGCTAGAGGGGCGACTTCTGAAAATGAGTTAAGATGTGTTAGTGATGTTGAGGTTTTGGCTTCGTAACGGGTGGAGATTATCTGAAAGCTTTTCTGTTCCTGAACTGTGCTTCCTGTTGGCATCTGTGTGAATACGATGTGTGGCCATTCTTTAAAATATTACTTAATACTGTTTTCTGAAGACATATTTGTCTTTTGGTGGTTTGTCTTTTAACATCTATCAACTGTCTCTGCTGCACAGCCTGTCTCCTGTTCCATGAAGGATGGATTCTCACCCGAGAAGACAATTTACAAGATGGTGATTTGTTTTTGAAGAGGGGAAAGGCAGTTTATTCAGAAATGTCTACTTCTTTCTTATTCACCTTTGCTGAAATCTGGCAGTTCTTCAAAGCTGTTGCTCTCTTTCACAGTGAGTCTCAATTTCATTCATCAAATCTCAGTTTTCCTTCCATCATAGTCGCAGGGAAATTGGAATTTATCAAGAAATACAATGCAGACCCACTATTCTTTACATTTCCAGTATGTCTCCAGTGCTACTGAACAATACGTTGCTTCTAACAATGTTATATCTGCAAATATAGGCTGCAGTAATCGGTTCACATGGCTGCGCAACTTTTATATTGTAAGACAAATTCCTACAATTTGTAATCCAGTTGCTGGAAAAAGAGGAAAAAGGGAGGCTAACTCAATAACCTTTTTTTTTACTGTTTTCCCCTTGATGCTACAAACTTCCAAATTTCAAAATCCAGTACTTGACCTGTGACTTTTATCATTAAGAGGTGCAAAAAATGCTGTACTGCCTCTGTACACCCTGGAGAACAACCGAGCCATCACTGGACTGATTCCTCAGCACTGCCACCATTTATGCACATTTAATTACAAGCCATGTGAATAGTCACAGACTGTCAGACTAGAGAGAGTCAGTAGACAGTGAATTGACTAAGAGTCAGGAGACTTAGGCTGTGTGACAGGACCCAAAGGGTAATGATTAATGGAGCAGGTTCAAGCTGGAGGCCTGTAACCAGTGGTGTCCCCCAGGGGTCAATACTTGGTCCAGTCCTATTCAACATATTCATCAGCGACCTGGACGAGGGGACCGAGTGTATCCTCAGTAAGCTTGCTGAGGATACCAAACTGGGAGGGGTGGCTGACACCCCGAAGGGCCGTGCTGCCATCCAGTGAGATCTGGACAGGCTGGAGAGCTGGGCAAGGAAGAACCTCATGAGGTTCAACAGGGAAAAGTGTAGGGTCCTGCATCTGGGGAAGAAGAATGTTAGGCACCAATACAGGTTAGGTGTGGACCTGCTGGAGTCAAGTTCTGAAGAGAAAGATCTGGGAGTCCTGGTAGACAGCAAAATGACAACGAGCAAGCAGTGTGCTCTTGTGGCCAGGAAGGCCAACGGAATCCTGGGCTGCATAGGGAAGAGTGTGGCTAGTAGGTTGAGGGAAGTCATTCTCCCCCTCTACTCTGCACTGGTGAGGCCACAACTGGAATACTGTGTCCAGTTCTGGGCTCCCCAATTCAAGAGGGATAGGGAACTACTGGAAAGAGTCCAGCGAAGGGCAACGAGGATGATTCAAGGATTGGAGCATCTCCCTTATGAAGAAAGGCTGAGAGAGCTGGGACTCTTTAGCCTGGAGAAGAGAAGGCTGAGGGGAGACCTTATCAATGCTTATAAGTATCTGAAGGGTGGGTTGAAGGAGGAGGGAGCCAGATTCTTTTCAGTGGTTGCCAGTGAGAGGACGAGGGGCAACGGGCACAAGCTGGAACATAGGAGGTTCCACTCAAATATGAGAAGAAACTTCTTTATGGTGAGGGTGACAGAGCACTGGAACAGGCTGCCCAGGGAGGTTGTGGAGTCCCCTTCTTTGGAGATTTTCAAGACCCGCCTGGATGCAGTCCTGAGTAACATGCTCTGACATGCTCTGGGCAATCCTGCTATGGCAGGGGAGTTGGACTAGATGATCTTTACAGTCCCTTCCAACTCTAAAAATTCAGTGAAATTCAGTAACTTCAGTTCTCTTCCCACTGCTAGAAGTGTCTTTTTTTTTTTCCCTTTTTCTTCCCTTCTTCCGTCAGTTTTCCCACCTTGGAAATGGGGATGATTATGTTTGACCCCCACTTGTAAGTCCCTGCAAGACCTTCAAGTAAAAGCACTGAGTTAAGCACTGCTATTGTCTGCGGCTAAATACTAGATTAATGCCAAGACTAATCTCAAATATCTGGAATCCCAGGGCTCAATCTTGCCTTAAAGACAGTGGCAGAATTCCTACTGGTTTTGGTGGTACAGGCTCACGTGTTTAAGTGATGAAGAGACAGGGATGCCGACTATTCTGGCCAGAAGAATCAGAGCAAAGAGGGATTTTTTAATTATATAAGTCTTGTTAGGAAGACAATGAGGTGAGGGTGTTCCCCCACATAAAAGAGAAACAGCTGCGTCATAGATGGTCCATTTCAGGAGCTTATAATTTCATCACTGCAGAGATATTGACGTCAAGTAAAATGGAGGATAATATAAAGTTACGCATATTGCCTCAAGAAGTGCATATTTTAGCAGTGAAACTGGATAATGTTTTGCAATTAAAATAAAATAAAGGCAAGCGTGACGTTCTGTTTAAGCAGATTGTCTGTATGAAGGCTTTATTGTAGCTGCAGATTTAGGGCATATGAAAAGGTTTTCTGTGCTCAGTTGCAGGATGAAAAACATTGCATCATCAGGCATTCTTGTTCTCTAACACTTCTTTGCCAGTATGCCTTTGATAATTAATGCTAGCAATTTTATTTTCTGGTGTAAAGTCATGTTTTCTCAGGTCATTATCATTCCAATTTTTAAATATCCTCTTAAAACTAGACAGAACTACAGAAAGTAATAGTAAAGCTTTGTGCCAGCTCTGTGGCATGTGCTCGGCACAAGTGATCAGCTGCTGCACCTGCTTCACGCTGGGAGTAAAGCAGTTCCAAGTTGCTTTCAGTTACATCCCTTGTTCCCAGCTCTTCCCACTTTCCAGAGAAGCTCTGATGGGCACAGGTCTCAGTTCAGCCACTACCCTGTAACTTTTATTTTGTAGCTTGTTTGTTTGTGTGCTACAAAATTTAATGACTGGGGCGGGGGGGGTGTTAGGAGAACAACATCTTTTGACTGTTCCCAGGCTCTTGTCTGCTCCAGCGCTTCCTCTGCAGCGTTCCAGAAACCAAGCTCTAAATTGCACAAAATAATTACTAGCAGCACACATTGAACTGCTTCGTGGTACTGTTTATCCCTGGAACATCTGTAGCCCCAAAGTCATAGTACTCTTCCTGTATTTGGCCTCCCCATTCCTCTCCAAGAGGAGAAAGAACTGCTACCTCCTTTTTACAGAAAGGAAAAAAGGGACAGAGAGTGCTGAAAGGCCGTTTTTCCAATAGATATACAGGTGCCCAAAGATCTATATAGGTCACACTGAGATTTTCGACAATGCATAATCAGGTTAGACAGTTTTGGTTAATCAGTGAATCCCAAAACTTCAGTGAGACATTAAGTACTCAGTTCATGTAGGCATTTTTGAAAAGCCCAATACCAAATCTATTACCCAATAGTTTCCTGACGAATCCCTGCAGTGCCTCGTCCACGGCTCTTACTGCAACACATAAATCATAGCAGGAGCGTATCATCTCGTTCAAGTATGGAGGAAAACTCTGATCTTGTTACGTGTCTATCTGCGCTGGAGAGAGAGGGGGTTTTTACAACCTTGGTCAGAACAATAAAGATACTGATCGGGGTATTAACATACAGATTTGTTCCCAAACTGGATCAGTCACGGTAACAGAGGTGCTCAGTGAATTCCCTCGCCTGCTGTGCCATCACCTCCTCTCTGGCTTTTCTTCAGACCCCACTGCAAGATGGGTGTTGCATAGCCAATCTGCTTAGCAATTTGGGAAAGCCTGGGCCAACCTTCACATTCCTTAATACCTTTAACTACCTTCCCTGACCCCACCTCAGCTTCCTGCCTTTTCCTAAAATTTGCAATGACCTACCTACCCTTAGTTTATGTGCTTGTAAAACTTAGCATGTCCTTCAGCCTGTTCAGGATTAGGCTGAAAAAGCAGTACCATAAAACATATGTGATGTGCAGCACTGTCCAATTACTAATTCCATTATTCCCATCAATTCTGCATTCTCTACCTGGAGCCTTGGTGTTGTATTGCTGTAGGAGATTTGCCCTTTCTTACATTTTCTGTTTTCTATACAGTATTCATGTGTATAGACTCAGTAAACATTCACATCCACTTAACATAGGTATACTAAACATTGAATACATTCCTTTAGTCAGCCATGGAATAAACTCCTTTCAAATAAATCAAAATACTAAACAAACAAACAAGCTGGGGAAACATGGAATAAACTCCATTTATTTTGCACCTTTAACCTTCTCACTTGCTCTCTGCTCCCCTGTGCACGTCCCAAGCCTGTACAGCCCTGACAGCCACCGGGTTTTGAAAAAGGAAAAGGAACAGCCCCCAAATTTCTCCTGCTTCTCTCTGTTTGCCAGAAAAGGCAGCCAGCACATGAATCAGGGAAGAAGCAAGATCACGGCAAGCCCAGAAGTGCTACCTCAAATAATTTTAAACGGACTGAATGCGTTCCGTAACTCCTGGTTCAGATGCTCACACTGCCTAGGAAGAACCCCAAGGACGTAAAATTTATTAATAAATCCTTGAAGAATCAGGGCCACTCTCTCCATACCAGTGGAAAACTGAAATTCCAAGTTGTGCAATCGAATGTGACACTCGTTTCTGCAGCTGGTGGGAAAATAGTTTCCTTACAAAATAAATTTAATAAAAAGTAGATTACTTTGTATCTATTTTTTCCCTAAACAACTTCTAAAATGTCAGACATTAATGTTAAAGAACTTTGATAGATTAAAAAAAATATGCCACTGTAATAATATGTAAATATTATTTTTTCCTTCCTTCCATTCACTTACAATATTGGACACATTCTGATAAAACTAACTGAATTTAGCAGGGCCAAAACTGTGAAAAAGCATTTCTACAAACTCTCCAAATGAATACATACATATATGATAAAATAAAGATTTATTTCCCTTAAGCTGAAGTGATTTCACAGCTAGTCTGACTGACTGCCATTTGCACCACATTGCCATGTGTGTCCAGGCAGCTGTACACATATTTTACATTGTTTGCTTTCATTAGGAATAATGGATTCTAATTTCATTAGAAATACAAAATTCCTCTATACTGGATCACAATGACAGCTTCTATTTGAAATATCTCTCCTCTATTGAACAAGCCTTGTAGATTTTCAGATTGAAAATCCCCACTGTATAGAAGAGTGAGGGTACCTCCCATGCATCGTGTAAGCTAGGTTTTCCTCATAACATTTGGGGAAAGTAGCAGACGGGCCCTGTGCTGGTCTGCTGTGTGCATATGAGTCTTAATGACTGCATATCTCAGCCATTTTGCTGCAATGAGATGTATGTCTGTTTATGCAGACTCGCTACAAGAATTGGTTGCTTTTACTACTTACTCCTGCAATAACAAAAGGCAGGAATTGAAGACTTCACTGATGTGTTTGGTCTTACTGTTTATGGGAAGTTGTCCTGGTGCGTTAAGCTGTCTGATTTATCCATTCTGCAAGTAAATAATGTGTACAAGCTACCTAAGTAACTCAAACAGATGCTGCTGATACTACAGTGTGTTGTCAGTCCCAACAAGTTGGGTATCAGCTATTGCAGCAGTTAGCTTTAGGGTCTAAAGTCCATCTCTTTGGCTTTTGATCTGCTCTGTGACTTTCCCAAAATCCCATGTGGAAAGGAAGCTTGTGAGCTGCTACATGGTGATCATTTAAATTAAACATTTTTAAGCAGAGCAGCAGATTAATAGAAGGAATACCCCTATTGTGTTCAGAGAAGTAGTATTTTTGAATGTCCCTCAAGATGGGTATACCTGCTCCTGCCAATCCTTTCATTAGCCCTCTACTGACAAAGGGGTTTGTAATACCACTACTTTGATATAAATGATACAATAAAACCAGGAAAGGCTAAACAACCCACCCGAATGAGGAAACTTTAGAGCTCTTTTCTTATTATAATATTTCACATCCTAAAAGCAGAAGAAACCTCAGCATGGGATCCCATCTTAAGGGGGAAAATGAAATCCCAAGTTAACTGTGGGGAAGTGAATCTCCATCTTGGCATGTGGCATGGGCATTTGGAAGTTGGCATCTGCAGCTTGGAAGGCTTCAGTCACTGTGCTGGGCTTGCAAAGCCAACACAAGGCAAGACTTTCAGGCCAGAAACTGGGCTTTGGGGGGCTGAGTGTCTCTAGTTTCTCCCCAGTTTATCGAAACTGCATCTCTCATTTCACTTGTGTTGAAGGCACTATTTACACCCACATTAGTGCATTAACTAGAAATCTAGGTCCAGTGATATCAAAGCAACCTGTCATATCACTACCTGCATGACAGCTCACAGACATGACAAAAAAATGTGTCGTATTCCTGCTTCCTTCCCTTCCCTTCCAACTGCACATTGCTCCATGCCCCTCCTGGTCCCACTGCATTTCCAGAGAAGCAAAATCCTTTCTTTCCAAAGCCCAGGGCAAAATTCCATGGGAGCAAGCTAGACCCACAGCCCTGTTTGTAGCTCTTCCTCTAAGGCTACGTCTCCAGTAGTAAATTAAGTGCGCCTGGGAACATTCCTGGGCATGGAGGCCAGCTGGCACGGAAAAGCCTGCTTCACTGCTAGCTTCCGCACAGGGGTGGCTGCATGCAAACTGCTGCTTGGGGATGGTCCCAGGAATGTTAGAACAAACCACAGGTAGAAACTGTTTGGGAGAGAGCTTCTTGGCCTGGCCCAAAAGCATACGGCAGGCGTCCTGAGAGTCCAACCAGTCACCGGCTTTTGGCTGGGCCCAAAAGTGTTCCCAGGCCCTGCTTTATTTATCAGTGCAGGTGTAGCCCAAGGCCATGCCTACCTCTGCCTGCCCAGGTACCACAGGGAGGACACAGGACCTAGATTAACACTGTCATCACTTCAGTCAGCTGATTGTGATTTCATACACTTGTTGAACGCACCTTTTATCTATACAGAAGTTGTTGATAAGAAAGCATTTAAAGCAGCCTAGAGGGGAAACCACTTGAAAGCAGAGTTGCAGTGAAGCAGAGAGCAGCTCTGGGGCAGGCTGGGACCAAAATGGGGTGGGATCCCCGGGTGCTGCTGAGCTGTGAGGCAATAGGACTCCCGTGGGGCCGTGGCCCATGCTCAGCCATTCCCTGAAAGATATTTGCCATGAATTGTGCACAGGCTTGCCAAGATCTATGGAGCTCTGCGTTGGCACACTAACAGCATGTACCACAATGTAGTTTTGCATTGCATTTGGTCCACAAGCTGGTCCAAACTGACACCCAATTTGTGACTGGCATCCTCTTTATCAGGGTGCCATGCCACAGCAATAAACCCTTTTCTGGTTGCAGGGAGCAGGGAAAAAGGCATCACCTTTTCCTCTCCCATCCTCACTGAGGGTTAGCGTCTCCTCCACACTCACAACACTCCCTAACTCAGGTCTCCCCATATGCTCCAAGTTAGGATAAAACTTCTCCATGCATTTAAGCTAACTCCAACTATTTCTCTGGACGAGGTTAGGGAGCAATTGTATGTGCTGTTCTGCTGGCCGTGAGAGGGGAGAGGCAGCTCTGGGCACGGGGAGAGGAGCAGGGAGAGCAGCTGCCTTGGCAGAAAGCACTGATGCCAGGTGAGGATGTGTGACCACCACCTCTTTGGGCAGGTTTTTATCTCAGGGCTTTTTTCAAACAGCTCAGTGATGGGAGTGAATATGTTTTTACACAGTTCACCAGACAACCTAAATCCCTCCCCCCAAGCAATCTGTCCACTAGAGACAATTATTCAGTCAAACCTCATTCAAGTTTTATTCTTTCACTATCAAGCCATAAACTGGTCAGAATATATCAGTGATCTCCACTTAAGCACTACCAGTACCTGGGGCTTCTGCACAACCGAGGCAAAGCCACTTCTCCAATATACGCTGCAGCTCAATAACACATTGTTTGGGTTCAAGCTTTGGATTTCCAGCGGCCAGTCTGTCCCAGAGGTGAAGGACCCTTCCCTCTTCTCTCCATCCACCCTCTATTCAGCACAGGAACTTTCTGAAGCAAGTCCGGCTGCCAAGAACAGTCCCAAACAACTCAGCTGATCAAAGTGCAGGCTGCCACCATTCCTGCCTTCAGATACTTCCTTCTCAGGCCAAGCCACCCAGCCCTGCTCCATCTCTTCTACCAAAGCTAGTGCTCCTGCAGTAATTGGGTTCAAAGAGCTAGTTTGTCTGAAAAGTAGTCTCTTCTTTGAGTGGGTGCACAGCACTTTGCTTAGTGGGCTCCTGATCTCGGTTGGAACTTCCACATTACAAATACATTCTTTCCCTTTATATTTAAATTAAGTGTAAATTAATTTAATAATGAAAGCTCAGTTAAAATCTTTAACTTGTAGCCAGGATTTAAAAATCTGTAGGAGCCACATTCCATTCCCTGCCATAGCTGAAGGTACAGTAGCTAACTTTTCAGCTAACGTTGTTTTGTTCAAAATCAAATGAGGTTCATATTAGCCCTACAAAAGGAAATCATGATTGATGATCTGGCCTGCCCAACTATAATTCCTTAGTAACAAAAATATTTTGTAAGTTCATTTATTATTGAGATCAAGCAATGAGTCTGGAGCTACATAAAATGGTTCCAATTAGATTCAAGTAATTGCCATTTTGAGCAAACATAAGCTTTTCTGGATAAAAAAAAAAGGCAATAAAAGCTGCTCACATCTGAGATTTAAGCCTTTAAAGCCTTTTTTGCCTTTTTTTCCCCTCTTTTTTCTATTTTTTTAGTGTGTTTGAGAGACACACACACGGGAGGACAGCAGAGTGCGTGTGGAGGAACAAGGATGTATGAAAAAAGAGGAGTGATTTTCCCAAGCTGATTTCTCTTCCTGGGTGACCCAGTCTCCCTGGGAATGCTGTCCATGTGATCTGCACCAACTGGATCAGCAACAGCGCGAGAATGAAGAGCTTCCACAGCATCATTAAAATAAGTGGCAAAGAGGGGAAAAGCCAGCAAAACACAAGTCTAACAATCTCACTGAAACCCTCCTGCAGATGAGGGAAAAGTGTCTTCTCCCACAGCAGCAGCTTTCAGAGCAAATGTTCGAGTGTGTAGTAAATGAAAACAATTTCAGTGCTGTGCCAGCTGGATCCCTACAGCAGCTGAATTAGTAGACCAGAGAGAAAACTGCTTCATATACTTATGAGGGCACTTCCTAGGAGCCACCGAGACCCTCTCCAGAGCAGAAAGTGCTCAGGTGCCCCTTAATACTGAGGTTTAGGATCCCAATTCGGAGTTAAATCCCAGGCCTCTGCACACCTTTCATACTGTGCTGTGTGCTGAAATGTAGCTTGAAACAATTTTCTAACCACTGATGGGGGGGGGGAAGGGGCTGAAGCCACTGTCCAGTCTCCATGCGGTGGAGGAACATGTTCCATCCATGGATGTATGGATGCAAAAATAAAAGGATGGGATAAGATAATATTTCCACACCCCATGAGCATCAGCCACACACACATACCTCATACAGGTGTTTCATAGAGCACAGTGTCATCACCCACTATATTACCTGTCTCTCACTACAAATGTCTACCTTCAGCAAAGTATTTCCCAGGAAGACCATGAGTGATCAAGGAGTGATTAGTGAAGGAAAGAAAATGAATTGGTTTTTATTTTAATACATTTGTTTCTTCTTTTTATTGCCCAGATGTCATCATTAGATACTCAATTTCCTGTGCCCACCCAAAGGTCTACAAAAGTTCTCTACAGCCTCTAGGAACAGTTTAATCTCTAGCGTGCAATTTGCTAATAATTACAATCAGATCATAAATACAGATTCACATTTTTATATAGCTTCTTTCAGATCTGAATGTGAATCAACATAACACAGGACACTTTTTGCTTTAGCTCAACTTTGGTTTGCAATTTTTTAGCGTTCCTGTTTTAAGTCTTGGAGAGGAATATGAAGTCTAAGGCTAGTGAACTTGTACAGCTCAGCTGAAACTGTGCTGACTCAAAGCGGCTTGAAGACCTAGCCCACCCTAAAAAACAGTATCTTGGCATTTCTGGGACTAGTCCCTGATTAAACATGACAAAAACCCAGTATCTTTTCCTTAAAGATGATCTCCCATGATTCCCACAGGCACTCTAGCTTCAGATTTTGTTCTAAGCTTGCAAATTTTTTTCTTCAACAATGGTTTGAGAACAAAAGTTTTAATAGGCAGGAAATGTTAATATTTGGTTTTGATGAGAAACAAGTGCCTCCTTTCTCTTGCTTTTAAAAGATTGTCTTTCCCCCCAAAGCCAAGGCAGGTAAGTGCAGCCATCCAAAGCACTGCTCTGGACGCTTCCAACCACAGCCCTGTCTTCCACAGACAGTTGCTTCCTGAGGTTGTGGGAATGAACTTGGGTGCAGTGTCACCCAAGTTTCTATCCTTTGCCAGAAACACGGTGCTACACGTCAATCTAGTCTGGGTCATGGCTTGTTCTACAGAGCCTTCTGGTGAATACACACAGAAGTAGCTGCAAGGTTTAGGCCCCAATGAGATTAACTCCTAATCTGGCACTGGAAACCAAAACCAACAGTTCACAGTTCCCGATGTTTGATTTCCCTCTGCTGTGGAAGACTGGGGGTCCATTTTCTTGGTGTTCTGCTACTTGCAAACAGGAGCTGCAGTTCCACAAGACCAGAGCTGCTAAAACCCCTCCAAATTAAAAATAATTGATTTCTTCCTACCTTCTAAGGACTGAGCTAGTGTCCTCCAGGGATTCATAAACCTATAATTCTAAACCTAGGGGCAGCACAAAGGGGTCTGGTGTATTGGATCGCTCTCTAAATACCATCTTTCACTACAAAAAC
Organism: Numenius arquata; assembly: GCF_964106895.1. Classification (NCBI taxonomy): domain Eukaryota; kingdom Metazoa; phylum Chordata; class Aves; order Charadriiformes; family Scolopacidae; genus Numenius; species Numenius arquata. The sequence continues at coordinate 25,540,439 of NC_133582.1, read as the reverse complement.
TCATAACCCCATTCAGTGAATCTTTCCCAAAACTTGAGAGTGCCATGTTCACACTGTTCTGCAGTAATCTCTGGATTGCCAACAACAACGTACAGACTTCTCTGAGACCAGCTGAACAGGACCAATCCACAAATTTCAAACAGGTCTGATGACCTCCCTTCTTTTTTTCTGAAGATTAAAAAAAAAGAGAGAGAAAAACCCCCACACGTTTTCTGCTCAAAAGAAGTCAGTACCCTAAATAGAGAGTTGGGGGGAATAGAAAGCTCTTTAGCCCTGGATAGCAGAAACTATGGCACAAGAAGGTTTAAGTCATGCTCTCCAGCCATGGTCCGGGAAGGCTGTTTTCTGCTTGTTGGTTCATGTATTTTGCTCTCCCTATTATCCAGGTAAAAAGGAAGTTCTAATGCAGTTGGCTGTCTGCTTCACCAAAGTTAAAGTCAATTGACTGTGCTGGGGAGTCTCCAATGTTTTCTTTCCTCATAAATTATCATCATTGGCTATTTAAATAGAACCATAATGAGATACTAATTGGTTGTCAAGATTTCAATCTCAAACAAAAAAAAAAAACAGTTTTGCAGTAATGCATGTATTTGTTTTTGCCAATGCGAAAGCATTGTGCCATCAATCTGCAAATAACACACCACTCCTGCACTCACATCTGTCACTGGTGAGTACTGTACACATGCTTCTCAGGCATCTTAGATATGCAGTGGAGTTGATCAGGTTTTGATCAAACTTCCAGCCTTATTCTCAAGATAGAGTGGCTGCTCTTAAAATGTATGTGGGGCTACATCCTTCGATGAGGTCATTTGCCCTTGCTTCTCAGGCTTCAGGAAGCCTTTCTTACAGTCATTTTATTAGGAGAACTGACTGAGTAGTAGGCAGAAGCAGTTTGCGGGCTGCCTAAAAGAGGATTTCACCAGTACCAACACAAGCAAAATTAGTCAACTGAGACATCTCCTGCAGGAGCTGACATCAATGTCTATCTAGCTAAAATGATGTATCAATAACCTAGCTCACAGTTGATGAAAGAGCCATTCTGAATTATTTACTGTATGTCATACTTAGGGTTTTAATTTCAATATATTGAGATGTACAATAAATAATTTAGAAGTGTGACAAATTAAAATGCAGTTTCAAATCCCCTTGCATTTTCTGCTCTTAGGTTAACAGTCCAGTTGCAATGATTTGTTTATTTATTTTTGCAAACGTTTTTTCAACTAGAGAGACATAGAGGCATGCAAGTTTTCCATTGCAGCAAATCTTATCCAGCTTGAATCATTTAACAGCACATCCTTCTTGAGATATACTAATGAAATACACCTTGGGCAAAAGGGTCAAATGTACCCGCAGCAAGTTAGCCCAGGAGCCTGCAGTTTGTTTTTTCCAGCTTTACCCAGGGGCATCCAATGCTGTGAGGGCTCTTTTCCTCTCACTTAGATTTTGTGTGTGTATGTCAAATAGCCTCATAAGGAAGAGATACTTTATTTTACTTTCTAACTTTTTCTCTTCCCTTTCTCACGATCAGTCTTGTAGGAAGATCTGGGAAATATAGCTGGTGTTTTAACACATCCAGGCACATGTTTCTTTGCATTGGGATGGCAGGCACAAATGTTGTCGTCTTCTACTTTGAGCAGTCATGGGTTCAGTAAAGGACTTCTTGTTTTGTCTTGTGACTCATTTTTACATCAGTCTTGCAAAGTTCTTCATGTCCACTTGTCAAGATATTTTTCATCCTCTTTATGGCAAATAGAGTAAGGAAACAGATGTCAATATTCATTCTTGGGATAACCTTAGAGATGCATCTTTAGACTTGAGCCCAGATGACAGTGATTCAAAACTCAATAGGTAACACCTCAGCAAAATTACAATCTTTTGAGCAACAGAATACACAATATTCAGTCTTGCAAGAGTGATAAATTTAAGATCCACTATTTCCTGACTCATCAGAGCTCACAGTGGAAAGCTTTGTACTGTCTGAGGGGAGAAATTCCAAGTTTCTGTCCCTGAAAGAGCCTAAGTTCTTTAAAAATCCTGACATGTTTATGCAGAGTAAAACAATTTTAGGTCAATTTAGGACATTCTGTCCCTCTAAAATCTGTACTGCTGAATTTGTATCTAGATGATAGGAAATCTATATATCCTAACAAGAACGTTTTACAATACCCAATTATACTTAAAACAAAATCTTCAAAGCCTTTGACCCATACCCAATGCTTTATACAATGGTCTGCAAATAAAACCTTGTTTGCAGTTTTGGTTATAACTAACTCATGGCTTGTCTATTCTGAAATCATGGGACTATCCCAGAGGTATGATGACAAAAACTGCTTCCAGTTAACAGGCTCTCTATGGAAACAATTCATCAGACATAAGGGTTCATGGAGCCTCGAAAAGTTTCGTTTGATATATCCTGCATTCGATTCACTTTTGCCTTATCAAAGGCAAAGCAAGAATTTAGAAAGAGCTCTGCTTGTATTGCTGGCATACCTGGAAGCAGCAGATGATGTGACCCTGAAGTAGGCATTCTCTGCCTTGTGCCCCAGCAGGGAAATAGTGGAAGCTCCCTGCAGCTCCATGGTGCACTAGGATGAGCAGCAAGTTCCCATCACCCAGCCCATATCAGCGGCAACACCGACAAAAGGCCATCAAGTTGCTGTGCAGGGATGGAGCAAGAAGCTGAAGGGCAGTCAGGGGACCGGTACATTAACTTTTCCCTCAGGGGATGAAAGGCATTGAAGTACAGCCTCAACAGAATTGCTACAGAAGGGAAACTGAGCAGCTGCCAGATCCAACAGCTGCTGCTTTACCTGAAGTTAAAAAAGGAAAGAAAATGTAGTTTCTTTGGGTTTCTTGAGAATCAGAAACTCTGGATTTCTGCCAGCCTTAAGAGAACCCTCTCTACGTATACCCTTATAGATAGATAATGTATCTCTATGGATACCTTATCTCTGAGAACTCGCCAGCTGAAGAAGCTTGGCTCAAAGGTGCTGTATCCATTTTAATATTGATCCCCTAGGTGAGACAAACAGAGATCAGTTTCTTCCATAGCAAAAGTAAGGCTGCAGCAAAGGGGAGTATGAGATGACTGGACTTTTTCTAGTTCAGGCAAACATCTCATCAGACGGGGATCCAGTTGCATACTGAGTCTACAACAGATTGCATTTAGGACCATGGGCAAATCATTCCTCGCAACGTGCCTCAGTTTCTACACCTGAAATACTCAGTTAAATAGCTACTAGGCATTGCATAACCCAATATATATATTTTAGGATGTGCTGACATGCCATATTGCCTGACCACTTAGTCAGAAAAAATAACAAACACTACTGATATTACAATAATACTAGCAAATTATAGATGTCTGCAATTACATTAAAATAAAAACTGGTGCGGTTCACAATATCTGGGGTAGCATGAAACAGGAACTGTATTATAATCAGTTTCAGCTTAAATATTTGAGGTTTGGGGCATTTGGGTTTTAAAATAAAAAGCTCAAATTTATACAGAGACCTAGGTAGTTTAGTTGAAACTAACTTTACTTTTCACCAAAAAAAATAGTTTCAATAACAGATTTTCCCAGTCAAGCATGTTGTACTGCAACACAATTTGTCAGACTTATCTCCCTGCTACTTCTGGTGTTACTTTTGAGCACAGTTCAGATTTTGAATCTGATTCTTTTCTGTCCAGCAATCATTCATTAGAGTACATGCATTTTTTTTAATCAAAGCTAGCATTGCACCATGAACCAATTGTGTTGGCTGAAACTCTTTACATGCAAGAAATAAAGACAGCAGCATATGCCTGAAGTTACTGCTCAGAGCTTAATTAATACCAGGGTTTTTTACCCTGGTATTAATACTTTCCTCTCAAATGGGACTTGACCTTGTCACAACAAGATCAGGGCAAGTGTGTGAAAACAATGTTATGACATCAAAGCCAAAACAAAGGAATGTCATCGCATGTGTCAGAGGAGGATATGATGGGGTCCTCTTACAGTAGCAAAATAATGTCAGTGTGGCTCCTGAGAAACCTTCTTAGCTACCAAATCTCTCTATGGAAAGGGAGTGCAATGGGAGAATCCGGCAGAAGGCAATTTCTTTAAATACCGGAAGATGTGGATGTGGTCCCTAGCTAGAGTAAGGAGGCTCCACTGACTTTAATGGAGCTGGACAGATTCAGATCTGCTGTAGACCTGGTCCACTGCAACCAAACTGAGGAAAGGATGTGTAAATTAAAATACTGCCTCACTGAAGAGCATAAAAATTCATCATCAGTGTGCTCAGGCATTGCTTGCCATCCCTCATCGTGTAAATAAGGCCACATCATTTTCATTTGTGGGTAAGAGCTCTCAGTTCCTTGTGCCCCTCTCCAGTATGAAAACCCCCACTTAGGGCTGGTTATTTTTCCGCCTGATGCTTAGCTGGAAGAGCCACACTGTGAAATCCCTGTTACCAGCAGCTACCGCCTTGTACGGGGGGAGTTCCCCTGTGCCCCCTACCCTCCTCTCCAAGACTTAACAGTACAGCCTTAGAAAGGGTATTTTCCAGCATAAACAGAGCTAAGCCAAACTCTTCTCCTGGCCTCTCCATGCCCCAGCCCATATTTGCCCCACATATAATTACCTGTGGATTTCACCTAGAAGACAGAGGATTTCACTTATAACCCCAAATAGGCAGGCTCTGACGTAATGGCAGTCTGAGGAATATAGGTCAGGGAGGTGGCCTGGCCACTGGAAATGAATTTCTGAAGTAGAATGAGCAACCTTGTTAGAGGGGAAGATAGTAATCAGCAGTGGTCCTTGGATCTAAACATTTCACCTCCAGCACTCTTGCAGCTACAGCCCTCATCTGTTTCACTTTCCTATTTTAAGTTCCTGACTCACATCCTAAATATTGACTTCTATTTTTCTATTAGCACTGGATTTTCAGCCTCCATATTGACTTTGACTGTACCTATGGTTGATACTAAGCCTCTCAGGTCAACAAACTTTTATAGCTGTTAGCTGCTTAAACCACATTGGGCAGGAACTGGCACTATAGAGCAGTAGCTAGAAGCAATATTATTGGGAATTATAAATTATTCCTCTGCCTGAACTTTTCCTCTTATTCACATAGCTACATTCATTTTTAAACATGTGGCAAATGAATCGCAAAGGGAGGACAATTGGGACTCTGTGATTTTGGGAGTACTCGCCACTACTAGCAGGGATGGATTCTCCTCTGGGAACAGTGGAGTAACACAGAAGTTACAGCAGGGGTACAGCAGCGTAATTTGGACTGATAATACCTGTGAGGACAAGCAACACCCAGACAGAGGATCGGAAACCCCAAATCCATCTTAGTTATACACACAGTCTCTTAATTCTCTCCTTTGGCTAACATTTTAGCAGTACACATAACTGAACTGTTGCAACCAAACATCAGAGAGACCTGGCCATCCATCATTTGTAAAACACTTAATGTACGTAAGAAACAATAACATTAAAAGAACATTATGGCAGTGAGGAAGCCAAGCCTAAAAAGTGAGGAAACACGGCAATTAAGATTAACTTATGCCTCATGGTATAATATTTTTCTGCAGACAGCATACTATTTTTTGGAATGGGACCCACGCTTGGGAGCAGGGACTTGAAAGGTCGAGCTAGCCACAAGTTATGTCAAGTGTTTTACTGTCATAGGATGACTGCAGCATTTAGGTGTGAGAGGAACTGTATATAGCACATCCCTTAAAAGATGCCCCTTTGGGTGCTGCTGACCTTGGGGACTTGCCCAGCACACACCCCTGCACAAAGAGCACACAGAAATGCGTCCTTTCCTGCCATCCCCCCTCTGCCACTCAACCTCATGGACAGACAAAATGTGACTCGGATTTATCTTAAAATTTAAGTCCATGCCATGTTCAGTTTAATGCTTTCTAAAAAGCGGTTATCGCTGAGGAAATGATTACTGGGATGATAAGCTATGAATGACTTATTCATGCAGTATTTTCAGTCCTTCATCAGTCTACTAGATCTTGCACTGATGTTCCAGTCCTTCACATACTGATTAATTTCTCATGTGCTACCAGGCTGTTTTTGAGCAAAGACTGCCAAACTAACGCAATCTGGCCATTTAGTAAGCTGTTTCTTTCCCTTTTTGTTTTTCTTACCCCATACCTTGAGTACAAGCCTGTGGAAGGAAGGAAGGGTCTGTCAGAGAACTTGTATGATATTTGTGATTTATTATTAGTTGATGGCACAGAAGTCCCTGCAGGTCACAGGACCCTCCCTGTGCTAGGCAATGTATTGAGTGGGAAGAAGGCCTCCCTTTCCCAGACCTTTTAACTAGGCAGAGGTAGTTTCCTACCTTCTATGTAATGGGAAGGGCAATAAAGGCTGATGAAGTGCATTGGGGGGGGGGGGTGCAGGGAGGGCAAGCTGCAACAGTGGCAACATGCAAGTGGCAGGATCTGAACCTAGATCTACACAGCACTGCAATGCCTCTCTTCCCTCCCAACAATATGTTCCCATTCCTCCCAGCTCTCAGGGAAAACCTGAGAAACATGCTTTTCCCTTGCCTGAAGTCTGCAGAATTACGGTTTTCAAGGATTTACCACTTAATGGCAAAATTTTGGCCCACAATTATGTTGTGTTCTCTCTGCCAAAGCACATACATGAGTTGTAATCACAGAGCGGTTTTTTCCCATCCTCCCTCCAACTTTACCATGAGGTGGAAGAAACTGTGATGGGTTGTGCTCGCTTTCCCCTGATGTGCCAGGAATGACACGTGCCTCGTCCCAGAAAGATGTAGCTCAAATTCTGTTGCAGAGAAAGCACCAGGCTTCCAGCACACAACCAATGGCCCTACCAAAACCAATGGGCATTCTTCCACTCCCACCTTGTGGCAGGATCAAGACCACAAAGTACAGGCCAACAAGCGAGCAACACATTAAATAACCTCATGTTTTTCAGACAAAGGCTATTCTTCACCATCTCCTTGATTGAGAGGTGGTTTGGGTTTCTGAGACTGATGACAACTAGATGTAACGGAAAAGTAACATTTATTCTACTCTAAACAGTTCCGTTTCATTTGTGAATCAAAAAATGGTGCATTGAACATGATCACCACATATTTTGTCTCTTGTAGTAGGTATGAACTTTTCTCCCAACATTTTTGTGAGAATACACCGACGTCAGTGGCAACACAGACCATGTGAGCATAAATGCCATACAGGAACTGGCCAGCACCAGTGCTTAGAGTAAAAACCTAACTCTATTTTGACAGAGATTCCTTGTACAACTTTAGCCAAGTCTCTTGGGTATTTGATACTTTGACTTGCCATCTGTACAACACGGAAAAGTTAATCCTGTCTTCAGCAGAGCTCTCTGAGGATGACTATACTGGGGTTTGGGAGGGACTCTGATATACAGCATGCATAATGCCCCTCAGATACCTAAACCAAATCCTTCTGATGAAAACATTTATAGCCCTTTAGTTCCTAATTCCAGCTATACATTACCATATCAGCAAGATGGAGCAAGACAAGCTTGTTGTCTTAACCAGATCTCTACTAGCTGATCAGTTTGCATTATGACTCTCCTAAGCCAGCACACTTGCTTCTGTGCTGCCCCCCTATTCTGCAAGTGATGCAATTACCAGGCATTTTAAAAGAAAAGACACATACACCCACAAAAAGCAGTGCTTTGTGAACTACCTGCTGCCATCATGGTCCCAAGTGACCCAGTCCAGCTCTGCTGCGTGCCTGCAATCAGCATCACTCATGTACTCTGAACAGCTTGTCCTTACCCCATCACTCCACACATGGGAGACTATCCCCTTATTACCCTCACCCAGGGCCCTGACCTCAATTATTAACTGTGTTTAGCAAGGATATTATTAAACCTGACTCTTTGCTCCCAGATGAGCTATCATGTGTCTCTCTTTAACCCAGCAGGAACCTTTTTCTCACCCCATGCCCTTCTTATTACCCTTTAATGTGCCCTGAAGCCTCTGGAGCGACCCCATCCATCCCAGATAATGTAATTTCTAGAAGGAAAGTAAAAAAAGCAGAAGAGTCCATTCCTGAAGATTTTTTCCTAACTGGCTCCAAAACATCTTTCCATTTCCTTTCTATTTTAATCATCCATCTCTAATAACAAATTCTGAAAACCAACAGGTCTCTCCTGTCACAGGAAACTGCTCAGCTGTGGATTAAAGCATGTTACAGTTTTTAGCAGGACACTAGTTCTTTATACCTGTGAAAACTGATCACAACTGTCTATTATGATTAAAAAGCAACTAGATATTAATAACTAACTACTAATTAGCTTACATGTTAATCGCAGCTTTTATGCCAAACAAAAACAGGAGTGTCACTGAAACATAATATAAAATGTCAGCAAATGTCTCTACTTCTGTGCTTGGCAAATGCAGTGTGCAATGTGCTGATGACATCAGGGCACTGAAGGGCATTGGGCAATGCTCCGGGCTCCTCTCGGGCTTTGGCACAAGAACAGCGCTGCGCCAGGCTGTGGTTGGCGCATAACCCTGGGTGTAGGTTAGAGCAGTCTTAAGGCAGCTTTACTTCATAAGCAGCAGCAAAAGCCCAGCGGAGGCTGTTCCAGCGGCTGAACCAAGGAGACCTCAGCAGTCTCTAATCCTGTTTTCTCCTTCCTTGCTCATTTTCTGGAGGCTTGTACAGTGGGATCTGTCAGGACTGATCTCATGTTGGCAAAGGAATGCCCCCGTGTCACCCTCAAAACCCACAAGTGTGGGGGAGACCCTGGGTTAATTGGTAACCTCAGTTAGTTAGAGATATCTGCAATGTATCTGCATCTCAGAGCAAGGCTGTAGCCTTTGCATAACCTATTCAGCAGCAACAGTGGCTGCCCAGCCAGCAATGCATCTCTTCCATCTCATCTCCCATTTGCAGTTCCAGACACTACACCAGTAATCTTTGTTGCAGTGCCCCATGGCTTCAACCGACCATAGCCCATGCTAGCGCTATCTACCACGCTCCATCCACCTGGACGGGCAACCCCACACCCCTCCCAACACCGCCTTGTGTGAGAAAAACTACTCTGGGGCTGCGCTTCTGAAGATAACCACCACATTTTTCAATTTTCCCTACTGTCCTCTACTACATGTTCATTTGGTGCCCAGAATCCCAAGGCCCTCATCTCCTTCAGAGCCCTTAGGGGCTGCTATATTGCAAAAAATACATACCAGTGAACAGTTGGAGAGCACACAAACATTCATCAAACCTATCCTTTGACTTATAGTAAGCAGCTGAAAAATGCAGCAGCCTTCAAATAAAATGCTATGACTGAATATTGCGAGCATGATGAACGCTTTGTGGATGAGAATGCTCCCTCCCCTCAAAATATTTGTTTTCAATACCCACAAAGTAGTATAATGTCATTTAGCAAGGAAAATTCTGGCAGTCAATGCACAATCTGGCAGAGCTACAAGTACTGTAGGTGTTATGATACACACACAACATGTTTTACAAATAGAAAGTGGTTTCCAGAGTTCTTTAATATATTCTAATTTCCCCCACCTCTGCCCAAAAAAGCTGCAGTTATGAAAATACTGTTGCATACTGAAATATTAAACTAGAAATCTGAAGAGAGTTGGTTTTTTTAAAAGCTCTCTTTTCAGCTATTCCTTCTTCTCTTTTTTTTAAGTCAGGTATGTTTTTAGCAACTTAAACAGGTTGGGTTACCCACAAGAAGTAGTAATTTTTCCACCTAGCAGATTGAGGTATTCATACCCCCTTTAAACATTTCTAAATTTATTCTCCAGTATTATTCAAATAGAAATATTTGCATGTACACCCTGAATCGGATAAAACCCTTTCAGTACTAACCCATGGGTAGAAACCACACAAATGAAGAAGATTAACAAAATGCACCTTCTTTGAATCCAAAAAGCCTTTGGAAGAAATCCTTCCAAAAATCCATTCCATCTCAGTTGGTTATTAATATTATTTATTCATTTTACAGGAGAATCCTGCTCGAGCAAACCTAGTACCTATACAACACGCAATGAGATATGCCCCTTACCTGGAGAACTTGTTGGCTAATAGCCAGATGGGTAAGGAGTTATTAGCCTAATTTACAGGTGGGAGACCAAAGAAAAAAGAGACCTGATGAACTGCTCAAGGCCACCCAAGACACCTGTGTGAGCACTAAGAACTGAACAGTTTTCTTGCACACTAGTCCCATGCCTCAGTCACAACACAAGGCTTCCTTCCCAAGAAATTGCATCAGCTGCTTCTTGTGAATTTTCAAGGTGCAGAAAAGCTGAGTTTGAACTTTTTCAAGTCTCTGAGGTCACCAGCTTCACTCTCAGGTGATCACACTCACTTTCAGGAACAAAACCCCCTTGGAGAGCATTCAGGTGTGAGCAATGAGTCACGCTGCTGTTTGTCAACGACCACGCCATCCAACCTACCCATCCAAAGAAAAGCATGTCTACTTTTTGTGGGGGGGTACTTGCAAACCAGACCTTCACACAAAATCACAGAGTGGAGACACCAACCTAAGACCACATGGAGTATGCCAAAGACATATCATGCAGTGCTAGCAGTAACATTAGCACTGTATTAGCATCCTACACCTGAGCTAACAAGTGGAGACGTGGGGGCCTTACTTTCTCTGGGCACTGGCACAGAACTGTGGACACATAACAGGGCAGGGTCAGCACAGAATTGAGTTAAATCTTGCTGCTTTGGTCAGCACTAACTACAGAGTGAAGATATGTCAGAAGGTTCTTCTAGGAACCTGAATGCCTGGACAGCTGGCTGCTGGTGACCATCCAATTCCAAAAGCAGTGTCCTAACAGTTTCATAGGTATTTTCATAATCCAAATGAAAATGTTTCCAGTTTGTCTCAGATGACAATCTCCAGGAAATACACTGTTCTCGGTTCACTGTCTTGGGACGGGGGATTAGCAGCGATGCAATGGGTTCCCCTACAGGGAGAACAGCAAGGTGGAGTAAAATTGCAGTCTACAATGGGGTTTGGCAGGCTGTGCCACCCCAGGTACAGGAGGACCTCAAGGAGCAATACCTGGAAACTACTGGGATTTCTCAGGCTCCGTGACCTGTTTATTCCCACAGCCTACAAAAGTACCTTGTTCAATCTGATACATCTGTTTCACAAAGAGAACAGCCTTTCCAACCGCAAACACCCATGCTGCCAGCATGGAACATCTCCCAGGCATCTTTTAATTGCTACACATGAGGCAACCATGGGGCTTCGTGTAGGTTGTGATGAGGGAGAAGCTCTCATGCTGCACTGCTACTGACAAGGGGATGATGTGATGCTGAGAACAGGGCTAGAAATGTGGTACCTGTGCATCAGCTACAGATCACAACCACAGGTCTGTCTGTAGCCTGAGGACAAAACCTGAGAGAATAAGTTGGTGTAAATTACATGAATTACCTAGATAATACTTGCTAGAAAATTAGATGCGAATTCTGCTATCCGTTAGTCTGCAAGTAGCTCCACAGACAGCAGAGGAACTAACACTAAAACAAAATATTACTCAGCAAAAGGTGGGGCTGAGTAATTGTGCCTTTAGCATTTCTTACCTGTTTGCGAATAGACTCCCACCTTTACAAGTCTATTTATTGGTCCAGATCCTCACCTGGCCAGCTCCTCTGAGGTGAACTCAACAATGCTGATTTAGGCTAGCCCTAATTCATGATTTACAAGCCTTTGCTGATAGTTACTGCAGTCTGATGTCTGTCTCCAGGTTGTTTGCTAAATTCAGTAGTGTTGCTTGTGGTATTTCCGCCTCCTGCTGCTGCACAGGTGCCCCAAGTCATAGGGTTATGAATGCTGAGCCCAGCTTTGCAGCACCCATCAAGCCATTTGTGAAAGGCTCTCTAACTTGTCTTTTCTCCTTGAAAATTTGACCTGGAAGAGGTAATCCCGACCGTCAGTCCAGTCTCCAGACCAGCTGAGTGCCAACCCAGCAGAACATGAGGTTAGGTCCTGAGGAACTTAAGCATGCGCTTAAGTTCTCTGCTGGATCAGTGCCTTTACAACCAGTCCAACTGCTTTGTTAGCAGTGCTGAGCACCAAGGCTGAGCTCCAACAGGAAATAGCAGCTTCCCTTTGAAGTCCTGCCACTGATGTTCACGTAGGTGGGACTTCAAAGAAGAGCCACCGCTTCCCCTCCCAGTATCAGAGGCCCCAGTGTTGGAGAAGCAGTACTGCTGGTTTTAATTGCATTAAGGGATGCTTTAGGGCGGACGATTCAGCCCTTCTCAGAAAAAGGACAACTTAAAAAGGTTCCCACCTGCTGGCAAGAGACCCAAGGAGAGGTTAACTCATACCCCAAAATACCCTTTAAAACAAAGGTCTGTGGAAAGAAATCTCTTCCCCTTTTGTTAACTGTTTTCCCTGGTGCCACTGAAAGCTACCTTGTGTACCTTGTAAGCATCTAGTTTACTCTGGAGCTGTACTCCTGGCCATTGTAAGGGCCCCTCGCCAACTGGGATGTGGATGAGGAACAGCCAACCTCAGCTCCCATAATAGACATCACTGGAAAAACTGACCTCAGCAACAGCTAAACTGAGCCAACATGAAGAAATACCCCCACAGGCAACCTACATGTCTGATTCTACTGCTGAGTGACTGTGCAATCATACACAGGAGCTCCTTTAACTTCTCTGTGTCTCTTTTCCTTGAGGGAAAACAAAGCAGAGAAGCCCACATCCCAAATGGTGTAAATAAATTCAACTGATATCAAAATATGGCTCCGCCTTTTCTCTTTCCAGTCTTGCAGATTGCCAATATCCAGCTCTTTTCTAAATCTTCAACAAGAAGCAAGACTGAGACAGATGGGAGAAAGATCAGATCCCTAACACAGGAAACCCTGAGAACCACTGAGTACTGAATGCACTAGAGAAACAGCCAACATGCCCAGGGAATAAGAGAAACAGTGCAGGGTTTACACGGATTTGAAAAGCTCTTCCATTTTCATATTGCTTGTTTTTCTCTTTCCTAAAATTCACTCTATATGTCCAGATTCCATATATTTCTACATTCAAAGCTAGCTACATAAGTCGGCACAAATTTTGAAGGAAGATGAGTAATTTTCATATTATTGGAAGACTGAGTACTTTGTGAGCTCATTACACAGAGTTCAGCTGAGCTTTGCTGTTTGGGTTACTGACTTGCCATAACCTGGTCATCTCACCTGGTCATTTCGTATTTTGTACCTTCACACACAACACTTGCACATTGTTTGTTGAACAAACCCCAGTCAGCAATAAAGCTGTGAATGCCAGTGGGGAGTAATAAGAGGAGAAATTTTACCCCAGTAAAACCAGCTAAGCGAAGATGTGCCCCAAAAGTGCAGAGAGAGCTTGATGCCAGACCCTGAGGGGCTGACAGCACCAGCAACACCAGTACAGTGTGACAAGACTGGACTTGACCACTCAAATGATCCCAGTCCAAACCCCGATGTCTTGTCCTGATGTGAAGAATGACCAAAAAAGCTGAAACGAAACAATTTCTGGCTCAGGAAGGAAAAATCAGTATGGAAAGTCACTCACGTGCCTTTCAGTGACACTGCCATGTGGCTATGGCTTTGCTCAACCAACTCAGCTGCAGAACACCTTGCATAGAAATGCTTGAAAAAATACTTCTTTTTATCAACAGAAAAGTGATTTTTTCAGTACATTTCTCTTAAAGTTTTGAGCTTCTACCAAAAAAATGCCAATGTGCATATTCAGCAGTTTCCCATTAAAGATTCTTGGGATTTAGGAGTCTGGGGGTTTTAATTGCTATTTTTCTGAATATTTAATCAACATTTTCCACTGAGGGAGAAAAAATATTCTGGCCAAGTGTAGGTTTCCTTGCAAGGTTGAGAAGGGCAAGGGGGAGGAGGGGTCGCTGTATTTTTCCTTAAAGACACAAACATTCTCTTATAACTTAAGTCACCGCTGCACTTATGAGCCTGACAAATTTAGAGGACTTAAAATCAATCAATAAAAAAAGAGCTTAACCACAAAGGAAGTTCTGGTCAACCCTTCAGCTTTACATCATAGACAACATTTATTTTATCACAGCCTTAAAAAATTAAAATAGCAAAATGCATCTTCTTGGAAAACAGCAGTTATTTTCTTCCACTGCTCAGATATTTTTATAAGCCTGCTTCCACTAGCCTCACTCATGTTGAGAATCACCTTACCCTGCAGGGCAGACCATTTATTTAGAGGCAAGATATTATGTCCCAAGCAGGACACTAAGATGCCTCCACCCAACAAAAACTCTACTGTGCTGCTGAGCTGGACCAGCCTACATCCCAGGTCCAAGTCTGGTTAGAAGCATTACCCATACTGTCTGGATATTGGCCTCTATAAATAAACAGGCAAGAAGGCTTGGAGAAGAGGTGAAGCCTTTCTCATTAGTTGTGAGCAAAGAAGGAAGTTGTACCTTACCAAAGACTGCGGGAATTTACAACTCCTTCCTTTAATAGCACTGCTGGAGGCAGAGAGGAGCAGGGAAGAGCAGCCTTACAGGGATGGTCCAGCAAAATAGCCGAGACAACCTGTGAAACGAAATACTGCACATGAGTAAGGGTGGCAGAACTTGCCTGACAGATACCTTTCTTGCTGGCTAATCATAACCACAATTTATTGCTCTTTCCATCAAATCTTAGCAAGAGGACATAATGGCACAGAGATTGCCTTGAATCGCAGTCTTAACCCATATTTGTTCAGAGGATTGGTTCTGCTAGTTTGTTGTCGCCCCCCAACACGTTTTTTTGGTTGTTTATACATATAAGCTAGAGAAAAACTTCCACTGGGAAAAGGCTTCCCTGGTCCATGAGGAAACTTCTGTTCAAAACACACATAAACAAACCTGCCCGAAGCAGCCAACGGTTTCAGCATTCAGCTGGAGCGCAGAAAACGTGCATTTGAAGGCCTGATACAGACCAGGGAGTTGAACTTGGATCTCCTAAATCCAAGAGGGATATCTTAACCCCCAGGCAAGAGGCCATTCTTGGATGTTGCTTTCCTGTAGGAGTCATTTCATATTGGATGTAAGTCATAAAATATTTGCTGGTAACAGCGAGACCAATTCTGCAGCCCAGAGGCCAGAACACTGAACCAGAAAGAGCAGGAACATGACTCTGGGTCTCCCATATGCCAAGCAAGTGACTTGGCTATCTACTCGTTGGTTTATTGCGGTAATAAGGGAAAAACAACACTTTACGGATCCTGTGTCTTTCAAGAGAAATGGAAAAAACTTGAAATCTCACAACATCTTGTGCAACAGGAGAACCATTTCATACCCACTGTTACAGGGGGGTAGATCTGCAACGTTTATCACCTCTTGTCGCCAAAGTCAGAATCTGGCCTGCTGCCTTCCACCCTAATTCAGAATGTACTTTCATCTCTAGTATAAACACCAAGAAATATCAAAAGCCCTGTTGACAGTACTGCTCTCATTTTCTGCTTTAAGAAGTTGCCAAAACGTACAAAATTAAACTCTCCAAGTCACAGTAGGCTGTTTTGTCAGTTTATTCAATCGGTAACGTAATACTATCGTAACCTCTATCGTTCTTGCTCTTTTCTTTTTTTCTTCCCCCACCCCCTTCCTTTCTTTATTTCTTTCTTAAACAAGAATTTCCCCTGGAAGGGAACACGGTTCCTCCAAAAGTTATATCACAGCATCAAATTTCAAACCAGCAAATATAAATCAAATATCTTTCTGTTGACACTGAAGAATATTACTTTGTGCTATGCATGCCGCTGAAGCATTGTCCAGGCCATGGTAGGTAGACTATGGATACTACCATGCTAAAGGAGCTTCTTTGGGAATTTTCTCTGAAACTGCAGGAGTCAGAAAAAGGCATCCTTCACTGTCTCTTACTTACTACCTCAAAGAGCACATTTGAGGACCAGCCCGTATTTTTAATTTTCTTCCTTGTTTTTTTTCAAAACTCATGGGAAATTCTGGGCCTCAAAAATATAGAATTAGGTCCTTTCTTATTTCTTTAACGAAAACAAGAGCAAAATAAGCAGCATTTAACAAACAACAATTCTGTGGAAAACTTCTAGGAAAACAGGAGCAATGCCAAATGTTTCTCTAGCACCGGTGTTCCAAAGCAGGGAAATACATCCCCACAGTAAGGCATGCATGACATTTGCAAATGACCTTCACCTGAAATCAAAGTGTAACATATATTACCTCAGTACATAATTCATTCTTAATCTATTAATGATATGACTCATTAACATATTAGTAGCAGTTGCGGTGTTAATAGAGTAATACTACTAATAATGTCATTGTAGTGCTAACAGGTTTCAACATGCTAGTTCTTCTACACACATAGAACAAAAGCATTTGTGACCCAGCATCACAGAGGTGGTGAGATGAGAATTTGATAGCCCTATCGCTTACTTCATGGGATGTGTGCTATTATCTCTCGTTATCTCCCTGAGGAATCACAGAAGATCTAGATGTGCAATCATAAGGATTGTTCAGGCGTAAGATCCCTGATGGTATCTTTGCTGGACATGGGATGAAACCCTAAAGAATGGGGGTTTTTTTTCATATTACTTAAATGTTTCTGTTAGTACTCAATCAGGCATGAAATGCCTTGTAGGACCTACTGAGATCTTGTAGAGATTTCTGTTTCTCCAGGTTGCAAGAATACTCTCACCTCAGGGAAAGGTTTTATGAAGTCATTTTGAAGAACTTGT
The DNA here is from genome assembly GCF_964106895.1 of Numenius arquata. Taxonomy (NCBI): domain Eukaryota; kingdom Metazoa; phylum Chordata; class Aves; order Charadriiformes; family Scolopacidae; genus Numenius; species Numenius arquata. Next base: position 25,523,729 of record NC_133582.1, on the reverse strand, counting down.
CAAGAACTACCAGGGAGGAATAACACACAGCATAAGAAAAGCTGTTGTAGGTCTCATTTTGGACCCTTGATATCCCTGCTTGGAAATCCCACCTGAAATAACTTGAGGAATCAATCTGTTTGTTAGTTTGGAATTTCCAGAAGCACAGTTCCCCTGATGTTGAGGGAAGCTCCCCACATGGCTGAGCCCATCTGTAACCCTCAGCCAGCATTGCCACACAGTCAGCAAACCCACAGAGCCCAGCAAAAGCACACTGACCTACAGCCCAGCTCTTCCAGGGAAGTGTCAGAGTCATGGTGGTTGCATTCTGTATGCTTGCACAGGACAGCTGAAAGCTATTGCGTGATTTCTGATCATATAGTGCAGATCTGCTTTATCACAAGTGCAAACACTGCTCACAAGATTTGGGGTGAAATCCAGGTTCAGGTTTCAAGTATCATTAAAAATCTGCTGCTTTAAGAATCCACCTTTGGAGTCAGGCCCTTCCGTGGTTCTAGAAAACTGACTATGAAAAAAAAACTGGACAGTATCCCTGGCTTCACACACAGACAAAATCTGCAAGCACGGGTCTGCCTCTGCACCTCCATGGTCATGGCACATGGGAAAATGAGCCATTATGTGATATCTTGCCGTGTATCCCTGAACCTGTGGGATCCAACATCCACACCACAATGGAAAGTAAGACTGGGCAGGCTGGGAGCCACAGCTGGGCAGGAAAATATCTACAGTAGCATTATATAAGAACAATAAAAAGCAAGACTGTAATTACCTTCCTGCTCACCATCACAGTGCTGCAATGAAGTCTCTACCATTAACATCTCATCTACATACAAAGGTAGTGCATCTTTGAGTACATTAGAACAGTGAAAGCACTACAGCTCTCACTGGAAAGAAAAGTTGTACGGTATAAGTCACTTTTACACCAAAATAACTGCATTCACATGAGGTCTTGTCCCACTATAACCAGTAGTAAAAAAAATTAATATGGAATTATTTCCTAACAAAAAAACTGTATTGAGGCAATTTTTCATGTAAGCCAGGCCTAAAAATGGTTCTTAGAATAGCTGCCAGGAAAATTGCCTAGTAGTCCAACTCTTCCCTAAGTCTCATGGTACCCAGTACGGCTTTTAAAACCCCTGTCCTTGCAACGGCACCAGTTAGTCTTGGGGTCTGCCCAGCGACACTCGAAAACAGCAATGCCGAAAGTGTGAAACCAGACGACTGATGCAGGCTCCAAATCCAGAATTTCAAAAGAAGGAAAACACTGGAATCATAGCCTATTCACCACTCAGGTGGGTGGCTAAAGGACACCCATTGAGGCTGAGCTCTCGTGCTGCTTCAAGGGAGCTCTCTGGCCCAGAGAGCAGCCGGAGACGGAGACATGTCTCCAGCCCTACAGCCAAGGCTACCACAGCCTTGCTGGAGATGGCTGGGGCCATCCAAGGAGTTGTCAATGTTTATCTTCACAACTGGTTTATCTGGCTCCCACCTCCTGGCTTTTCAGAGCCCCCAAACTATTATTATCAAGAAAATTGTATTAACTACTACGTGCCCAAGTGAATAAGTAGACAGGCTCACCCACTGGGAAGGGGAAAACAAATTCTCAAAGCCAGATCTCTCCTCCTCCCTTTCCTTGGACTTACCTGTTTTTTAAAAGACAAATCAAATCAAATCAAAACCAGTCCACGTCACACCATGCCAGGTGGGAGGGACAAGGCCCCAGGATCCTCCTTGCCTGTTTTTAGCCTCTTTCATAGCTTTGTCCAGATCACCTAGATAATGGGCAGAAATCTGGTAGCTGTGGGATTGCTGAGTAACCTTGCAACCTTGCCACAGCCATCTGCCTTCCTCCTCCAAGTTAAACAATCCCCTGCAATCTCCACTGGGACAAAAGATAGCAAGTGAGTTCCCCCTTCCTCACCATCCCAAAAAGAGGAAAAGCTCCCTGATGCCTCTCTCCCATGGCACTGCTGACTCTTGATAATCTATCCTGTGCATAGAATATATAAAAGGCCCATGTCTCAGCAGGGGAAATACACTACTTGGATCACACAGTGACTCCACAACTTTTTTGTGAGATCTGCAGAGGTGTGAACTTTACCTTTGCAGAGCTTTTGTGAAGCCTCTGCTGCTAAATCTTACTCTTCTCTAGAGTTAGAGGCAGTCTTCCCAATGCTTCTGCACTGTAAGAACATGGGCTTTTATATTCAGGCTGCTTTTATGGAGGCTTTTGAGAGGAGAGCTCCTAAATTGAAACCACATTGCCCAGCCTGAGCCAGAGCCTGCTGCATGAGCCCTGTCTACTCCCCGAGTTTTTCCAGTGCTGATCGCTTCTCGGTGAGAGCACGGAACAGTGGGGTTTACAGCTCCCGGGAATCTGCCAACATGGAAACGGTACTTGACTAACAGCTTACAAACCTCCATCAGAGCTCTGGGACGCTCTTCCATCTTTTCAGGGTCTCGGTGGGTGCAAAGTGGTCTGAACAGCTCTTTCTGTCTGTAGCTGCTACAAAAGAAACACCTTTCCTCTTTTTTTTTTTTTTCAAAAAAGAAGCTGTTGGGACGTGCTCACCATCTTGCTCTCTTCTGATAACCCTTTCGGCATCCTTCCGTTTTCTGGTTATTCATTTGTTACCCCTGAAATCTGATTCCTGATCTCAGCCCTCTCTTATCAGCCCCTTTCACTGAGGAGTTCCAAAGCAACAGGTTAGTTTTAATCTTTGTGCTCTTTCTCTGTCCCCGAGGCCTCGTTTTGCTGGGGGAGGGGGTGAGTGATAGGACTGACATTTGTGGGGGGAAGGGGCTGCCATCCATTAACTCGCTGTTATCTATCTATTCATCTGCCCGGCAAAACAAAGGTATGATTGTTGCTCCAGCTCACAGACCTGCACTGGCTTCACTCCAGCTACCATGGGTCATAGGAGCAGAGGAGAATGGAGGCAAGGCTCAAGCACAGCCCAGCAACCAGAATGTAAGGCCTCCTATATGGGCTCTGTGCTGGGGCTGGTACAACCACGTCCTTCCTGACAGCTGGTACCCAAGTCACCCTGCTGAAGCGAGCAGGGGGTGAGCCCATCCTGGCCATAGGCTTCCTCCATTTGGGTGTATAAACCTGCCCATAAAACACGGCATTGATTCTGCACCACCCTGGCATCTGGCAAACCCATTTTGGGTTGTGTTCTTATTTAAGCAATTATATAGGATATAGGGTGCTAGAACATGAGTTCCCTTATCTCTGTTTCCCACATTACACCCTTTCCTAAGGCAAATTGATGCAGCCCCATTGAAGCAGAAGCACTGATTGACACCAGCTGAAGATCTGGCCTGGATTCTGCCATGCTTTGCCTCTGGGTAGTCATTTACACCTGTTCAGAGTGCAAAAGGCAACCAGCAGCAACCGCGGGAGCTGCAAAGCAGTGAAGTCCCATCCCATTGCCTTCAGAGCCCAACATGCCACGCACTGATCAGTGGCACAGGGCCCAGTTCCCCTTGCATCTAAGTTGGTTTTGGCGTTGCACATAGGCATCCTCTCTTCTGCTTCTAGTAAACCTTGAAATCACTGCCAAGTCTCATGAAAGAAAAAGTTGTGACCCAGTTCCTGGAGGGTGACTTAGTGTAAATAACTTTCAGTGGCATGATGACACCCGCATGAAATCTAGCAGTGCACTTGTCAGTCTATGTAATACAGAGCCAAGAACCAGTCCTGATCCGACGTTAAATGGTGAATATCTTTTCCTTTCCTTGCACACGCAAAATCCCTGGCAATTTCCAGAAGAACTGTGGTTGTGCAAGCCAAACAGGGCTTGGCTTATTTTCTGAATCATCAAAATAGTGCCAGTTCTCATGGACAACATCAGCTTTTGAGCAAAGCTTGCCAATACTGAAAAAAACCCGTTATGCCTGAATTAGACCCCAGTTCACTGCACCTAGCTGGCGTTCCTAAGTTGTCTCTTCAGCCAGCTTTAACCTTGTAGCCAAAGAGTCTTCCAGGGACGAGGCAGACTGATCTCCATTCACTGCTTGCAATACACCTGCAGGAGTTGAGGCTGAACTTTGTCGTGTTACTGATCTCAGTGACACCCTGTCTAGCTTGGCACTATTTGGTGGCCTCAGAAGAGCCGGTGCAAACAATGGCAAAGCTGGAAAGCCACCAACACACATCTTCACGACCTTCATTTTTCTTGGAGACTTCCAGGCATGACAGTCACTCTGGCTATTTCCACTGCCATCCAAAATCCAATGAAATTATTGGAAGGCCTCCGGAACCAATTTCAAACAAAATGGATCCAGCATTTAAATCTAAGGCACCATGTTTAGATCTGTGGGTTGCTCTGGGCTTCTAATTTCCATGGGGATTTGCATAATAAAATACAGTAATAGGCTGGGCAAGTACATTGAGCAGTGGCTGTGAGCCAGGAACTAACGAGCTCCACTGCAGACTGTTTAGCTCTGGACAAGTCAGTTGACCTTCCAAAGTCACATCATCCCCATCTGTGAAATGGGGAGACTAATACTTGCCTCACAGGGGTGTTGTGAGGATTAATTAGTTGCTGCTTGTACATTGCTTTGATGATGTTAAGAACTACATGCCTGCTAAGTATTGTTATTGTATCATGGCTGGGAAGATATTGCAGTTAGGGCTAAATCCAGCCCTCGTAAAAAGATGCGTCTTTCCCCACATCTTGTAAAATCAGCTGCTAGGCTTGCGCAAGGAGCATTTATATAACGTTGGTACCAAACATCATTATGCACCTTGTACCTTTGACATTGCCAAATCCCCAGAACAGTAGCCTGCTGGGAGTCATGTGATGCACCATCCTGGTGCAAACAGCTTTGGGCAGGAGCCCAACTTCAAACTCTTTCCCTCTCTTCCCCCACGAACTGAAATTAGTAAATGTTTCCATCAGGCATTTCAGCAGTGACCTCAGGTCTAGAGCTCAGTGTGCCATGCAAAGCCCACGGGCACACCAGCCTAGGCAACACACGCTACACGCTGCTGAGAGGACCGCCCACGTGGGACGGGGTGCCTGGGACAGCCGAGCACACGCCTGCACACGGCAAAGCCACGAGGGCTGCAGGGAGATGGGATGGCAGCAGGAAGACATGGATACATGCACGAGCGCAGATGGAAAAGGTAAGCTCCCATTCTCTAGCCCAAACTCTAACCCTTGGGTGGGTGCTTCCTCTCTCATATGCTCCCTTGAGAGCAAAGCCCTTCTGCCTCCTCAGCATTTGGGCCTAGATAATACAAAGTAGTGCTCAAAGAAAAGAATTCCACCGACTGCAACAGGCTACAGCTCAGGATCATTAATAGGCTCAAACCACAGTATCCAGCCTACTCAAGGAAAACATAGGAGTTATGCATCCAAATTTCAGTGACATTTAGTGGAAGTCAGCCAAATGGCTCCCTTTGATTCCTTTGAAATTTGAGCCATAACTGTCATTGTATCTTAGACGTGTGAACTGCTCTGAGAAGTCTCCCATATAGATTAGACTGCGATCAAAGAGTTCCACTAAACTGAATGTTATGAAGATGGAGGGTTGAGGTGAGGCTGATTGGCAGCAATATTATCTGAAAAAAAAACAACCAAACCTAGCAAGTTTGAAAGGGTTAAACAAGAAAGTTGTTTTGGGTAGACGGTGTACATTAACTATCATTTTCAGTCAGCATGCAATGACTAGTTAGCGGGGCTTATCATCCCCAGCTATGTAAGGAATTACAATAAATGCCTGAAATGCAAGCAGGTTTCCGGCTTAGGTAGGTAAATAATGGAAGTCGCTATTTTTGTCTGAGCTGCAAGAATTCCCTGTGCACACAGACTCCCCACCCCCTCCCCACTGTAACACAGCTAACTCTACTCCCTACTGTTTAGCAAAATGAAGTCCTTTCATGCATCCTTGGGACTTTTGCTTTCTCTGCAGAAGTAGTCGACTCATTATTTCCTTTTTGGTGGAAAGCAAGAGGTTACATTTTCTGCATTCAATTGTTTTAAATACTTCCACAATTTAATGACCTAAGGATGAGTGGAAGGAGATACAAGCTACTCTGAGACAGGGACTGCATGATTTATGGGGAAAAAGTAACAAAACAAGCAACCAGAGCATAATTCTGGAACTGTCAAAGCCTGGTAGTAATCCTCCTGTTGCCTTCAATGATGTGAGGCTTCCCCTCTGTAGCACCATCCCGCACAGAAAATACTCTCAAACTATTCAGTGATTCAGCTGCTGTTCGAACAGCCACTGGAGAATAACTCTGGCTGCCTCTGCAGGAGAGAAACAGGGTAAACTTTGGATAGCGCTTACTAGTAAATAGGGAATAAAGTCATTACAGTCGGGGAGTTTATTCTCATTTAGCCCAAGGCCCTTTTCCCTGCCCTGGCATCCCCAGGCACGTGCCTGACCTGGCCTCTCTCGGAGGCCCCGTTGAGGTTTGTGAGACGCAGCCTTCACACGCCAGCTGAAGAAAACACAAAAACACGGGGCTCCTGCCACAGGAGGAGAATAGGGGTGGGATCCCAAGCCTTATGAAGTCCCATGTTGACTTGGCCAGGCTCCAGGTAAGCCCATGAGAGCCTCAGCCCCTTCTGCCGGTGAATGCACAAATTGTTTTTGAACCACTGCTGCGGGAAGCCTGGCAGAGACATGGAGACCATGGTGCCAGGGAAGGGTTAACCAGTACCCTGCTCAAAGAGCATCCTCCCTCACAGCTTCACACATGCCGTATTTCTTAGCAAAGTGAACATACTAACACTGGCATGCTCCCACACACCGCCTTGGCTCTCCTCCAGGAAATCATAACCCAGCTATTTGGCACACAAGGCCGCAATTTTATTTACACAATCAACTTCTTGATAAACATAAAACTTACAAAATATACCACGCCCTTAAAATAAAAAAGGAAAAACTGGGGGCAGAACTGCTGTAACCTGACCTTCTCAGCCAGAAGGGCCAACCTGCTTTGATTTGACACCCTCATTCCCAAAGAAATCACCTGTGGATACATGAGGGCTTGCCCAGCTTTAAGGCAGGGTCCTGCTCAGGGAAGACACAGGGGACTCTGCAGGGCTGGGAGCTGCCAGGGGGATTTGGGCTGATTCGGGCAGGTTTCCTCCTGGACACCAGGGAATGCAGGCAGGGCTGCCAGAACCCGCTGCACTTACGGCCCTCAGGCTCCCCATCCTCACCTCCTTGCCTAGTGCCACCACTGCATCTGGCCAGAGTAGCTGTCCCCTTGGGAGGGGAACAGGGTCCCACTCTGCCAGTAACCACAAAACAGTGGGAGCAGGCCTCCTTTACTGCTCTTACCCTCCTCTGTGAATCTTGGGAAAGGAGTCTCTGTGTCTCTATTAACATTATAATTTTCAACTCTATGTCCCTTTGTCAATCTAACCAACTGGAAGTGGAAGTTGTAGGTTTTATTTCAGGAGGAAAAGGTTGCCGATTTCATGTGGCAATCAGATTTTCTGAAGATACACTCCAATTTACCAGAGCAGCAGTAAATTCAGCCGGGAAGCAGGGAAGCCTAAACCTTCAGCAGCCCCCTGGGCACCTGCTGGGTGAAGTTCTGCCTAAACATCAGATAAAACTGCATCAGCCTTGCAATGAACTGAGAGGCACGTATGCATGCTGCTCGTATCTGAGGTCAACTAAATTCAGCTCCACTACCTTCTCCTTCTCCTTTTGAGCTCCCACTTTTCCACTGACCCTTCAAAGCAATTGTCTTGCCTGACTACTTGAGAAAAGGCTCACAACATCTTTCCATCAACTCTGTAGGCACTGGAGACTAGGGTGGCATCCAGTGCAAGCTCTTCAAGAGCCAGGACTAGTGATTGTTCTGCTAAGCTTCAAACTGGACACATGAAGACAAGGAGATGCTTAAACACAGCCTGAATCCCTCTCAAGAGAAACTGAATGAGAAAAAATAATGGACCAGGGGCATTAAACTGATTTATACAGGCTGAGGATCTGGACAAATCTGCTTTATTCCTTGCAGATAAAAAGATCTGCCTGAGGCTAATAAACTTTTGATAGTTTGGGAAACAAAGATTGATTCTTTTTAAATTTTTTTTTTCTTTTTCCCCCAAATGGGGAGAACCACCTTCAAATACCTGAGACACACTGCAATCATTTAGACAGATAAACATCTTGATTTCTAGAGATAACAGGAGCTGAATGGTTGGCCTCAAAATCAAGCATTCGTGACAATTCTTGAAACAAGAATGTCATTACTCTACATTTCCACAACAATTTACATAAAACTGCAAAGAAAACTGTTCTCCCTTTGCAGCTGGAAAATGCACTGTAAACACACTATCTGAAGCCTTGCCGTAGCTCCTGAACACACGGAGGTGGGTGTCTGACCAGGTCCCCTGTGCCATTCTCTTGGGCGCAGCTCAGGGTTTAAGTCAGAGCCCAAGACACTGGCTGCTTTGGATGAATATCTGGCTGACTTTGGCATAAACATCTGAGATGTGAAAGAAGGCCCCCTCCCAGGATAGAACCAAGGCCAAGGGAAGAAACTCTGCAGGACAGGGTAGTCCTGTAGCATGGCAAAAAGCACTTGCTTTAAAGGAGAGGAGAGCAGGGGATTTCTGAAATAATCTAGTTGTTGCCTGCCAGATGGGTCCACCTGAGCAGATTGCAACTGTAATGGAAATTTCTCAGGCCATCCATTACAAAACAACTGCCATGCATTCATTCCTCTCTCTCACTCTCCAAAAAGTAGCAACTGAAATAAGAGCTACCAAGATCTCTCAAGAGGAGATCTCGTCCTTCGGGGACTGCACCTTGGTTCATGTGGTCAAGTCACAGAGGGATTCTGGGGACACTGGAGTAGGCTACTGCAACCAAAGAGCTTGTGGGTGCCATCTTATTTTTGCAGCATCCATCCCATAAGGGTCTTGCACCAACCACTGTAACAAAATATTTGCAAGAAGTAGTTTAGATCTGTCTGCTACCTATTCAGCTGCACATGAACAAAAGGCTTTCCTTGTATTGTGAATAATTCCTTCAAATATCAGGTGTTGCCCAATTCCTCCAGAATGGCAACTCCTACAATTTTATGGTGAGTAGTACTATATATAGTGACTTTCCACTAAAATAATTTTTGTACCTAAGAACCTTATCTCTGATTTAAAGTCAGTTTTCATCCTCTGTGAATGCAAGGATTCAAGGGCATCTGATGCAAAAACCAGAAGGCAACTTTCGCCCAGCTCTACATACTAAAATCTCAGGATTTCTAAAGCCGGTCTCAAGAATATACTTTTTTGGATGCTAACATGACTAGTGTCATATAAAAAAGAAACAGTGCTCAGTATGCAGGCGGTTCGTGTAAGTGCTACAAACCAACAAACCAATAGAACTGGTTTGCTGAAAGCATGTTCTACAAAGAGCTTCCTTAGTCCATCTGTTAATCTTACACAGTATACATTACTGCCAAAAACTAAGTATCTTGTCAGGAATGACACTTAGATACCAAGTATTTCCAGTTGCATGTAACCACTTAGCACACTGCTGTCACTGCCCTTTTGGCCCAGGCACGTAGAAGTGTGCTCCATCCGTAGAGACAACAGCTCATGGTCTGTGCTGTTGGCTGTGTGCAGACTCCTGTGTAGCTGCAGCAGCATCAGCAGCTTTTCTATAGGGCAAAGTTGGGCTGAGGAGAACCTACAGCTATCAGTCAAACAACCTCATCTAATGCAAACCATCCCAGAAAGATTATACCACTGGCCGACAGCCTAGAGCGGCTCCTGCACTGCAGCACTTTCTGTTGCTAAACACAGGGAGACAACACTGGCAGGATCAAAAGCAGCGAGTACTCAGAGCTCCCTTGAGACCTCCCATGTCCTTTCCACCATTTGCAAAGTTAAAGGGCTTTGCAAAACTGAGCAGCCATCAGGAGAACATAATTTGGACCAGCTACCACTGCCTCTGCAGAGTAATGCTGGGATAAAGACAAAATACAAGCCATCTCCTTGCCACCTCACAACCCATGCTGCATTTGCCCCCCTCCTCTCCTGTACTTCTGCCCTCTAAAACTGAGAAACAAAGACCAGGGAGAGTCAGGGCCCAAACTAGAAGTACCACAGTTCTGCAAGAAAGGACAGGGACCTTCAATTTGAGGGACATTTCCAGCAGAGAAGCACTGATGATTTCTCAGGAACGGGCTCTAAATTAGCCTCATCAAGCCTATTTCAGAGCCACAGGAGGGCAAGATGTGGAGGAGGACATCAAGGGTGCTTTCAAATGAACTGAATCAGAGGTTTACCCAACCCCGCTCTTTCAGAAGTTTCTGAATAACGCACCAGCTAGAACCACTGGAAAGAAACAAATAAATGAGCTGGCAACTTTCACAGGGAGGAGCCTTGAAGCCCAGTTCCCAAGACCACGCCAACCAGCTCCGTGTGACAGCATACAGGAATGAAAATAGGTAGGTAACATTAACAGAAATACACTGAAACTTAATAACAGCTACTTGTCAGGACATGCACCGAAGAGAAATGGCTCATAATAGCTACAGCTTGTATTATGAATGTTTCATAGCCATCTGGCTAACAGAGCTGCCTAAATGTTTTGTGTGTGTCGTGGTAATCCACGGTGCATGCTCTGGAAAGGAGACTGTCAAGCTGGAGTCCTAACATCTGTACTACAAGGAGACACCGTTTCTCTTGTCAGATGAAAATGCCTTAGAGCAACAGTGCTGCAATGAACAGAGCCCCTCACGAGCTAAGGCTGTGTCTTCCTTTGGTGTAAATCTGTAAGGTCCACTCAGGACAAATGGAGTTATCCCAATTCACACCAACTATAAGATCCAGCCCCATTGTTTTAACCTCTTTTTGGTTCAGCCATAACTTTCATGTGTCTATCAGTAGATTAAAGCAAAGGCATAGTTTAAAAGAAAAAGTAATCCCCCTGCCTTTCCTCTCCTGATCTGATTCGCATACAAAATGGGCTTATGAACTCAAAAATTATGGGAGGGATTCAGGGAGGAGGAAAGGGAGACACAAGAGCCCTTTTATTTTGCATCTTATTCACAATGAAAATTGGCACAGAAGCCAACCACATACATTAACATAGTTTGGGCAAGTTTAACTCTCATGAATACATTTCTGTGGAAAAACTATGTGACTATGGAAAAATCCCCTCTTTTTTGCCACTTGAAAAGATAACAGGCTTCTATGTGGAACATACCCAGAACCTGCCTGATTCAGAGACAGGGAAATACAAAGATGAATAAGGCTGAGTTTCCCATGCTAGGGGCCCACGGAAACTGAGAGGGGAGGAAGAAGTAAGGCAGCCCATTGACTCAGGGGAAGGACTTTCATCCTACAGGTGAAGGAAGTATTTGAAGGCACTAGTAACATTGCAGGCCTGTTCCAGAGCCCATTTAAGTCACTGGCAAACATCTCATTGACTTCACTGCAATGTGGGTCAAGGCTAAACAGTTTTAAAATATAATCCAAGGCTATTTCTACATCACTGTGTAATGAGTGGGATTCAAAACAGTTGAAGTGTGCCCAGCCCTGTGACTTACCTGCTTTCTGTCCACATTTCTGGCTGCTAGCCTGGATGCTGTTTCGGCTCAAAGTCTCAATATTGCACTGAGGAAGAGCTGAGCTCAGGACCTTTTTGAAGGACTCTTGGACTGAGGTGCAGACTAGACTACACCCATGTCTAAGTCAAGCAACATGGAGGAAGGAAAGCTTTGGCCAAATGTATTGGGGCATCAACTGCACCTCTCTTCTCACCTCCTCTGTATTTCCATTGCCCTTCTCCAAACTCAGGCTGAGGGCAGCTCTCACTGTGAGCGGGAGGGTTTGCAAAGAGCAGTGGGTGTATCTGTTGGACAATGTGGGCATTCCTGTGTCTGATGATATAAGTGTACCTGGCACCCAAAATTTGGAATTTAGAGCTAGCCCAGCCACAGTGACTTGCTCTGGGATCCTCTGACCCAACTGCAGTCCAGATGCAGCCTTAAGAGTTCTTCAGAATTTCAGTGTTACACAAAAATAGTGACCCTGCCTCATACACCCCTAATTGCAACCTACAAGCTATTGCCATTCCCATAAGAAACCCTTCACCTTTGCTCACTGACATCATACAGTGCTAGCCCTGCTACAGTGCCATATGTATGGCAGAGGATTGTAATCCCAGAATGAATATTTTCTTTTGAATGAACCAGTTTGCTTTATTATTAGCCTGATTCAATAGTTTGCATTACAAGTCCTTCGTAAGATCCCTTCAGAAGCATGCCATTGCACTAGGCCTTTAATATCTTGCTAATTAGTTTCATAAATTACTAATTGAACTCTTTAAATGACTCATATCAGTATGGCGAGTCTCACCAAACAGAAAACTCAGTGATCTCAGAAGAGGATACATCATAGAATCACCCTGTCCTGCTAGGTAACACAAAATTAAACAGTGGTGTAGGAGCAGGACAGGGAATTTTCCTCCACAATTAGCAGTTCAGAGCCCTTATCGTTGTGATGCATCTAAGTACCACATATTTTGCACTTGCCTAAATGTGGATTTTCCACTGATGTCAGTGTGTGGAAGAAGCGAGGCATATAGATCCACACATCGAGGGCAAAGGATCTGCAGAGCAGATCAAAAGGGCACGTTCTCCCTCTGGGACAAGTCCATCCATAGTGCTATCTCTGTTGCTTTAATGACACTTAATGCACATTGGCACTGCTGTCTTCATTAAATCTGGCCCTAAGGAGAGATGGGGTTTGACAGGGATCTCTGAACAGGATTTTTCACAAATTGTCCAATGCTGGCCACTTCCAGCAATGCCAAGAAGCTGTCATTGCCTTTTCCAACACAGCTGTATCCAAACACAAACTAGCAACAATGTCATACCTGGCACTAGCTTGGCAGCTGGCAAAAGGTAACTGAGCATTTCAGGACCAGGTCTCCAAAAGCACAATTCTGTTACTTACTGAGCTAGGCTGGAGATAGGTCATCAGGGCTTCAAGCAGATCTACCTGACTGACCCTTCACTCGTTGACCTGCTGTTTTTCCCTAGGACCCAGCCTGATCACCACTTGCCTTGTAGCAAAGGATGGGTTTTTTCTCACCTAACTCCCAATAATATTGGTATCTACATCTGCTCAGCCACACTCACCTCCCACCAGCGTTAATGGAGTGAGTGGGCACTTCTGGGGAGTAAATCACCCGGCCTACAGCAGATGCTTCCCTTAGGATGAGATCAGTATTGCTCCCTGACAGCTGCAAAGACCATTTAGCTCTAGATCAGCTGTAGATGTCCACATACAGCCAGAGGAATCCCACCCCAAGTGAGTGGTCAGATGTTGAGCTGCTACAACAAATTAAAAGCACAGTTGTTTTAGACACACAATTGGCCCTGTGTGCATCCTTTGCTCCTTGCCCACCTGTTTTGCCTTGTTCTAATCTGCCTTTTATGACTGACCCTAGGACAGGGAACCCACTGCTGTTCCTACACCTCCAATAAGCAACAAAAACATGAAGACCGCCACGTGTGCACAAGCGGTGCTGCTCTAACACAAAGGCTTTAAGCAGAACTGGTTAGCCAAGTTCTTGCATGTAGACAAAGCCTCAACAGGGACCTTTGAAAACATCTCTGCTGGTCTCTCACATTACTGGTCAGTGTTTCACCCAGGAGATTTCTGAACTCAGAAAGCTACATGGTTGCCTGGTATATTCCCATTGGATTTGGCACCACCGGTTAACCAAACTTCATGCATTAGCTCCTAAGAGAAAGTCTTTATTTATTTTACCCACACAAGGTTTATCTTGTAGTAGCCATCAACTTTCCATGGAAAGATCATGCTCTACTACTATACATCAGTCATTAAAGGCAGCTTCTAAACTTTAATATCTCCAAAGGAACAATAATTGCGACCCTTTCAATATTTTATATTTGCAGACAAGCGGAATGAACTCACTGGAATCAGCAGGCGGTGTATGTTCAGCTGCTCAGAGCAATATTCGGCTTCCCTATTCCCACTGAGGGCAGCTGACATCAGAGAAGCAATGCCCTGTGAATGTACCATTCAGCGGATAGGAGGGCCCAGAGTTTGTATGGTAGACATCAAAGTGTTTTGTAATATGCAGATGTTTTCCATACAGAGGCTGAGAAAAGCGATGGACAAGATTTTGTAAATCCTGTTCTATGTTTTTTTCTTCATTTTCTCCCTCACAGACCCCCATTTCCTTGCCTTGTCTTATAAGGAAGAATGATACCATTAAAAATGGTAGGCTGTATCCTTAGCTGATCCAATTTGGTGTGACTACACTGACCTCACAGAGCCATGCCTGTTTACATAAGTTGCAAATTTCTCCCATCAATTTAAATCTATACAGATTTACATCATAGGGAATAGTGCTACATTTTTTTCCATAGCTAATAAGCTTCTCAAAAAAAAAAAAATAATACCCTTGACATCTATTAAACTTTTATTTGGAGATAAATATTTCAGAAGATGCCTTCTCCCATCCTATCTCATGTCCCTCATCCTGTTCCTCTGTTTATTAGAGGGTCCTCCCAGAGCCATGTGAGCCGCAGCTGAGCTGAGTTGCTGAGGATAGTGCCCATGGATGAACCCAAGGCTGGATCTGCTTGCTGACACATAGCTCTGTTCCCTTTCCATCTCCCCAAGTAACACCGGGAATACAACCCATCCCAAATGTCCCAGAGTCCTTCTGAGGACAGAGCCCTCTTCACTATCACCCAAGCTCACAGATGGGATGTAGCAAAAAATTCCTGCTCTGTTTGATAGAGGGCAGCAAGATCAATGCACAGCTCCCTCTCCCCGAGTGAATTTCTTAACCAGCAAGCTAATAGCTAAGAGCTTAAATGCTTCTGAAAATTCAACAGCAACAACTCTTCTGCTGGACAATATGCTGACTGAGCTTGATTTTGAGACACACTAAATTATCCTGACGAGCCAGGTGACTTAAGTGCCAAATTCCTTACCACATTTACTGATTTAATTTGACCACTGAAATTCTCCAGGTTTTTTTGGAAGGCCCAGTTGTGATTTCAGGAACCAGTATGTCCAAGACAATCCCACAGGCTGAACACTGTCATTAAAAGCATGACCTGTTCCTGCTGGAGGCAAATGATGGAGTCCCTGCAGGAGCGGTAGAAAATTAAGTGGCTGTATCATCCATCTCAGCAGTGACTTTGTATTATGAAGCAAGATCCAAGACCACTGGAGATCTCTGAGGCCATGGTAAAAGTCTTACATTTCTTTCAATAAAAACCGAGCTTGATACTGCCTAGCGACCTGCAAGACATGTTGGGGATTCATTTTTCTGGGTGAATCAAGGAGAGAGCAGCCAAGATGATCAGGAGCTGGAGCTCACAATGACCAAGACAGGCTAAGAGAATTAGATTTGTTCAGCCTCTAGAAGAGAAGATGAAAGAGAGACCTTATTCTTGTCTCGGCTACCCCAGAGACAGTATCAAGAAGACAGAGTCAGGCACTTCTTGAAGGTGCACAGCTCTGCTGGTCATTGCACTGACAACTCACATCTCCTAGAAAGCACCCCAGTAAGGCTCTCCTGTAACCCACCTTCTCCAGCCTTAGGTGTACGTGCCACTCTATGCTACTTTCCATATGATCTCTTGCTCTGAGATCAACATTTCCATCCTGTTCCTCTTTCCTCAAGACTGCTAACTTGCTAGAGGTTAAGCTGCCTCTCAAACATCCCCCATCCCACTTAGCCCGTATCCCGGGATTTTCTTTCATGAAAAAGGCACTGTAAAGGCTCTGGACCCCGTGCTATGATTTACAATTTTTCATCTCCTGTAGAAAGCTTGCCGTGTATGTGATGATACCATTCAGCTCCGTTTACCTGAGAACTTAAAAAAATACCATCAGAGGTTGTTTTTTCCATATGGGTAAATAGTAGGGGTGGGAGTATTCCTTATGGGAAACCTGGAACAGTCGCACTCTGTGGGCCTGACATTTCCTGCTGTAATTGAAACTTTTGATGTTAAAATTTCCATTTACACAGTGTCTCTCTAAGCCAGGCGGGGAGAAGGGCAGAGGTGGGTGCAGTGTTAGCACACAGTTTCCCCAGCTCCCCCACTGCAGCCAGTTAAACTATAGCAGGTGAGATGCGTAGATGTAAGGGAAGGAATATGAGGAAGGAAATACCAGCTGAGTTAGGTAATTTGGGTCAGAGGAAGCCAGGCGTAGTTACAGAGGCAGGTACAGATTAAATCAACTTGATGCTCTAGGTCTCCGTATCTGCCCATACCCCTGCCCAGGAGGGCAGGGAGAGGTGCACTCAAATAGGGGATGTGTATCCTGGACATCTGGGCTCTGTCTTGAGAGGACAGAAAAACAGCTTCCTCAGAAGTTACAGGGACCAATGGGGAGAAATAACTTTGCCCTCTTGCAAGTTAAAGGACATTTAGCTGAATGTCTTTAAAAATCCTACCCAATACTATACAACCTAATCCTCAATTAGATCAGCCAAATTCTAACCCAAATCCCAGCCAGCCTCAGGCAGAAATCCAGGCACAGGAGCCCACCACTACCAAACATAAGCTTATGCCAACCCCAATTCCAGACCCTACCATAACTTTATGCCTGAAGACCAGCACAAACCCACTGCCCACTCAAGGAAGCCCAGCAGCCCCAGCCTGTGTCAATTCAGTTTATCCACAGGGCTCCTTCCAGCTAGGGACATGGCTCACGAGTCCACAGCGGTTTCACCCAGCATGACCCACCCAGCCTCTGCCTCAGCTCTGCAGCAGCTGCCAGCTCAAATCCGACCTCTACCTCCAGCTCTACCCCACCCCAGGAGCTCCTGTCATTCCCAGCCCTCAAGCCAGCCAGATGCCTATCCTCCTCCTCCACGAAACCTCCGGCAGGCTCTTCAGGGGTGAGCAGCAGCAGCAGCAAGAAATATATGAATGCTGGTACCAACACTGGCCCCAGCTCCCACTAGCAGTAAATACATTAATAAGACAAAGTACAGGACAAAGTGGAATCCCTGTGAGTAATGGACATAATTACATTAGCTAGTCAAAGTAACTTTATGTTAAGAAATATTTTTGGCATGCCATGAAAAGTTTAAATCCTGTCACACCCCAACAGTTACAAAAGTCAAAGGCAACATAACATGATCTTATTTTAACTGTTACGTGCATTTGCATAAAAATGCTTCTTCCAAGTGATAATGCAACTGTGCTTCCCTGTTTCATTTTTTGTTGTTCTCCCTTTTGATGCAACTTTCTTGCACCCTCAAAGGTACAAAGTCGAACAGGAAACAGTTCTCCCTGTGACCATTTTCTCAGGCACCTTAAAAAATTAAGGCTCAATTCTTTGAGCTTCTTTCACGTAACCAAAGACAAGACAGTGAAAAAAACAAGTACCTAGACTTACCAATCATTTCTGAAAATCTGGATCTTCATTGTCAAATATGCATCTGACCCTCCAGCCATGACAGTGACAGCCACAATAACAAGCAAATCACATTAATCATTATTCTTCCTAGCAATCCTTACAAGGAATGGGCACCATAGGGTGAGAAAACTGAAGCTGGATTTACAGAAACTGACATTTCAGAAAGGAAACAAATGAATTATTTGAACAGCCTTTCAGATTAACTCTCATTTCTACGCCTGCAACTTAAATAACAACTGACTATAAACTCAACCTACTCCTTAGAGTTCCACAAAAAGTTCATTCAGGAACAGAAGTAGGTAAAACTTTCAGGTCTCAAAAATACTCATTTTATGCTCCTGACTTTCTCAAACTCTGTCACCAAAGTAAGCAAAACTAAGACCTAAAGTTAACAGCTGTTACATTTTGATGCTAAATCTAATATGCAGATGCTCATTTAATTTTGGTATTTCTGGAGAAAAGTCTGATTTTCTCCATGCAAAAAGTTGTTTTGCTTTTAAATTAACTTTATTTTTGGAAAGAAATGAATTAAAAGGTTTCAAAAACTAATAAATGAAATTGTTTCAGATTGCACAATACATTTTATTTGCAACAAAATTAATTAATTTATTTACTTTTTTTAATTTTTTGACAGAATTAATATCCTGGGGAAAAATTCATTTAGGAAGACCTAAAAGACCAGAATTGCAAGTGATCCCAGTGCCTACCAGTTGTTCTCATATCTCCCACCAAGGAATCTTTCATAAGAATACTCATAATAGGTGTTCCACTTTTCCCATGCCAAGTTGGGATGATGAATTGCACGAAGATTTTTTTTTCTACTACAGTGGCATCAAGAAGCCTCCTAAGACTGTGGCTCATGGGTGCCCCATTATGCAAAAGGCTGCCCTTATTTGAGGGACTCACAGTTAAAAGAGAAACAAAGATGGGAAACCAAAAATAAAGTTATTTACCCACTGTCATAGAGCAGACTGATGGCAGTGATGCAAAAAGAGTCTGGTTCACCTTGACTCTTCCTTCAGTGACCTGTCCGATAGGAGTGTATGGTCAGACTTGCTGGATAAAGCCTTTATTTTGGTTTCTCCTGCCTTATTTCTGCTTCACAGGCTGGCAGACGGTTGCAGAACTTCAGCAAGTACAAACGTAATGGTCTTCAGCAGATACCTAGGGGAAACCCAGGAAGATCTGTATCTTCATCTTATATCGATCTTGAGTTTTGTCCACCTGGAAGAAAGGAAAACTCCCAGTGTGCCACTAGCAGAAGACACCTCAAATTATCAACTGTGAGATAAAGAAAAAAACTGAGGAGGAAAAAGATATACCAGGTAAACAGAAAAAGAGAAGTGCTGTCAGGAACCGATGGCAATACTTAGCGTAAGAGTTGTGGGAGTCTCTGGTCTACTGCTATGGGTAAACATTTGTCCAAATGACAGCACATGGTGGAAAATCATGTGAGATGGGCCAGAAATAAGTCATGATTGATGAGCCTTGGAAGAGCAGGACCTGGCTCTCCAATGTTGGTTTTGCAACCTTTGATCTTTATAGCCAAGCATTATGAAGCGGTTTCAACTTGTAACTAAATTCCTAACATACTCAGCTGTAAAATCCAGACATATCCTGAGTAATAAATAAATAAACTGGAACTTAGGTGAGAGTAATCTTTTACTGTCACTTAATGCTGGGAACACCTAGAGCTTGTTATACTAGATTCAAGAGGAAAATGTAATTATAAGAGCAGCATGAAGGGATTTTGGCTGGAAACAAATTAATTGGCCTTACAGCCTACATCATTAATCCTAAAGAGCATCACAGAACAGACACCTTCCGAACTGTTGCACATACTGTAACTACACTGCATGATGTTCATGAAATCCAACTTCTATCGCTCCGTGTATCAGAGCCACAGGCCTTCTGCAAAAACGTCATTCTGCAAACTGTGGATATAACCAATAAATCAAGGCAGTTGCACAAGCCACAACTTAGGTGGCATTAATTAGATCAGTGGAAGTTATGATCCAACATAATTATCATTGCTACCCCACCTACGCTTAATTTCAGTGTTTCTTCCTATCTTTCCCCCAGAGGGTCAATAGGAGAGTTAAACTACATGCTTCAACAGTGTCAGTCTCCAGAGGCAGCACGAAAGAGAAATGTTTGGTAATTATATGAGTGCAAGTAAGGGGATCATGAGATGTGATCAGATACCATCCAACAAGGGGAGAAAGAAAGAAATTCACCCTTTGCCCCTCACACACCTCGTAGCTTTGCAACTGTACAGGAGGTCTAGGATTTGTGCTGCCTGATCTGACCCACCAGTCCCTGTTCAGCAAGGTATTTACATACAGAAATCACTGTAAGCATATGGAGAGTCTTAGGAAAGTAAACCTGATTTCCCAAAGTCTTACGTACATATTGAAAATGGCCTTGATGGCACGGCCCAGGGGAGGGGAAGAAGGGTCAATGTACTCAGATGAGACTTGCAGCATCTCTGACCACATCTATAATAGCAAGTAGTGCAAAACAAGAGGAATGGATACAGAGAGAGAAACAACTGGTGCCAAGGACCTGACATCCACACTGTGCATTTTCATTCTGTATGTATTTTATTTCTGACCAGCTGCAGTCTAGTGGCAGTAGCAGCCAGCACGGGCTGTCCCAGCTTAGTGCCATCCCAGAGGAATCCAGTTCATGTCCTCCATGACTGCTCTGAGACATAAATGTGCAGTTAAGTGGGGATCACTGGGAGACACATTTCAGAAGCATGCTGTTAATCTCAAATAAAGTGCTAATGCTGGTTCCCCTGTACAGGCATCTCCCTGCTAGGCATGGACAAGTGTCTGGGGATGCACATGCATTGCTGACCACCCAATGCTTCAGAGCCTTCCAAGCAAACATCTCCTGAGATAGCTGCACAGCGAGAGCCGCAGCAGTATAGCCAAGCTGGCATGACACTCTGCCAGGGCTGTTTTGTCCTGTTGAAATAGCCCAGTATAACATGACGCTGATGTAGGTCTGCACTGGACCAACACAATTGTCCCCAGGAGAGCACTGCACTGTGTGGCTGTCACACGGGCAGCCAGCTCCCCTGTGCAGTGTGTGTGTGCTCTTCCTCTCCGCCACTCCCTCCATCAATAGGGACAATTTTACAAGCCTGCATCTCTGAGGACTGTGCTTCAGGAAGTGAGTGTCACACAAATACAAATATAAATGGGAAACCAAGTGTTTGCAGGCCTGAGCCCTGAATCACAGTCCAGGAAACAGTTGTAATGACAGTACATGGCTGAAGAAGAACTACTGCCTTTGAACAGGCTGGAAGGACTTTATACAAAAAGGAATCATATCTTTCAGGTCACAGCAGTTCTTTCTGATTGAAGGTTGCACCATCACAGTGGTTGGAAGACAAAGAGGGTTTCTGCTAAAAATCCCCTAAGATGCTCTGCTTTAGCAGGTCAATTGGTTCTGTTCTTCTTTCACCTTTCTTCTATGCATCTGCGCTTCCCTACACTTACAATAAAACATTTTCCTTTGACACTGTGCAGGGTTCTGCTTAAAAAGAGCTTGGTGTAATCAGGTGTGTTCCTAGTGAACTGCAGCCTGCAGTACAAAGACATCACTGTTTTTCAGAAGGCTGTTCAGTAATGTTCACTCAACAGAAGAGACCAACAGTATGGCAATATCCATCAACCCTCTGCATTTGCTTGTAATTAAAGAAAGGTCAGTAGCTGCGCCTTTCTAAGAATCACGCTTACCTTTGCACAGTCAAAAACCAAACATATACAAATTTCACAAGGGAAACTTTCGTTGACATCCAGAAACATGAAACCTGAGACATGAAAAATATTAAACAGCCAACTGTGTTAATCTAATAAGGTCTGTGAAACCTATTTGCACCCATGGTTGGTTACAGAACTGTTGAGATAATATTTGGTACCTAACAGCAAAAGCTGTTGTGTTCCAGTTTTTTCGTGCCTCACTGCTACAGAAAGGCCCTGATTTACACCACTTCATTATCTTTCTTCATTTTTATAGGCAGCCAGAGGGCATGCTGGATCTTCAGTTTGTTTGTCTGGATCCACTCATTAGTAAATTACGTGTAGTAAGCAATGACATGCAGCTGGACATTTAGGCTGAGTAGATTCTTTAACATTCAAATTGGTTGTGCTACTTTGGCAGAAAAAGCAACAGATCTTTCTGAAATGTGATTTTTTTCTTTATGCTTTTATATTTCTAGGACCATATCATCAGTGGAGCAGAAGTACCAAAAAGCAAGAACAAAAGAGAAGAAAGAAAAGCACAAGACTTCTCCCTATGAAGTGCTGTTAACCATCAGTTTTCTATGAACAAAAGGATCCCATGGACAAGACCACAGCCACATTACGGTGGCAATCTGAGAGGCAACATTTACATTTTTTGCTGCATAGCTAGACAAGAGCTAAGCTAGACAAGCTAGACAAGACACTAAAGAGTAAGAGGTGCGTAGAGATTCAGCAGGGAAATCTGCATCAATGTTAAATGCAAGCCTGACGTGTTGCTCAGGAAATCTGGAAACGGAAACAACCTAGAAATCTATTTTTAGGGACCAAGCCTTTAACTCCTCCCTGGTTCTCTTGGTGGCATCACTATGGATAATTTGCTATTGAAAGGAAGGGAACTGGGACAGAGGGACAGTTACGGGATACAGAAAAGGCATGAGGTATTCCAGCAAAATCCTTCTGTCATGCAACCCTTGGAGACCACGGACAACTGGTGCGAGAATCATAGAGACACAAAACAACACAATCCCCTTCTCTACTGTTCCCATCATCAGCTGGGTACTGCAAAGAATGTAGTTAAAAACGTCTTCTAAAATAGCTTTAAGGATTGGAAATCTGATAAGGCAAATACAAGTGGCAAAGCTCCACTGACGTCAGTGAGACTTATATAAGGGAAGATTTTGTAATGGTAAAAGTAATACTGGAACTGAAAAGTCTTGCACACTGAACAAGGAAGTTTTCCAGGTTAACCTCAACACATGCCACAGATTTGTCCTCAAAACAATTTCCCCTCTGCCCTGCAAGTAAAAACTGAATTCAAACTATTTCTGCAAAAATTGTCACTTTGTGTGTACAATCATACAAGCATAATTTACTGCAAAGCTACTCGTTAATAAGCAACTGAGATATTAACATTGAATGATATTTTTTAAAGTAAATTTTGAATTTATACACATGAGAATTTTCATGGAAAGATGTGACTGTAAAATTCAGTACATTTAGCCAGTCCTGGGACAATATGGTGTGGGAGTCATTTTTCCTTCATACAATTCTTCTTTTCAGGGTCATCTAGTAAGTTGGTGTGAATTAACACTGGTCATTTGAAGTCAATTGAAAAAAATGGAGCTATGCCAAATTACATCAGTGAAGGATACAGCCTTTTGACTTCAAGTTATCCTCAGTTAACACTGGCGTAATCAGAAAAAGGCGACATTTACTTCTCTGCCCAATGAAAATAGCCTGGATATTGGCTACTTTCAGAGAACTGCCTGAAAACATTCCACAAACCATGAATTATTCACAGTATTAAACAAATAATTGTGACTAGTAAATAAATATTTGAAAGTAATGGCTGGTTCATACACCATTCAAACATAGTGTAAGGGGGAGATATTCATCATATGAATTACCCATTAAGAATTATTGGCTCAGCTCTAGTTATAACTGATAAACAGTCATGTGGATAACAAGGCAAGTGTTTGGCAAGTCTCCTGCTTTCATTCACAGCAATATGGCTTCCTTTTCAACAGACACATAAGCTCAACTATTTATCCCCCTTCTACCAAAGAAACTAAATGCCTTCAGTGCACCTGAAAGGCGAGAGCTGGCGCGCAGTTTTCCCGAGCCCTACTTGTCTGGTTAAATTCCAGGTCAGGCAACAGCACTCTGACAGAACCACATTCCTGCTGTAGTTTCAATTACCTAAATTATTCTTCACCTCCTGTCCTAAGCATGGGCATATTTTTGATGGCCTGAGCTGGGAAATGTGAATGCAAACTGCTACCAGATGTAGAGAGGAAGAATGATTTCATATAGGAGGCACTAGCCTCTGAGTCAACATATCCGAGTCTCTGCTGTTCCACAGGCTTTCTGTAAGCCACTTAGGCCCAAATCCCCAAAGGTATTCAGGCTTTTAACTCCTGTTCATTTCAGTGAGAGTTAAAAGCCTAAATACCTCGATGGATCTGGGTTTTAGCCTCTGTGGTTATGTCTACACAGCACAAGGGTATCCATAGTACCAAGCAGGCACATCAGAGCTAACTCTTAACAACCTGGCTCCTGTAGAAGCGCAGTATCCTGCTATTGGTCTACTATCCAGCCAAGAGTGGAAGATAATCTGATTGCGGATAGTTCTCACCACAGCATTCCCAGCTACAGCATGCTCAGAGCTAGCCTGGGTATCTCCACACGCAGCATCACGTTCTGCCGGGTGGGTACAACCCACGTGCCTCAAAATTACCCTGCAATTTGGAAAACAGCCTGCCTTGTTGGGATACGGGAGAATGCATACATCCCATAAGATTCGCATGGTGCCTGGCCATTTTGCTGGTGGGCAGCACGTAAAGCACAGGGAGCAAGCAGGCTTGGTTCAGCTGAATGATCCTGCAAATTCCATTTTAATTCAGCTTTTCAGAAAGCAACTTCCACTGGCCACAGAAAGGCAGCAGGGGGCTGTGCAACATGCTCCCATTTAAATATCTGGCATCTTTCACTTATAACGCCAGTACAACATCTGACTGTGCCTCCGAAAAGAATCAGAGCAAATGGTTAATGTGCAGTTATGGTAGTTTAAAAAAGAAATGCTTTGCTGCTATTCTATTGTCAGTTTTGGCAAGCAGCACTGGGGAAGCAAAACACTGATAACATTGCTTTATTGTTCATGTAGGTCCCAACCTTAACATGCTACATCTGTATCTTCTGTCTCAAGAAGTTGCTTTCTTTTCATCAAACACATTCCAGAAGTCAACAGTAAAAGCACTGACAAGAGACAGCAGATTGATCCATTAACTCTCACTCACTGCTAACAGTTCCTTGGCTGAAACTGGACCCTGCATTCCACTTGGGAAGATTTGGTAAGTTCAAAATGCAAACATGCTTGCAGGATTTGGTTACTGCTCTCATACACTGCAGCTCCTGCCTCAGCTTAACAGGAGGTGCTGGGAATCTCTACAGGTGCTGTGCCTCTTACTTTATACATGAGTAATTAAGTAACAAACAGGACAGGCCAAACAAGTCCTATGTGCCTCGTGTTAATATTATACTACATTTTCAGTTAGTGCTAATCAATGTGGTTGCAATGAAGGATATTACAGCATATAGCTCTTTCTAATATGTCTAACAATAATAATAATAAATAATAATAATGCACTCTGCCAGAAAAGATGCAATTAAATGAGCACATATTTTCCCTTTGGAAACAGGCCCTTAAGCACCTTCCTTTTAGCAGCAGATAAAATGAAAAGTCTTGCCTGTCATGGCTTTGAATTTGCTTTGCAAAACTAGCCTTTATTTTAAGTTAGATTTATCTAACAAGGCTCCTTTGTTAAACTAATATTCTCCATCTGTATTACCAAAGCATATGGGGTCCCTGCTCATAGATCGACACCCCAGTGCATCAGTCATTGTAAAAACACAGAAAAATGCCATTTCTTACACATCTGCTAAGAAAATTGCAAAACCCAGTACCAGCTCGCCTCCTAGTGTGGCTCTCTGTCCCCCTCTGCTGACTACAACAGTCGTCCTGGGTCCAGCTCCTGCATTCAGGAACTCAGCCTGGGGTGCTGTTACCCTTGGAGAGGTGACAATACACCTTCTGAGAGGTGGCAAGATGCTGGCTTATCCTGGGAAGAAGCTGATTTTTCCTGTGCAGCAGCTGGACAAACAAGGTTTTGTCCAAGCAGGCCTCTGAGTTCGGCTTCTGCACTGCTCACAAAACAGAATGGGTTTTTTTGCTGGAAATTTTGAGGTGGATGTAAAACATCGCTGCAATATTCCAGGCAATCCCTTAATATTGCGATTCAACATGATTTCTTTGGTGACCATTGGAAATGCAGTCGTGCGTCCCTTTGACTCTATGGGTCAGGTTCTTGAGATGAATGACATTTTGCAGGATGGTCATCTACTTCAGCTGAAAACTTACTGCTTTTCAAAAGTTCTTTTTTGACATGACAGCAGCATTTCCCAAAGAAAGTGAGCACTTTTGAAAAGAAACACACCTAAATGAAAAGCCACGTTTCTGCAAAAAATATGCCTTCAGTGCTCACATGAATCTACCTATTCCTAGCCTTTGCTTCTCACACAGACTACAGTATCACGTATGGTCTTGCAGCTCACGAGCAGAACCAGTAGATTGCTATGCGTAGATGCCAGGAGCTGCTCCACTGACATCACTGGGATTTTTGCCACTGATTTCAGTAGAGCCAGGATTTCATGCAGGACTCCGCTGCCATTGGACTCGAGGTTTAATTACGACTCTTTACTAACTGGCTCTCTAGGTTTCTACAATGCTGATTTCCCTCCAAGGGTTAGTTCTGACTTGTTACAGGGGCCTGTTTGAAAGCTTCATGTTCCTTATGCTTCTCTTCTTCTTTTGGTACTGCACAATCACAGACTCAGTTCCCTATTCCAGGTCTATCTGTGTACACATCATTGATATTTACATCTTAACACTTCAGTTTTTTTCTCCTTTGTTGTCTCAAGTTTCAAATGTTTTTTTGCTCTTCCCCTGCTTTTCTCTTCTCCATGATCAGGTCTTTTCTATTAATACTCTTTTGTAACATAGGTCTATAAACAGATCCTAGCTATCACTGAAAGAACAAGGGAGAATGTTTTTTTGCTATTACTATGGGTCTTGATTGGCAATTTGGTCTGAGCTTCCAGATCATTTTGGCCCTCTGGTGTGACCATTAAGTCATTCCACTGTCAGATACATCTGAGAGACATCCTGCGCATTCAGGCTGTACTGAGAGACATACTGCACATTCAGACTGCAAGCCCTTCAGGAATTAGTGTTGGTTTTGCTGCCTGTCTGCACAGCAGTGAGAGTGATGGGACCCGAGGTTTGTAGAGAACTGGGAGCATCTCCATAGTAATTCTGGATGGAGAATACCTATTGCTCAAGTTAACTTACAACACCTTAATTTTCAGCTGTGACTTTGTCCATCTTGCAGTCAAAAGCACGACAGCAACACATTGACCAGCTTCAATCTAGCTGCTTTGGATATCTTATGCAATGGAGACACAGTGTTCAGGGACCAGCTCTTGAATATGCACGCCGCATCCCAGGCAGGCTGGCTTGTCCAGCCAGCCCTAAACCCTGTGAAGATTAAAGTTAGTTCTTATTTGATTATCTGCACCGCAATCACACCTCCCAGCTGCAATGTAGGTGCACAGCCGGTGACCAGGGGACCGTTCCTCTCCCTGTGCTGTACTGTCACAAGTAGGCACCAGCTGCACGAGATGCAAGGGGGTTGGAAGGCTGTACTCAGCTGGTCCTCCCTGCTTGCAGCCCACCTGTTAAGTTCCAGAGCAGCTGTGGTTTTGTTAGCAGCTCACAAACACTGTGAGATTTCATCTCCCCCTTTCCTCCCCACGCTCTGGAAGAGAAGATAGACTTAGGACTGGGATAGCTTGAATTTATTTTAACTGCTTTCTCAACAAGTGATCTGTTAAATGGAGAGAAACACACTTTTGTATGAAGTTGCTATTTGCATGTGTATTCTAAATAATGGAATGAGCATGAGATAAGCTATCATGGAGATTTACAGAAATTGAATTACCACCTTTCTTACACCAGTTCGGAGTTTACAACTTGTTTCCACTTGAATAAGAGATCCGAACATCTTTAGAGTGGCTTTACGTCTTCTGACAGGTTTGCTTTACTGAGTGTTTTACTTGTCTCTGATCCTGTGGAGGATGCTTGGGGTCCTGGAAGGAGATGCTGAATATCGCTGCACTGCACTGCTGACATAAAGAAAAATGCCACCAGCTGCAGCTGAGCTATGTGTAAGCATAACTAATGTGAAATAAGAATAAAGCCTGTTAAGTATCTGAGTTTGCAACTATACTCTAGCACAGCCCTAGCACAGCTGGCGCACCTGTAAATTCAGATCCACAGATATTGTTATGTACCTTACCTGTACAAAGAAGTGCAATAATAAGTAAGAGAAAGGTAAGAGTAATTTGGACTCTTCAGTTTTTAGGGGCTACACTGAAAGGGCCTCTGAAAGCTAGATCCTTTGAGGACGTCTCAAGTCTCAGGCACAGAACTTCAAATTGTAAACCACTTCTTTGCCTAAATTTGCAAAAGTCAAGACAGGGCTATAGCTGACAGAAAACCAGCCTCCCTAATGTCTGGACCTGATTATTCAGACACATTTTCAAAATGAGAACTATGAAAAAATCAAGTCCAAGCACTTGTGAATTCCTGCTGACCTGCTACATAACTGCTTAGTGTCACACATTCAAAATGGTCCAACAATGTACATGTTAGCAGGGCTGCATCAAAAGCTTCAGTGTCTGAGTTTGGCGAAGCAAGCATAACTTTGGATACTTACTTAAAACTTGTTTGTATCCCTTAGTCCATGAAGCCAGGGTGAAAATTTTGTTGGAATAATCCTTCTCATGAGGTCTCTAATAATACCTGCATCCAGCTGGGCTAGAAAAACACTCAGAGCAACCTTTCAGAGGCTTTCCTCATTTTGCCTTCCAATTCCAGCTGGGACCCGGAAGAGCAAAGTTTAGTAAGCAGGACCAGCAGTGGGAGAAAGAAAAGTTTGCTAAGTCTTGGTAAACATACCCGTATGAGCCAGTGTAGAGTGCCTGAATCTGCGCATACCCAAAGTCCAGTAATTTGGGAGAGCCACAAACAAGTGTAACTGGCTATACAAATCATATATTCTCTTGATAGAAAAATACAACTGCATATGTGCTTGAGCCTCTGCACTTAAGTAATTGAGGAAAATAAGTCACTTTAAATTTTAAAAAGGTCTCAGCTGTGTCCTTAGTAATTAAGATAGCATGGATGCAATAAATCAGTTCATGTGCCAACCCACAGAGGTCAAATATAACCAGGCAGCAAATTATAGTAAACATTTATGAAT
The DNA here is from genome assembly GCF_964106895.1 of Numenius arquata. Classification (NCBI taxonomy): domain Eukaryota; kingdom Metazoa; phylum Chordata; class Aves; order Charadriiformes; family Scolopacidae; genus Numenius; species Numenius arquata. The sequence goes on along the minus strand of NC_133582.1, from coordinate 25,495,187 downwards.
GCCTTGTATACGGCACATGACCCCACCCACTCCTTTTGGCACAGAAGCTTGCTGTTGATTGCACTGGTCCTTCTGGCATTTCATGTCCTCATGCAAGTCATACCAAGTAGCCTCCCTGAAATATTGTACTTGAACATGATCAGACTCATTTTAATCATTGTGTGTATTTTAAACGATGACTAACACTCTGAGAGGATGAGAGAAACCAAAATAGTCAGGGAGCTTTTTTCAAAAGAGGAACAAGGAAAATGTAAATTGAGGTTTCTATTTAAGCAACAAGAAACTCGATGCATCCTTCTGCAGAGGAAGTATGGTCTTGTGGCTGAAGCACAGGGCTAGGGTGTAAGACCCTGCTAACCCACAGCCTTTCTCCAGGATAGCACAGAAAATCCACGGCAGAATCCCTGTGTGACCAGAATTCCTCAGCTTCCCATCTGTGAGAAGGGGATAGTTATGCTTTCGTACTCCCACCCTTTATCTGTCTTGCCCATCTATACCAAAAAATACTTCATTGAAAGGGACTGTTTTTAATTATGTGTCTGTGTGTGCTTAGCACAATAAGGTGCCAATTTTAGCTGAGTTCCCTGAGTGCTCCTACCTGGGAAGCGAAACAGGCATTTACTGCAGAGTTAATGACCAACTGAGATTACTTGATATTATTATTATTTCATTTGTACTGCTGTCACACCTAAGAGCACCAGCCACAGACGTGAACCTGTTCTGTTTGCATTTAATGCATACAGAACATAATGACAGTGCCTCTCCCAAACAGCTTAAAATTAAGTCTTACTCTCCCTTCCCCCACCACCAACTCGCACTGAGTTTGTTCCAGGGAATGCTCTTCAAATACATCTGCCAATGTGATAGCTTCAAGTATCTCCGTATGCCTATTCAGATTAGACATAGATAACACCTGAGAAGTGCAGATGAGATTCAGATCACAACTAGAAGGAAAGTGAGAAATACTTCTTTTCTACCAAAAGGTTCAAAGAAACAAAAACACTTCCTGTGTTTTTAAATGCAGTGATGCTCTGCTGATAATTTTTTTGACAAAAGGCAAAAGAAAACCCAAATAAGAAAGACCTAGGAAACAATTTGATGTTTTGTTTCCAGAAAAGCAATGCATTTTGATGGAATTTCAGAATTTTCACAAAGGGTTGTCTTGAGAAAAAGCATTCCTACTTTATTTCCCAAAATATCCTTTGGCTTTGACCCCAAAATGTCCATCTGCTGCTGCTCTCAGTCCTGCTAGCAAAACAGAGACTTCTACACTCAAGTGCAGCGGGTTTGGGGTATGAAATCCACCACCTAACCCCTATCTTGACTTCAGTCTAAAGCCCTTGAAGCTTCTCTTCCATGTTACAGTATCTAGGGAAGCCTAATACAAGATAGTACATGCTGCATTAGAGGATACTTCAGGCACTGAAGTACAGTAGAGCTTCTGGTAAGGGATGAAAGAGATGGAGATGTGAGATGTCTCATGTTTATGAGCCATTTCCTTTCCCTGTGGTGGCACTGATCTTTGAGGGAGACTTTCTTTCTTTCTTTCTTCTAGTCAAAAAGCTTTTCAAAGGAGGTTCCTTACCAACTTAAGATGAAAGGACAGGAGCTGGCGTGAATATCTCTTCAGCATCAGTGCCTGTTTTATACTTTGTACACACCTGGAGAGTCCTGGAATACAAGAGAAACCACCTGTACATCTTTGGTTACCGGAGAAGTTCCCAGAGCAAGTCTGGGACTCTTCAAAAACTGGCATTTTACCAATAAGTCACAGGCGGCAGGAATGAAGTACTTTCTCCCTTGCCTTCATCAAACTGGAAAGAGCTTGCAGCTTCATTTGGTTTATGTAGGCTCCTCATCTTGCGCAGATGTGCACAACGGGAAGAGTAGGGACTGAAGGGGAGCCTCATCCCGACACCATTCAGCTTTTTGTAACTACCAAATGATACTTTCTGAAAAGGAAATCCCTTTTCTTTAAACAGTCAGCAAGAACAAAAAAAAATAACAATGTGGCCTTCCATTCTGCCCTGCATTAGTACCTCCCTACTATCAAAAACGCCTTCCAGGTAGAACAATTTCCTGAATATCAAAGTGGATAAAAGCCGGGGAAAAGGAAGACCTGTGAGGAAAGCAAAGAATCCCTTTTAGGAAGAACATCGTAGTGCCTATTACATCACAGGATGTTCTCCTATAGGTGTCACCACTTGCTATTCCTCACCCAATCTCACCAAACCCCAAATTCAATGACCTTGGAATATTACACAAGAGCAGACCCACTCAGACATCCCTTTGGAAGTGGTCAGAACTGAATGATGTGTGTGATTCATAAAGTATTCACTGCAGGATGCACTCACACACAGATGTGCTCACCCACAGGAAAACCTCCAAGCCCCTCAAGAGATCCCTTCTACACTTCCCAGGTGAAACTTCTGTTGAATTTGGTCTGACTAAGAAATGATCAAAAAGTTTTACAGAAATAGGCTCTGAGAGAGAATATTGTGAAACATCCAATATCTTCTTGACCTGGATTGATCAAAGTTGCTCATCTAAAATACGTTATATATTTGTAGATATGCAGCAAATTATCTGACTGGATGCAAATGTTCGCTCTGTGAGGATTCCCGTTCTCCTCATTGCTTTCACTGGGAGCACGATGCGACAGTATCTGACACATTTTAAGAAAGGATGGCAGGCTTTATCGGCACACTTAACATTAATGATACTCACGCTGGACCATATAATCTTCACAAGATTATATAATTTCCTAGATTGTAACCCCTATCTCAGGCCATGTGAACCAAGTTTAAATGACAAGGAATTGCCAGCCCCATAACCTGGAAATGTCTAAACTGACTGTCTTCCAAATTATCCCAGGTGCTTGTCTTTAAAGTTTTCAGGGTAAGTTATGCTCAAGTTTGGGAGTAAAATTTGAGGGGCCAGAAGGCAGAAATCTCTCTGCCAATTTTATTTTTAAGACCTTTATGAAGACCCTATAAATACAGACATGGGTGTGGCAATATAGGGAGTGATTATCAGAGCTGCTATTAGAAAAAAATAAAATAGTAAGACTCTAATTCCCACGGCTGCAGAAAATTAAATACAGAAACATGAACCCGAATTATCACCAGTCAAACAAAATCCCAGAAGGCATTGTTTCCAAAATCTCATCATTTTAAACCAGTGGTATGATTTGAGAGGTTTGACTCATGACTTCTTAATGCTTTTGGTTAGCAATGCTAGTTGACAGGTCTTAGTGGCTGAAGTGAGCTGTACTTACTATAAAGTCAATCGTGTCTACCTGACAATTAGTCAGCAATCCTAATATTAACAGCTCATTAGAAACCTCTCTGTGACATATTATTCACATGGACAAGAGCTTGCTCAGGAGCGAGCCCTCTGAACCCAGCGCAGGGAACAAGGGAGAGGACCAATATCCAGTACACATGCTTCCACAATGTGGTCTGCTGCTTTCAGTAGGGTGGAGAGAGGATTTCAGTGGGCAAATAGGTTAGAAATGAGTCCTACTCATGCTATAACTCTCTCCTCCAAAGCAGAACTAGAATCAGGATTTGTGAAATGTTTCTCAGCTTTCCTAAAATGTTTTTTCTGGAAATCAACCTCATGTCTACAAACATTACTGCTACAAACAGTGGCTCTGCTCCATCAATGCTATAATGCACCACTGGCAGCTTCAACCCCGTATTGAGTATGGTTTGTTCTCTGCAGGATCATTTGATAGAGCAGCAGCAATGTTGGCCACAGTTACATAAACAGAAGCAAGTCCAGGGCTGATTATGTCTTTTCATTGATTGAAGAGGACTTCTGAAGGATCCAATAGTTTTTCCAGCATTGCTGATTAGAACTGGGCAAGATTTTTCTGTTGAAGGATGTTGGCTTCTTCAACTAATACAATTCAACTGTTGACAAAATTTTGGAGTTTCATTGCAAACTCAATTTCAATGAAAATCCCTAATGAAACACTTTGCGGATCAGAAATTATCTTTGATAAAAAACCAAAACACTATTTCAGATGTTGAAATTCCCCTTTATGTTAGCTCTTGCTTTTGTTTCTTGTTGCAACCCTCTCACAAAAGAAATTTCGATAAAACACACATCAAAAACAGCAGAGGAAGGGACTTTTGAATTGTACTTTTCCGCATGGAAAAGACATCTCTAAAGCAATCCTATTGCTAATACATATGGAGACAAAGCGGCATTAGTAACATTGCTAACATTTAGGAGACACATCTATCATTCATCTTTGGATCTTGGAGATCATGCTTTTTACAGACATTCAAAGAACTTCAGATGTGGGACAGCAATCTTTGGAATATATCCATGAAAACCTGATGAAAATTAAAGAAGTACTGAAAAAGTAATACTGAATTAAAATCCATTTGACTTGACTCTGGGGTTCAATTTGAATAGTCTTATCCACATGGAATGGCATTTTGATTTCAAGCCACTCCACTAGTGAACTGTGGGTGCTATTTAGGAAGACTAAAGGCATTACAGCCTGGCCCACTGTTATTTAGAAATAGAATTGTAATTGTGTATTGAGTTCTTATCTTAGGATGAGGTAATCTACAGTATGCTGATGAACGTTTATCAACTGAGCTGGTAAAGCCCCAGGGAATGACAAAGGGGAGAAAGAATGGGAAGGAGACACATTGGCTGTGAAACACTTCTTGCTAGAACAAGAAACAATAGTGTGCTGCAACTGAAGAAGAGAGACACTTCCTGGGACAAGATACCTTGCTGAGGTACATTACTAAATAGAGATAAGTATATTTGCAATGACAGGTTGGGGCACCAAAACCACAGCAATTCTTGCAGCGAGACACAAGGTCTTTCTAAGGTTTATGTTTAAGGTTTCTAAGGTCAAGTGACTCTTGCTTCAGATCAGCAAAGTATTTGTTTCTCACGTAAAAATGTTTAAAATAACTTGTAGAAAGTAAGTACTAAGGAACTCTTGAATACCAGAGACCTGCAAAATCTCTTAAAATAGATTCCCACAATAGCACACCACTTCAAATTTCTCCACATTTTTTCCCTATAGTTGAATCAGTAATTTTCCAGCCAGAAGCTTATCAAAGCATCACACCTCAACATTCTGGTTCTTATTTTCTGGCTACTTCTAACTGACTAATAATAATCTCAAAATTAAAAAGCAAATTTAATTCAGATCTCCTGCTGGAGTCGAGCTCTCCATAGGAAGGGAATCCAAATCCCAAACTCGGACAAGAAATAAATGCTATTCCCAATCAAGCATGCTTAAAAGGGGCTTGGGATGGAAAGAGCTGCAAAGCCACAGGCAGAACATGCGAGAACTACAGGGAGATGCAAGGCAGTAAGAGTTTCACACTCATAGCATTTTTTTTAAAAAGCGTTGGCTGGTTAGATTTTTCAGGAAGCAACACAGAGCAGAACAAGAACTCTGACAGCACCTGGAAAGTACATGAGCTGCTTGTACTGCTGCCCATCCTCTTTCACAGGGAATTTTGCATGCTACTCCCACCACCAAATTTGAAAGTACTTCCTCTAATTCTTAACAATTTCTGTAACTTCTATACAGCCTTCCCATTGACTCAAATAAGCACTAGGGTCCAGGTGTAACAATCATTTCCAAAGAGGAATACAGATGTCACATGAATTAATAAAGCGCATGAAATGAAGATCTGGAAAAGAATGCTTTCCACACCTTTACCTACAGAGCAGTGTGCTGTCATATTAGATTAAGACCCTTCATTGGTCGCATCACACATGCATACAGCATGTGTAGTCCCGCTATGCGCTCCATGGTAAGAGGAAAACCCTCAGCCAACCTCTTGTTGCAAATCCTGCCCTTGAGCAGGGGTGAGGCTCACTGAGAACTCACTTGCTGAACTACCATTCTGTGGTGTCTGACACAAGATAGTTCAAAGGGGTCTGAGTTTTTATCATCCAGTTATCCTGCATTGGATATCCAGACCCGAGACCTACTATTTCACCAGTGATAGTCTTGTTCAGAAACATGTTCCCTCATTTCCAGCACTAATTTTTTGTCAGAGAGCAGACTACAAAACCAACATCAGCCTCTGCCAGCTGGTTGAGTAACCCCACAGAAATGTGTACACGAAGTTCTCCCAAATCCCATACATCACAACAAATAATTGATTCCCTTAGTGATGTTTAGGACTCTTTGTCAATCTGACAGCTCTTTCACAGGCTTAACAAGAAGGAAAATAAAGAGTAACTTCAGCAAAACTTGTGCTTCTTGTTCATGCAGGTCACCGCTGTGGCAGTCACCCAGCCACAAACTTCTGCACACATTAACAGCTCTTCCTACTGGTGAGCTGGACTGCCAGCTAGTGACAAAGGGAGCTACATTGGCACTCAAAGAACTTATTGAATACCACCATCTACTGGCATAAAATGTTGAGGAAGGAAAGGAAAGGATGGGACAGCCAGGAAGCAAGGTGGGGAAAGTTAAGTGACTGAAGAAAAATGAATAGCAATAAAACCAAAGCTACCTATCATAAAATAAAAGGCCATTTATTTGAGTATCAAAGGAGCAAGAGGCAAGGGGAAAAAAAAAAAAAAAAGATGGTGGGAGCTGTTTTCCTGACAAATTGCCACATGCACCATGCAGCTGGCTATGAGTGCTGGGGAGGAGCCTGTGGACAAAGCACCAGAGGCCAGCTACTGGGAACCAACACAGCTCTGTCACAACAGGAGCAGGCAGGTCAGCCTGTACCAGGCAGGCTTCTCTACAGCCCACAGACCCTTATTCATTCAGGGTCTGGTGGTGGGAGTAGCATGCAAAATTCATCATTCAGGCTGATGTTCTGTGTATCATGGGCCATTACCTCAAAATCCTTCCTTATTTTAGCCCAAAATCTTGTGTTTCCTCCAGGTACCTAAAAATGGTGTGTCGCGTTAAATGAAAGCCACCAAGAGAAGTCTGGAGTTTGTTTGAATGGGTGGTCATCTCCTCACCACAGTTCCCATCTGTGCCAGTATCTCAACAGAAGGCTATTGCCCACAGAGTCTAATTGCTCTAGCCTGGCTTCCTGCCTTGGGCTGCTCCTGAACCTGGCAGGGCTGCGGCCAGCATCTCCCGACATACCACAGCCTCTGGATGTCTCCATGTTACAGAGCTTCTCCACAAGCAATAATGCTCACCCCACTATTGATCTGAGCTAGATAGGAATTTGTCTCCAAGATAGGGAAGACTCCATATGTTATTACCATACTGCTCAAGTCATCCACCCACTTCGGTCTGCAAGGCTGTTATCACACTGATTGCTGTATGTACACCTTACAGGAGTGACTTTACAGAGTCATCTACTCACCTAGAGTCATAATTAGAGACAGGAATGTACTATTGCAAAATAGATTTAATATTCATTTGAATCCTTAACATTAATTTGCTTCAGCTGTGTGCCAGCCCCCTTTCCATATTTGCTTTCAATGACTATTTTAACAAATTAATTTTCTGGCAGGAATATTTGTGGAAACAGTATGCTTTAAATCAGTACTGGGGAATGCTCCTGGGAAAGAAATTTAGTGTTCATAATTGTGCGTATTGTCAACAGAAACCCAATATTAAGTGTTCTGCTTATCCAATCCCACGCACTGGGCTGCAGTTCAAGAGGCCTCCACTCAGTCCCTGTCTCTGCCAGACTCCCGTCTGATCCTGGGCAACTCGAGCAATCTCTCCAGTTCTATCTGCTCCTGGGCCAGCACAGCTACGCACGAGAGCTCAGGGCTTGCAGCACAGCCAAAGCCTACCTTCCAACGGTGACTGCACAGAGACGCTTCCCAGAGCCAATAAGAACATGGGTATGGCTGCCTAACACAGGGCAAGTCTACAAATATGCATTTTTAATTGGAGCTGGCCAATTCAGGTTAAAATAACAGTGAGGGCTCTCAAATTGCTTTGGTTCATCTGATTTAATCTGAATTATCTAGCTCAGGTTAGCAAATCCAAATTAAGAACACACCTGCATTTTTTGCTATGGAAATATCCATCAACCCTAATCTTTCCCACCACATGCAGGTCATAGAGGCTATAAGAAAGCCTTTACCTTTTCTTCTCATCCCTAATTACACCACAATCTATTCCCTTTCTAGACCACAAACAGCCCTGAAAGCCTACCCCTTCCCCTACAAAAGACCAAATGCTAAATTAAAAAAAATAGTTATCTCAAGTCCCGATCTTACGGCTCCCTTTGCAAGGAAAGGGCTCAGCCACACCAATCAGTGACTTCATCAGTTCTCTCTGCAAATGCTGTTTTTTTTCCTCTCTATGAGAAAGGTTGGAAAATTAAGGAAATCATATTCCACTTGAACTTTCTGCTGCTGTGAATCTTTTCCCTCTCTCTCTCTCTTTGGTCTATGCCTTTTTCTTCCTGTATTTCCCTCACTAATTTCTACCTCCTTTTTCAGTCTGTCCTGCGTCATCCTCATAGCAATGCAAGAAGAGATGGTAGCGCATTATCCAATTATTTCTTCGAAGTGGTATATCAGACCTCACCAGAACCTGTGGCCGGCTGCACTCTGGCTTTCCCTTCTACCGCACCAACTCCAAGGATGCAATACAACCTTCAGTCCGTGCCATCAAACCCTCAGTTCATGCATTGCCACTACTCCTCCACCTCCACGGCAGCCAGCTTTCTGTCCTTTGCCTCTCTGTGCTCATCACTGTCTCTGGTTTTCCCACTTCAGTCACTCTTCCTCTCTCCTCCTTACACGCTGGGCTGTAAGCCAAATGCCTCATGCCTGACAGTAAAACAAAACAAAACACACAAAAAAAAGGCAAGGAAAAAAGAAAAAAAAAAAAAAGAAAAAAGAAAAAATCCAACTCCAAAGGTCTGCACAGGATTAAGCCCCGTTTGCCCCAGATGGTTTGGAGACAAGAAAACAAAAAAATCAGACACAGCAAGGACTAGATAGACTTTCCAAATAAGCAAGTAATGACAGAAAACATACTGGGCTAATTTCATTCACAGTGTACCAATGCAAATTACTGGTGGTAGGGATCAAGGCTGGGATTTTCAAAAGGGCTAAAGCTCATGTTTTTAAAAGCTCTTTACTGATTTAGGAGCCAAAGACCTGCTTTTACAAGGAAGTCAAGAACAAAAACCCCCTTCTGAAGCCAGTCCTAATTCTAGCAGTCAGGTTGGCATTCCCAGATCCTGAATTTGCCATCGTTTTCATTGGGAAAGCCCCCAAGATCTCTCTCTGTGGGTAGGCACAGGCTGTGTCTTGGCAGCAGCGAGCAGGTCAGTGCCCACCTCCTGCCTAAATCCCAGGCTGAATCAGAAATCGGGTGATCACCCAATGGGTCTGGTTGGCACACAATGAACACACATAAGCCTCACCATATCCTGTGCCTATTGGTGCCCCCCATGGCAGGGCTTAGTGGTACTGGCTAGCTGCCCCTTGAATGCCTTATTCAAACTCCATCATCAGCTGAACCTGAAGCAAGATTTAAAGGTGGACCCTACCACTTTTAGGAGAGAGCATTTTCCCTGGCTGTAAGGCATACAGAAGTGTCTTGCCATGCTCCTCCTGCTGAAGATCGTTTGCTTTGTGTAAAATACTGAAAGATTCATTGGGGCTGAGAGAACCCCAGAATGATTCCATAGATCAACATTCCCTCAGAGGTGGGAAGCTGGTTTTCAAAGCCCAGCATTGATACTTGAATAATGTTTTGGGGAAGGAAAATGCATTAGATCTCTTCCAGGTTTCTGGTGGCTTGTTTTGGTTTGCTTGTGTGTTCTTTTATATGAGATGGGACTTAAGCCTTAATTCCAAGAGAGGATAAATGGCAAGGTGAGGGAAGAGTCATATCCAGAGGTAGACACTTACCTCGCTTTCGCAATGCAAGGCAGGATAGGAAAGTCCTGTCCTTCTCTCTCAGCATGTATGTGTTGGTCTGGGCATGCCCGAGATAACTTAAGAACTCTGGTGGCTGTGTATGCTGTTCTATAACTGCCTACATCTCCCTCACCAAAAATCCATGGCACTTAGAATCATAGAATCATTCAGGTTGGAAAAGACCCTTTGGATCATCGAGTCCAACCATCAACCCTACTCTACAAAGTTCTCCCCTACACCATATCCCCCAACACATCTAAACAACTCTTAAACACATTCAGGGATGGTGACTCAACCACCTCCCTGGGCAGCCTATTCCAGTGTCTGACCACTCTTTCTGTGCAGAATTGTTTCCTAATGTCCAGTCTAAACCTACCCTGTTGCAACTTGAAGCCATTCCCTCTCATTCTATCACTAATTACCTGTGAGAAGAAACCAGCACCAACCTCTCTACAATGTCCTTTCAAGTAGTTGTAGAGAGTGATGAGGTCTCCTCTCAGTCTCCTCTTCCTCAAACTAAACAGTCCCAGCTCCCTCAGTCGCTCTTCGTAAGATTTATGCTGCAGGCCCTTCACCAGCTTCGTTGCCCTCCTCTGCACTCGCTCCAGCACCTCGATATCTCTCTTGTACTGAGGTGCCCAAAACTGGACGCAATACTCAAGGTGTGGCCTCACCAATGCTGGGTACAGGGGGACAATCACCTCCCTACTTCTGCTGGTCACACTATTTCTAATACAAGCCAGGATGCCATTGGCTTTCTTGGCCACCTGGGCACACTGCTGGCTCATATTCAGCTGCTTGTCAATCAGAACCCCCAGGTCCTCTTCTGCCAGGCAGCTTTCCAGCCACGCTTCCCCAAGGCTGTAGCAATGCACGGCCCATGTTGTGGCCCAAGTGCAGGACCTGGCACTTGGCCTTGTTGAAGCTCATACCATTAATGACGCATCTATCCAATCCAACCAAGTCTCTCTGTAGAGCCTCCCTATCCTCATGCAGATCAACACTCCCACTTAACTTGATGTCATCTGCGAACTTACTGATGATACACTCTATGTCCTCATCAAGATCATTAATAAAGATGTTAAGCAGAAATGGTCCCAACACTGAGCCCTGAGGAACACCACTTGTGACCGGCCGCCACCTGGATTTAACTCCATTGACCGCCACTCTTTGGGATCGTCCATCCAGCCAGTGCTTGATCCAGCAGATCGTATGCTCACCCAGGCCATGAGCAGCCAGTTTTTCCATGAGAATTCTATGGGGAACAGTGTCAAATGCTTTTCGAAAGTCTAGGTAGACAATATCCACAGCCTTTCTCTCGTCCAATAATCGGGTCATCTTGTCATAGAAGGAGACCAGGTTCGTCAGGCAGGACCTGCCTTTCATAAACCCATGCTGACTAGGCCTGATCCCCTGGTTGTCCATTATATGGCTTGTAATGGCACTCAAGATGATCTGATCCATGATCTTCCCTGGTACCGAGGTCAGACTGACAGGTCTATAGTTTCCCGGATCCTCCTTTCTGCCTTTCTTATAGATAGGTGTTACATTTGCTACCCTCCAGTCCATTGGGACCTCTCCAGTTAGCCATGACTTCTTCTAAATGATGGAAAGTGGCTTGGCGAGCACGTCTGCCAACTCTTTCAGCACTCTTGGGTGTAACCCATCCGGTCCAATAGACTTGTGTGCATCCAAGCAGTGTAGCAGGTCACTGATCACTTCCTCTTTAATAGTGATGACCTCATTCTGCTTCCTCCCCCTGTCCCCTAGCTCATGAGGCTGGGTGTCCAGGGAACAGCTAGCTCCACTGCTAAAGACTGAGGCAAAGTAGGCATTGAGCACCTCAGCCTTTTCCTCATCCTTTGTGACTATGTTTCCCTCTGCATCTAATAAGGGAGGGAGATTTTCCCTAATCCTCCTTTTGTTGTTAATGAATTTATAGAAACATTTTTTATTATCCTTAACAGCTGTAGCTAGGTTGAGCTCTAGCTGCGCTTTGGCTCTCCTAATTTTCTCCCTGCATAGCTTCACTACATCTTTATAGTCTTCATGAGAGACCTGCCCCCTCTTCCAGTGGTCATAGGCTCTCCTTTTGTTCTTGAGATCCAGCCAAAGGTCTCTATTTAGCCAGGCCGGTCTCCTTCCCCGCCTACTTGATTTTCAGCGCATGGGGACAGCCTGCTCCTGTGCCTTCAAGACTTCTTTCCTGAAGTATGTCCAGCCTTCTTGGACTCCTATATCCTTCAGGTCAGCCTCCCAAGGGATTTTGTCAAGCAGCCTTCTGAACAGGTCAAAATCTTCCCTCCAGGAGTCTAAGGTGGCAGTTTTACTCACCCCTGACTTGCTATCTCCTAAGCTATTCAGGGTACAAATTTCACAGCTATCTCAGGGAAAGATGTTTGCAGATATTTACATCTCCAAACTATACTTACATAAAATATTTCTCAGGGAATTAGGAACACAGTCTATCGATTTTCATTGAATTTGTGCCTCTGAGTCATAGAGATGTTTTTTGAAAATCGTAGTCTTGCAAGTACAGTTAGCAATAAGCACCAAAAGACTGATTTTGAAACAGTTCACCATCCACACTCGAGGACGCATTCTCATACGCACCCAGTTCCCTGGCTGATACATCAACAAAATGCCCAGATTTTCAATTATGCCAAGCACACCCAACCATTCTTTACCACCCTGTATTCTCTTTGGGAAGGGCAGAATTCATCACTGCTTTTCTGAAGAGAGCTTGGTGTTGAGTTCTTTTGAAAACCAGGCCCTACTATTTACTACATCTCTGAACAGCTCCAATCATTTAATCTTTGCTGGCAGAAACTGTACCTTTGTCTCCAAGGTTGCCTCATCTTCCTTCCAAAATATGCTTTCTGATTTCAGTAGCAGTGAAGGTAGATCAAAAGCAGTTATTTTGAAAATCCCACCCTCTATACCATGTCACAGCAACTCAACACCAATTAAATTTTGGATCTTGAATCTTTTCAACAAACTGGCAGTTAATGATCTATAGGCAAAGACTGTTTGACAAGCATGGCTGAAATGTAAAGCCATATGTGAAAATCACCATATTTTAACATACAACTTGTGAAAAGAAAGAGTAAAATATGAATCAAATTAGCTATCATTACAAATAGTGGTCTGGAAATGAAGCACAGATGTTTGATGAAGAATGGTTTTTTTCGTAACACAATTCTTCTGAAAAGTGCCCATTCTGCATGAAAAGGATCCCTTTTTCCCCTGAAGAAACTGATTGTTCAAAATATTAAAGTATTCCAACCATGCACAAAGACATTTCTGCATGCCTTTGCAGTGTTCCATGGGAGCTGGATTTTGTTCTTTGGTGTTCATCTAAGCCAAACTCCTTAAATAATTACATTTCAAATATCATATATATATCATCTTTAAGGGAGGAGACCACAGAGGATCAGTCCAAATAGAAGCCAGGTTTAAAGAAGCTTAAAGAGAGAAATTTAAAGCCAGGTACTATGACAGCTTTTCCAAACAGAAATATTCTGATCTTTCACTTTACATTTTCTTGTTATTCATCTTTTTTTTCTTCACTGTAATTACAGTTCTTTTCCTTACTCAGTGTTTATGCTATACATGAGTCAGTAACAGTCATGTGATAGCAGAAAAGTAATTTGATAAAGATCCACTATAATACGTACATTTGGCCAGCTGCACTTGGACCCATGTACATCTCCATGGCATAATCCTCTTACCCCTGCACAATTCGAATAAGAGCTAAGGGTAGGTGAAATTTCCAGCACATACTCATATGCCCACAAAACAAACCTTCAGACAGACAAGTGTTTTCTTCCTTCTCCCAAAAGGTAGACGTTTTTCATTTTTGTGCCCCATTCCTCCCACACCTGCCTCCTTCACAAAGCCACAGTTACTATCCAAGAAGAATCACACTAAACTGAAATTCAATATGTTCTATATTCAATATGTTCTACACCTAAAACCACTTTAAAAGTCTACTAGCTTGTCTCTTGTTCAAGCTGGCAAGATGAGGTTTGTAGGTGGAAGGAATTTCCCTTATTAGATCAATTTGAAAAAGCAGGTGAGCTTTCAGAACAGCTCATGGGTCTTTCTTCCAGATCTAAAACATAAGTGTGTTTTTTTCAGTACAAAAACACTTCAATGGTTGAGCTGGGAAAGCTCCACAAGAGAAATTATCAGACTGGACCAGTAAATTTGCATGTCTCAATTTTGGGGGACACACAGAGGGACTCTGAACTCCAGGCCCTCCAGTAAAGTCAATAGCAAAGCACAGGCCTTGTCCAGATACCCTTGCTGACCTGTGGAAGAAGAGGCCTGCTCTCCTCTGACGCACCACGTGGCTATAGCATGAAAAATCCTTGTGGTTCCTGATCCCTCCAAATGAGGAACACTATCTGTACAGCCACTCCAAACAGAGAACAAGAACAGTGCATAATGTGTCATGATTCCTTCCGAAGACTTTCTAAATCAAGTAAAATGGAAAAGTGGTTAAGTCCAGAATAGAGCTAGGCTTAATATGTTTTAATAAGAAACAAAGAAAGCACTGTTTTGCACTGTATTGTTCAGGCTTGCCTTCAGGCACATGTGGAAAAATGTTTACTAAATAATTCAAATACTTAGCAGTGAGATCCATTTTATCTCAAACTGAATTTTCTGCAAGCGTACACATGCCAAAAGGGAAGCAAAAGGTCATCAAATTATTCCAGATATCAAGCTGTCAGTGCTGTTCTGCAGATGCAAACCCCTCAATTTTATCAATTGAGGAATTGATCAATTGAGGATTGATCAATGGAGAGGACTCATGACTTCAATCCCGTGTGTTTTAACCATGCACAATTGTCTCTTTAATACGTGACTAGAACCCGTGATCCTAGTTCAATCCTCACTCTGCCAGGTGAGTAAAGACGTTTTAAAAGTGCTTGACCAGAAGAGCTACATGAAGAATATCTCCCTCTTGCCTAAATTAATTTTCTTAAAGACTTCAGGCAACATGCTTCAGCACACTCAACCTTAAGTAAAAAAAAAAAGAAAAATAAGATGCAAATGCCATCCCAACTCCTCCCCATTCCTTGCCAATTCAATTGTAGTGTTTGTAGCTGACTTAGCTGAGTTTTCTTTAAAAAAAAATAAAAGATTACATAAAACAATACATCAAAACTGACTCATATTGCAAAAGATTTTCACTTCAAGTAAATGTCTAATTCTTTTGGAAAAACACCACTCAAAAAACCATCTGATCTACTTTGCATAGGACTCTACATCTTGCCAATCAGACTGGAATACCTGCATCTCTAAGTCACTTTAGAAAATAGAAGGAAGGTGCTTTTTTAAACGTTGTTCTTGCACATAAATCCCCCACCATAATGACATGGCTGGAGTTGAAACTAGTGCCAGGCAACCCTCAGGCCGGGTAAAAACATCTATAAGGTACAACATGTACCTGCCAACTGCACTATTTCCAACTAAAGTCTACAGCCATTTTAAGTTATCTACTGCCTTAGTCATCTATTACCTGTACTTTCCCATTTTTCTACCAGCCTCGGCTAAATCTCGAAGATTTTATTAAAAAAAGGTAGCACTTACAGCACACTCAACCTTTAAACCATATGTTGCTGAACAATTTGCTACCATTTTAAGTAGAACTAATTCCTAAGATACATACAAGCATGCTGAAGTGACATACTTCAAAATCTTTTGTTGCTTGGAATAACCACCTTCTGAGAAGAAAGCAGTGATCAAAATCCCTGCTAGTAATAAGCCAGAATGCTGCCTGAGTATTATCAGGGATCCTGCAGTTACCATCCTAAGATGTCTATCATTAACTACTGCCAAAACCAACATCACTTACCCATTCACAAAGTATTTCCAACAACTGCAAGTTTGTTCCTGACTTCAATATCCCTTTTAGTCTGAAAAGAAATTAGCACACTGATTTATTCAAAAGATGTGCTTCCTTTGGTAATCAAAGTCTTTATAAGCATCTACAGTTTCAATTGCTTAATTTCTAGTGCTGTTTGCACTGGAGAACACACATGTATAGAAAGGAGCCAGCTGGATTCTTCTGGTTGTTTGTGTATCCTCATCAAGAATCATTCCCATCAGTTACAGCTAAACTGATCTATACTGTGGTAGGCCCTAGGGGTACCAGGCAAGACCAGAGCACTGTACAAGCATGCAGCAAAAGACAGTCCCTGCCCTGAAGAGCTTGCAGTCTATATGCACAGGGAATGGCAGATGCAGCAAGACACAGTGACTCATGAAACATCTGGCAGTAGCAAGCTGAGAATGAAGATTTTCTCGCAAGGGAATTTTGTAAGCTTTGTCAGCTTCAAATAGCCTCTTCCCCAGGATATGTGGGTGGTAGGTTGAAAGCCACTGCTCCAGATCCTAGGATTTCTCCTTTTGTGCAAATCATTGCAAACCACAATGACGCTTGGGGAATATTGCAGGAGAAAACCCAAAGTAAGATTAGTTGCTGTTGGCAGAGCAAGGACATCCAGCCAACGAGAAGCTCCTGTGGGACTCCCCTTTCTATTTGGGACTAGACAACCTGATGTTTAAGCCCTTTAGGAGATGCAAAGCAGAAGGACTGCTTTTGCATATGTGATTTGCAAAGCCAGGACACTCTTGCACAATAAAGCTGCCCTCATTCACGTGGACTAGATTCAAAGAAAAATATCAGTGAGCCATTCCATACCTTTAGTGGATTTGAATTAGAAGAACAATTTAGAAAGATCATTTGCTTTTCTCCAGTCACAAGACTACATAATGTCTTTTAATGTCACTTCCCTTACTTCTTCTTTAAAGGCTGCTACCTTTCCTGAGTTAACAGGAGCTCTGCACCCAGCAGCTTTTCTGTATGTGAAACTCACTCTAAATCAAATGGGAAGACATTTGCATGTGAGCTCCTGGGAGGCAGCATTTGCCATTCTCATTTTCTGTCTCTTGACATGAAGAAAAATGGATTTATCTGCAAACTAGAAAAAACCAGCATTTTGCATGTATTTGTACATAACAATTCAAATACTGAGAAAAAGGGATGTGTATTTTCACGGTCTAGTGAAAATTTCATGGAACTAATGTCCTTTGGATACAATGGCATCTAAGGGACACTGCCAGCTGCTCAGTGTTTAATATGGGACTGTCTGGTACCTCCTTATGGCTTTTAATACTCAGGCTTGTAATCAAAGACATCATCTACCTGCCAATCTTGACCAGTGAAAATTCCTCTATTTTTCATTTAGGTATCTATGGAAGGTTTTTCCCATCTATTGACTTGCTGAAATGAGATGGATTTATTTCTCCAATATGAGATAGCTATGTATTTCCAGGAGCACATAGTTAAGCTTCTGGTGAAGATGGGAGCTTATGACATAACAACACTACCTCTGCTGAGCGGAACCCGAATTAGTTAAGCCTAGATGTGAGCAGCCATACTACAAGGCAAGTGTATCCTAATGATCCTATATCCCCCAACAGTTGCTGAGCCTTCAGGGAGCACATGCCATGGCTCTCTACAGCACCACACAGCTCTCATCCAGAGAGCCACAAGGCAATTGGTCTCCCCTTTTAGATGCAGGTTGTGAGTTGTAAAAAGGCACTGGAGGACAAGCCGGGCTAGAATGACTTACCTTCCACCCTAAGTTTGACTACTACAAATAAAACCAAAGCCCCTGTTCTAACTCTCGCTGTCAGTAAGGTCTGTCCCTGTTGAGAGAAGTGCTAAGCTCACTGCAGGGTTTTTCATGGGACCGAGAAAAGATAAAGTACAATAACCTACTAAAAGCCCAACCTGACTGTGCAGTGAAGGCACAAGCTGTAGATCAAAGGTGCCATGATAAAAGAGAGTTTGAACATTTCAGAGCTTGCAAAGTGACACTTGATTTTTTTAGAAAGTTAAATCTGACAGAAGCATATCAGCTTTCCAACAGCAGTATTACTGAGAACACAGCTGCAAATGGATGCACTACAAGCAAACAATCAACTGTGGATCTCCACAAAAAGGAAGCTCCAACGAGCTTCTCAGATCTCTCTTCAACTTCTAATCAACTATAAAGAATAACAAAATTACAGAAGCAGGAAACCATACTTCCTACTCTTTCATGAAAATCCTTTGAAACTCCTCCACTAAACTGAAGATTTAAATAGTTTCCTAGTTATAAAATAATGTCGGCTTGTTTTCATCAGCACGCCAGTTTCAGCGTCTTGGAAAACTCTTCTCTCACCTCAAGCAAATGCATACCCACATAAAGTTACCAAGACTCATTAGCTAGTTACCTGGATTCATTAGGTTTTGTTTGCTACAGGAAACCCTTCTAGTGCTGCCCAGGTGGGTAGAAAAGGAAGAGCACCTCAGAAGATCTGAGTCAATGAATAAGACTCAGGAGATGCAAATGTGGATTTTGGTTCTGTCTCAGGGTACCTGTATGACCTGGAACAGGTCATCGAGAACCTTGCTCTGCCCTAGTTCTCCAGCTACAAAATAAAGTGGTAATTCTCTGCCTCAGAGGAATCCTATGGTGCTGAAATCATGAAGGGTCAGCTATTATGGGGCTGCAGTGTTCATAAATATTTAAAGAGAATGAAATCAAGAGGGAGGAAAAGACAGGGAGTTTTAGACCACTTCAAATTTACTTTTTTTGCTATGAGTAGAATTATGGAAATGGTAAAACCAAGTAATCTGATCTTACTGCAATGACGCCGCACCAGGCAATGCTAATCATAACATAAAGGCAGCTATGCGTAGAAATGTGTTTCTTTTTGGCACCTTCTGTTCTGTTGGTTGTCACACACCCCTAGGAGTTGAATGAGTCAAGACATGGAAAAAAATCCCATCAACATGACAACACTCGGTTTGCCTGCTACTTTCATGAACTCTTCAGCTAAGCCTCAGATTTTCTAGCTCTTCAAGATGTGGACGTAACATGTTTGCAGATACCTTGTCTTTTCTCACACTAGAGCTGGAACTTGACACCTGGTGGCATAAGCAATAGGAGGCCAGAAATATCTGAAATGAAGCTTGATACTCACATGTATCAGTACTGACTGCATGACACACCCCATCCTGTAACGGACCCTGAAAAGGGTCACACCTTCCATTTCTAGCATTGAAATTAGCAGCAAAGCCTACCTCTAACATGATGCAGATGTTTTGGGAAGCCAGTTGCAGGTTTGGACAGTTACTCACCTTATGTCACATCCTCAGGTGATGTGATCTAGTGCTGAACTTCCAGGAGGTTACAGCCCTTAGCTATGGAGTGCCCAGGAGGCACTTCCACACAGGAAAAGGTGGGAGTAGGGGACACTAATTGCCACAGGCAGTTCAAGCCAAGGCTAGTATTGATCTTAGTGACCAGGCATTATTCCCAGTTGCCTTGTGGCAGCGGATTTGCCTTTGGTGATGGCAACCTGATGAAGAATAATAAAACTGCAACTACCTTTCACTGAAGTGCGATCTGGAAGGACACTGACACTCACAGACGTGTATCCAAGAGGTGTAAGATGGTCTTTTTTCCACTGACTTCCTGGGATATTACACAGTACCATCTCAAAGTGCAAAGACTAATCTTTTCTCTTGCAAAGAAAGAAAAACATTTAATGCACATAAGCACACATGGGGTAACAGTGAAGACTAGCATGCAGTTTGGCCCAAAAATCAAGTGACCAGTGATAAAAACAACAGGAGGGAAGACTTTTACTTACTAGGACTAGGACTCTTAGTGCCTTGGAAGATGGCAGTGTTCAGTAATTTGATATACAAGACTTCCAGTGGTTAAGCTGAAATCTAGTAGTAATGCTGCACACGTGTTTTTAAGGACACTAAAACATTCCACAGCTTAAGGAGTCATCTGCTGAATTTCCTTCTTCACCACAGAAACACAAACGCAAGCCACCTTGATACAAGGTCAAGTTGATGTAACTGCTGGCACCCCAGCTTCTGCATTTTCCCAGACTGGCTCTTCCAAGTAGAATCTCCTTAGAAAAGCTCATACAACTCTAGCAAGAGCAAATTCATTAACCTGATGCAGTCGTATAAAGTGCCTGGCTGCACACAACAAATGCAACCTTTGTGGCAGTCCAATATGGCAAGATCCATACCATTTCAGTGGCAGGCAGTCGATGCTGAATACTCACATATGTCTGTGCAGTAGTTATGAAGCACATGTTGTCTTGCAGAAAGCATAAAGCTAATAAGCATAACGGATATTCTGGGGAGAGACATGCCATGACTGCTTTTTCACCCAACGCCATACACACAGAGCTTTTCTTTTTGGCAGTACAATACCCAGCATTTCAAGCCCACAGAGCCACAATGTTTATTGTTTGCCAGCTGGACTGTGAAATGTATACTGTCCATCATGGGATTATGCAAGTTGTCTATTGTTTGAAAAATAATCTGAGCATTATACTCTGTACCCTTTTAATGGGTTTCCCTTTTATGCAAATTAAGAAGTCCAATTTTTCTTTTTAAATACTTGTTGTAGATAACTGCTTTCAGCTTTACAAATTACATCTTATTTAGGCACATACTTCAACAGTATCAAGGGAAAAGAAGATTTTTTTTCATGAATGACAGCACAAAGAATGTGTTATTGTAGGGAACTATACATATTAACTCTGATCACATACTTGTATTTCTCAGCATCCCAGAAATAATGAACAATATATGATGATGCAGTTACTATGAGTTACAGCTGTTAGCCCCAGTGCAAGATACAACTACCTTTCTGGAAAACACCTAACTGAGTACACGCTTGCATTTCCTGAAGCCAATAAAATTGTGCTTAAATGATTATCTGAACTGCAAATTGTGCAGTTCTTCACATTGTGGTTTTTTTGTAGTTATTGGCACTCCCAAGAATTTCATGGGTTTCAAATACAGACATCCTCCAAATTAGGCAATTCCTCATCGCTTGATGAGCAGTGATGTATCAGATTTTCATATTCCTCCATTCCGCCAGTCACCAAGAAACTGTGACTGCACAAATAAAACTACATATATTAAAAAGCAAGATTCAGCATGACTGCTGCTGTTCCTCGAGTTATATCCACTGATGTCACCCATCTATCAAAGGTCTGCCCATTTCATACACCCCTTGCTCCTCCTCCTCACTGAATCCTGATAGGAAAGAGCCTTTGAAATCCACTCACACTTCACGCAGAGTGATCATGGACCATGCACTGGGAAATGTCTTCAGTGCCATGAACACCAAGCAGGGCAGATCTATGTCTTACATCACACTCCCAGATTTCTTGTGGGATCAAATGGTTTACGTGATTAAGCCCTGGGGCAAGGTTTTAACTTATGAAATTCAGTGTTGTTCAGGAATCAGTGCTTTGGAGAACTTCCAAAGCTCACCAAAGAAAAGATTAAAAGTCCTGTTTATTGCCATTGGGTTTGGATCAAGTCCTCAGGAACCACTTATCTTCTTACACTGCCACAGTTGCAGAAATGGGCTAGTGCTCTTGCTACAAGCTCCCAGATTCAAGCTATCCTCTGCAAGACACTCCTGGGAACTCCTGTAGCGTACCCTTTAAATATGAAAAGGCCCTCGAGCTCTGACCCTCATGGCACGCCAGAAGTCAAGGATATTGGTTGCAACTGTCACCTGTAGAGTCTGCTATACTACTTTTTTATTATCTATAGCTTGAACTAAGCTTATTAACACTAATACAGCATCAACCTGAAGGTCAAAGGGTTGGAATGTCACTATCACACATATAACTAATGTGACACCCCTAAATAAGCATGAATGAGCTTTGAAATGGCAGAAAACCGACATTGTTATCACTAACTCAGAATCACATGAGCAATATAAACTCTTGCCTTTCCCCTCACCCTGCCACGAGGAACTGCAACTCGGATTCACCCACAGGTGGCAGTACTTCAGTGGCGAACGCAATCACGCGATAACCACGCTGGGATCCTGCAGAGCAAAATCAGTTGCAAAAGAACATACGTACATATATTGTTGTTAATATGGTTCCTTACTCAAAGCAGCTGTAAAATGAGTGAAAAAAGAGAGTGAGTTTCCCTGGGCTAAAGATATTACAAGGAGAACAAGAATGAATAGAGGCCTGTAGCCACTTTTAGCAAGGTAAAATGTGGAATATTACCTGATTTAAAATCATGAAATTGAAGAGAATTAACTGATAGACATTTTTCAGTTCCTCTCCAACTAAGAGGAACGAAAGGATTTGATAAGCTATGGAAATTCACTTACAAAAACCACAGCATTAATTCTTGTGATAAGCAAGCAGTTATTTTTCTTGAAAGAGTCCATTGTTCATAAGTAATTTAAGGACAAATTCCAATTCAGGAAAATACATTTCATATCAAAATTTAATACAACATCCAAGAGTGACAGGAAATTCAGGCCAGCAGGATTTATTATTTTTTTAGGTCCAATTCTTGAGGTCTATTTTTAATGTTGATTCATAAAAATGTTGCTTCAGTCAAACATTTTTGAAGCTGAGATTTGCTAGTGGTTTGGCTCTTTCGGGGAGGGGGAGAAGTTGAAAATATTCATGGCTTGGCCAGAAGGTATGAACTTGCTCTTGCATTTGACCTCCTCTGTACAGCACAGACTCAAATATTGGTACAGCAGAAGTTCCCCGCAAACACACTTCAGCACGGCTCTGCCATGTTAGATGCTGCATCACAGTGTCAAGTACTTTGTGTTGGCAATAATCTGAACATCTCCATCTTTTTTCCTCTCCTGCATTCCCTCATGACTTTTTAAGATGTTGACTTTGTGTTTTTTTATTTCCTTCTCAGTGAGCTTTAAAAAGTCTTGTGTTTTCCGGGTTTCCTCTACAATCATTTAAAATTGGAAAGTGAAATTCTCCTGTAACTCCTGGAGCTCATGTGCTAAGAAAGACCATGACAACTAGTAAAACACTAAATAAGAAACATATGGCAGATGCATCCCTGTCTTATTCTATTAAAATCTGCACACTGAAGAATTGCTTGGGTCCTTGTCAGTTGGAGGCAGCCAACTGATGGAACCTGCAACATAGTAGAGTCACAGTCCCCAGTTGCAGAGCAGGACTGGCACTGCCAGGAAAAGAAAACTCACCGTGCTCAGCCCAGTGCAGAAAGCACCTCCCTTATACAGGATGTCAACACCCGAAGAAATGACTGCCATCAGCTCAGGTTCTTCCCGTTGCACTGCAATTTGGCAGGGCCCTCTTGGAGCTACATAATCAAGCCCTTATTTTCCTGCTAGCTTCATGATGACTATGTTTCTCCCAGGCCACTCCTTCACTTTCTCATTTTGCCTCTGCATTTTCTACCATTGCTTTAGTAAAGGTTAAGCCAATTTGGAGCTTTCGATAGGCACCATTCAGTCATCCAGGAGCCTGACTGTGTCTGCTTATCCTCAGAATGGATACACAAAAGGCAACAGCAATGGAAGCTTTTCCATGCACTGTCCCACCCAGGATGCCGAGTACCTTGGGCTGCAGGTCTTCTCCCATAAGAACATGAGAGTACTTCATTATCTCGTAGCATCATTAGGTTGCTCAGTGAGAGCTACAGTGTGAAACAAGGGTGGGTCTGTCAAATGCTGCCAGCTGGGATGAGATCATCTGGCCAATGAGACAGCCCAGAGACCATTTGCTTCTACCTAGACTTCAAAGGCCACAAAGCTTCCAGCCAATAACCAAAGTCTACTTGATTCATGCAAATGACCTACAGATGAGGTACTTCACATTTCATTATTGAACCTCTGACCCACCCATTGTCCAGTCCCTATTTTTTCCCCTCAACTGTCCAACTGGATACCCCAAATAAGTTAAAGCACAGTGCCCAAGAGTCATACAGTGCTGACTTTCCACTGCTCTAAAAGGCAAACCCTGCACTCGTATAAATATTTCTAAGCTCCAACTCAATAAACAGGCCCTTCATGAGAGTATAAAAATAACTGAGCCATACTCCAAGACCTTTCACATTGCTGGAGAGGTGCAAAGGGTGTGCAGCATAAATAAGAATCGGGTTCACAATTTCTATGCATGCTCTTGTTTTTAATTACACATAGATTTGTTTCAGCTTTAAAACGAAGCTTGAACTGATGCCAGATATTTTTTTCCTTAAATCCCAACACATTCCAGATTAGCTGTGAACAACAGTTTCTCTTTTCCATTTTCAGCCTCTGACTTCTAAAAGGACACAGAAGAGGAGCTCAAGTTTAAGATCTGGTCTAGCAGAGAGGCCCTGATCTCTTGGAATGAGCACAGGTGCTTCTGTGTTGAAGTATTAATCAACCAAAGTCCCATATGGCCATTTTATTATGCCAGTATGGCAAGCAGTCAGCTGTGGGGTTTCTTCAGAAACTCATGAGGTCACTCAGTCTCTTTAAAGAAAAATAACGACTCTCCCCCAAATAGTTAGAGTTGGCAGCTGTGATGTTGAGATGATGTAATTGTACACAGTGGTGATGTGAGATTTTTCTTGTTTCCTAGAAGCCAATACTGCAGAGGTAACAACACTA
This sequence comes from Numenius arquata, assembly GCF_964106895.1. Classification (NCBI taxonomy): domain Eukaryota; kingdom Metazoa; phylum Chordata; class Aves; order Charadriiformes; family Scolopacidae; genus Numenius; species Numenius arquata. The sequence continues at coordinate 25,470,816 of NC_133582.1, read as the reverse complement.
TTTGCTTAAAATTTTTGGACAAGGAAGGAGACCAAGTTTCTTGCAAAAATGAACAGTGATCATAGAGAGCGAAAGGTCAGAAATTGGCTGTCAGAAATGGAAGCAGTCAGGGCCAGGCTCTGGTGCTGAAAACACAAGGTAGCAAGCAGTGCACAGAGCCAACTATTTCCCCTGCACTAACACACATATCTTTATATTCTGAGCACCCTAGGCTACTTCCCTTTCCACACCTCCTCTGTTAACAGCTGGTTATCTTCTTAGTTTTGCCATGGGAAAAATGATGGTATGGAATTATTTACTATTAGTAGGCTCCCCTAGAGTAAATATATGGCACCATATACCTTGGCAAAATGGGATGCATGCTTAATGCTGAATCAGTAACTCAAAGAAACAGCTTTATTGGTTTCTTTTATTTGTGTTAGTGAATTTACTGAAAAATAACTACTAAAAAAAGAGCCATGTTTCTTTTTACTACAGCCAAAGACAATGGACTGGAAGGATTAGGCAAGTTGAACAGCTGGATAATGAAAATATCTGGTCCCCTTAGCCCTGGGAGGCTTCAGGAGTTTTGCATCTTGTAGTACCCCCATCCTCCTTTACTTCTTAGGTTTGAAACATGAGGAGAATGCGATTTAACTGAAACAGGTAATGCCTGTAAGAAAACGCTGGGCCACGCTAGTCTGGCCAAACTACTTTTGCAACGTGGCCCATTCCATTACAGCTCCTAAATTACTGCTGCACAGATGCTGCTATTTATAAGCAGGAGTAGCAGGCACTCTGTAGCTCTGCTGTAGGTTTCCTAGTGTGCACTTCCAGTGGACTTTGATTTTGGAATAGTTAGAGATGGACTCAGCAACTGGGCAAACAAACAAACAAACCAAAAACAAACAAAAAAAGTAAACAGAGTTTACTTTACTAACCCTTAATAAAGTAACCAGGAAATTAGTGTATTTTCTGCAATGATGGCCGCTCTGAGTGGCAAATAAAACTTCTAACACTGTGTCACTGTCTCACATTGGGTTTTGTAGTTCATTTGTGAGGGCAAAACGTCATGTAGATATATATAATTCTGGTCACTCTAAACTCCTCCTCGATTCACAGGACCTGAAAGTTATGTCTAATGTCATCCAAAAACCCTCAGATTGAAACAAGGCTGGGGTGTGACATACCAGTAAGATTTAACATCACAGGGAGCAAATAATCACTATAGAAAGGGAGGGGCGGGGAGAGAAGGGGAAGGGGGAAATAGACAAACTTTTTATTTTGCTGCAGATTAGGAAAAACTGGATTCATTGGAAAGTTTTTATTTTGTTTAAAATCTGGCAGATTATCTATAAATGATGGTGAGAATACTCTTACTTGTTTCAAATTTGCTTCGAGTTGTTTTTAGATTTTATGTGAGTTCCCAACATTAAAGTTAGCTTAATGACTGCTAAAATTAGCTGCAATGACTGTAGAAGTATTGAAATGCAGATATATAACTACTAAGAGGGAAAGTTAACTTAAACTCTTTTGGGTTTGGTTTACTTTTATTGATACGGATGGTTAGCATTTCTGATAAAGAAGGTTTGTTAAAGATTTGAGTCTTTTTCCCTTCAGTTACTTTATCAAGAGTTCTTGATATACATGTGTAAATATATAAGTATATATATAAATAAAAAGTATAACCATAGCCTGTGTTTCAAAGCTAGAGGATATAACAATTAAATATTTGTAATGTAAAAAAAAAGCAGAAATCATCCTTGCAAGTAATCTTTCCAGCTACCTCTAAACATCATGCAGAAGCAAAGATGACACAACTCATTTTTTGCAGGAGAAGTTTTAAAAAACAGTTGGCTGTTGAACTGGCTTTCAGTTTTGATGAGACTATTCCGGCCAAAATTTTAACTCTTTCTGTTTGAAAACACTGGCCGAAGAGAAGTTCTGCTTTAGTTGCCTTGTGTCCCTGTTCTCCCCCCTAAGCCAGGCTCTGCTGTGCTTCCCAGGGTGCAGTAGGACCCTGGTGCCCATAGCTGTCCCCACCTTCTCTCCAAGGGCCTAGGACAGCAGAGATTCTGGTTCAGATAGGAGAAGACATCCAAACTAGTCAAAAGGCAAAGCAATATCTTTGCATAATCCTAATTATTTTAGTCTAATTATTCTAACCAATTTTACCATTGACACAGGTACATATCCCAAAAATTGAGCCAAGCCAATGGAGGTGACAGGTGAATCAGCTACTAAAATGCAGTAACATTTAAGACTGAAAGATCTACTTTTCTGGATGAGAACCTCCACCTGACTCTAGCAATTGCCATTCCCACTCCAGTCTGTCATGAAGATGGGGTATGGCAGCACCTCTCCCTTCAGAAAAGGAAATTACAAAGTTCACATTAGCTGTGCTAATGTGTTAAGATTGCTAAACAAAGAGTGCTGGGAAAACCCAATATATGTAGATATTTCATATTAGATCTCAGGACACTAACACTACAGTGCTGCACCACATAAATAGAAGTAAGAGTTATGTGAGTTATTGACCACTGCATATTTTCCCACTGAATCATAATTACAGATTCTCTTTTACTGTCACTGCTAAGTAATTCTGTGATGAATCTGATTCACTATGCAAACACAGCGTTCACCAGACCTCAAAGTGTCTTGTGTCTTAATAGTGCCAGCCTGGGGCACATGCTGGCTCACAGTAACCAGGGGTATGGGTCTGAGACTGACAAAAGCCCCTGCAAGGTCCACCTCTGGGGATAATGTTGCATCAGATGTGGCTTCACATGACAGAAACCTACAGGCGTCTGCAGAAATTTCTCACATACTGGTTTCCATACAGGTTGTGTGAACGAGAAGGTACTGCTCTGATACCACAGGACTTGCAAAATAGTGAGTACCAACCACTAAAGCACTGTCTAAAAGGAAGAACCATTTCACATCCATTTCTCTTATCAAAAGGCTACTAAAACATCTGTTTCCAGGAGAAGGCTCCTGCCTCCAAATGCCCACGGAAGGAGGCATTTTGCAGTTGGCCAGGCTTGTGCACTTCCTACTGTCCAGCTTAAAGATCACAGTATGCTGGCACGTGTCTCTCCTGGGGCACGGACAGGGAGCCCACACTCCCAAACTGAGGCTGCAGATGGTCAAGTCCTTTTTGAGACTCAAGTTTCTCTAGAAAATTTTCCCATTACTTCACAAGCTAAATCAAATGAATGAATATGCCTCACAGTTGCTTTTCTCCAGTCTCGCTTCCCACCACGGAGACTCCTGAGCTGGCACAGGCCAGTGTCATTCCACTGAGGTCAATGGAATGATGCCCATTTATATCAGCTGATGATTTAAACCTCTAGACTTTTTCTCTGGCACACATTTATTTTCCGCTCAACCTGGATATAAAGCAGAGTCTAGAACATATGGAGGTGAAAACACCCGCAGTTGGTTTAAACTCACACTTCCACCCTTGCAGCTGCATCACAACAGTAGGAGTTTTGCAGAAACTATTTCAATGTAGATGTCTCCAAAGGGAAAGAGAAAAACCCAGCACATACGTCAATGGTAAAAAGATACCAGCAAGCAGCGACAGCACAACTGGCATCAAAGTGAGGTTCCGCCTACCCCCCCAACTCTTCCAACTTTACTTTTTTGCACAAGTAAGCACTAGAACAGCTACAAGGAAGATTCAGCATGCAGAAGTAGGGAAGAAACTGTCTGAGGGGACCTTCCTTGTGAAGAGAAGCTGCGCTATGGAAAACTCGCAGGAACTGTTGGCTGAGGTAACTGTGCAATGCTGCAGCATGTTTGGGGAGGAATTCCAGCTTGACTTCTGCAATGACTGTCTTATGCCCTCAAGCATGAGATTTTATTACCCTTATCTTGGCAAGCATGACATTTACTTATTGGCCACAGTGTTACTGCAGAAAGCGAGGAGCAAGTGAGACTTGCTACCATTCCCGACTGGGTGGCTGCTACACCGGCTGTCCCAAAAGTTGGAGGGAAAAGAAAGACTGTTGATGAGATCATGCCCCAGCCCATCTACTTCCAGATGAAGTAGAGCACAAAGGAGCACAATCAAAAAGGAAATAATTACCCAGGGAACCAAAATCAGGCATCTCCTGCACCTAGAAAACAGACTTGGCTGGTAAACAACCAAGAAGGACGTTCCCACCAAAAGGAGTTATTCAAGGCCAATTCTGAGATCCCATTTCTGGAAGGTTGAATTTCTGAAGTCTATAACAAAGTATAAAGTGCATCCTGCCCTGCTGCTTAATAAATTCTGCTTCAGCTACATTCGAACATGGAGCAATAGTGACATAAAGTGGCCTGGTGTGTTCATCACAGGTAGGAGGAGGAAGCATTTCCCAGGAGACCAGGCAGAACCTTATAATGTTATTCTAGTGTGGCATGCTGTAAGAAAAACAAGCCCCAAGTACCACCTTGTTCTTTACAGAAGGGACACCAGAACCCTCCACATCTGGTAACAGTAAATAGCACAGGATCGCCTGGGAGGAGGAATCTGAAACACCGCCTGCTCTTTTTCATATGTGAGGCTTGCAAAACAAGAGCGGCAAGTAGAAAAGTATATATATAAATACATGCGAAAACGTGAAAGGCTGTGACAATATTATATTCCACCCAGATGTCTGGTTCTCTGAAAATAAACAATATGAACAGTAATGACAAAAACTTCAGTAACATTTCAGCCCCTATGCCCACAACCTGACAGCCAACTGCCACCTTAGAGATCAGCACATGTAAAGTTTATCTTCAGAGCGATGTGAACAAAAGGAAGGAAAACATAAAAAGATCATTCCTCTCAGGACCTTCCTGTCAGGCCTACCCAATCAGTTAAAATTATCTGCAAATATTGATCAATAACTCAATATTAGATGACATTATTAAACGTCAGCAGAGACATGCCAATTTTTCACTAGAGCAATTTGCTGACTATTGTATCTCAATATTATTGAAATTATATCAATAATTGTATGCTTATTATTTGTGTGGCTTTTATTCTAATTCTTACAGGCACCATACAGTGCAAAAGACAGAATGATCCCCATGTCAATTAGGGTTTCCTCAGGATAATTTGGCACACATTTTCTTAGAGAACATCATAAGTATTAGATCTAATTACAAGAAAAGCCATGCACATTATAAAATATAACTTAAGGTTTGTTTTATAGATTAAAAGCAAATCAATATCTAGCAATAACATTCTCAAAAATATTTTCTATAATTACAGTATGACACTGATTAGTAATTCAGACTGGAATTACGGGTCTTGGATTTATTATCCAGTAAACTGATAGGGAAACGCCTACCATATTAAACCACAGTTCTCTGGGTGTTTCCTGTTTGGCCATAAAAGATCACAGCTGGGCCCCCAACAACTTCAGGACAGTTCAATGTGAGTAGTATCACTTGTGTGTTAACACCATCATGAGAGTTCACTGATGATGCTGTCATGGTTAGAACTATATAACAGCTGACAATTTCAAAGATTTGGAGAAAATTACTTTTTAAAAAAATAATGTATTTTAATATGTTTTGCTTGTCTAAGCTAAACTTGGTTCACTCCTTTACAAATTTGTACTGCATTATATATTGTTTAGGTAGCACACAGTACAATTGTAAGTATACATACAAGGAAGCATATCTTACTGATTTCAAGTAAGCATAAATTATTTTTAGCTAATCACCAGAACACATGCTATCAGAGATGCATGTTAAAGTGCTTGTTGTTTGCCTCTGGATATCTCTAGATTTAGAAAACAAAAATATCAGAAATAGAAATCAACAACTAATATTAGTGACTTGTAACTAAAAAGCAAAATTATAATTACAATAATCAGAAGTGGAATGTAAATAGATAACCACTGAGAGAAGCTGTTTCACAAAAAGTTATGTTTTTTTTTCTCCTGAAATTTCTGAATTGGTAGGGGTTAAAACACAACAAACAAAATTAAAACCCATTGTTTTAGAAGTTTCTTTTTCTTTTCTTTCTTTTTTTTTTTTTTTCTGGGGAAGAAAGACTGTTTTTTTGCTACACAAAGACTCTTTCATTTGCTTGGAACCTGAAGTGTTAAGCTAATTACTCTGCTGCGCTATCTATTCACACAGTCAAGAATTCCCTCAAAAAATCCGGTGTAAAAAGGGTCCATAGGTCCTAACAGTTGGAAATGGTACACATGTAGTAGAGCAACATGAGCAAGCTAGAGCTTTGAGGTGGATATCCCTCAATCTTCTGTTCTAAGAAGCTCTCTAAGTAAGACTGAAAAAGTAAAGTTTGACTTCAGCAACAAATAATTTTTTTCATAGTGAAAAGTCAAGGCAAGTAGAAAACGACAGGAAAGGACATATAACCTCTGATATGAGAGTTATAACTGTAACTCTGTGTCTCTATCTGTTCTTCCATGGCTTCAAAAGTCTTCTGAGCTGCAGCAAATTGTGCCCCACTGACGCCAGGGGCCGTTCCTGTCCCTTCTGTTCCTTTGGGGCCAGGCTGACAGCTCCCAGCTCCCCCGAGTATCCTCTCCCCCTCCCAGCTACTCTTCTACCAATGCTTCTCTCTCTGAGCTTGCATCTGAGGACACCATGAGCAAATGTAGCACATACTGTAAGTCACAACATGCAAACAACTCAGGGCATATTAGTGCCCCAACAGGACTCGCTGGAGCCGTTTCAAAAAAAACCCAAACCACAAGAAGGAGCAAGGCATAGGATCCTTGAGGTGTAAAAGCACCGAGATGAAAAGTCATCCACTTTTTTCTACTACATCAACTACAGAACATGGACATAAAGATCTAAGTGTGGAAAAATGTCTTGCACCCCTGGTTATGGGCAGATCTCTGGCAGAGGTCTGCCCAACAGAAAAGGACTCGATTTCAGAGACTATTCATCCACTGAGGTTAGGAAAGCAAACTGATCCCTCAAATACACAAATATGCAGAGAAGCTATTAAACAAGATTGGATAACAATACAGATCACCGCTATGATCCATAGCTTTAAGGGCATAAACTGGTTGCAATTAGAGGCTTGATGCAGTTTTGACTGCAGAAATGATTACATCACAGCAAAGGGGGGAAAATCCACAAGGCACAACATCTTGCTAACCAAAACTCTATCCAGTTTTTCCTGTTTCCTCAGCAGAACATCCAAAATACCTTGTTCTACATTGCAACAAACCTAACTCCAAAGAGTTTGGACAGCAGAAATAATGACACAGGTTTAAGGAGGTAAAAAATCCTTCCTGCTCTTTGATTAACTGGGCTTCTTGATGGAGTTAAGTGCAAACAGCTGCCTAGACTTCAACTGAAAAGCCTAAATCTAAACACTCAGTGTTTACATAACCCAAACTTCTAATCAGGCAGCTGGATAATCCACCCATTTAAAGTATCCCTAAGAGTTTCAGGGAAATGTGATTTTCTTACAGCTAAGCCAATCAACAACCACTTTAAAAAACTCTAGCTACCGAGTTACTACTTTGGAACAGCAGTCTCAGCGGGATGGGGTCACGACCCCACAGTGAATCACAAAGCAATTTTGGTGGGATCCTTCCCCCTTTCTTTTTCCTTTTTCTTTCTTTTTTTCTTTCTCTTTTTTTTTTCTTTGAGAAGTACAAATCTGAATCTCTAATTTCCTCTGTATTCAGATATTTCAAGGTAATAAATTAGAGAAGGAGAAAAGCATACAGCAGTGCTTACATGCGTGCTGGCATTTGCTCACAGGACCTTAATCGAAAAATCTCATGAAATCCTGACCATATCCATCTGGGAACCAAGAAACTTGAGAAAGGTAAAGTACAGTCACCACCAACAAAGTCCATAATTTCCTAGGGGAAAAGAGGGAAAGAGCAGCAGGACCTAGGAACAAGAAGATTTCGCAGAAGATTACAGTATAGATATTTAGGGTTATATCTATAGGATTCAATAATCCTTAAATTGACTGACACATTTGCAGTGACTTTAACTGGCCATAGGACTCCATGTTTAGGGTCCTATCTCATCTCATAGCAGTGTTTTACCACCACAACTCATTATAAGGTCAGGCTCTCGGTTTTGTTTTTATGTTTGGCTAAAATATTTTCACTTTATTGCAGTTTATGATTATTTACCAGATATCCCAATGTTTGTCTTTCTTTTCCTAGTTTAGCAAAGTCCCTGTGCTAAATCACATCCAGTCACACCTGTTACATAATGAGAGTTTGAGCACAAATTTTTTCCCTGGCCAATACCATCATCCACACAATCACTAACAATATATTTTATAATTCAACTAAATTTTAAGTGACCCCAAAGAAGGTGATGCTTCTCAGACTAAGCAGAGAAACATGGGTTCTACTTCTGAGTCTACTGCTAAGCCACGGGGTGATCCTGGACAGCTTGCTTGATACTTCTGGGCCTCCATATCCCTACCTGTAAAAGGTGGCTGATTAGCTTTCAATGTTAGACATGGTAAAGCTTTAATAATAAACTTAGCTTTAATAATGAACCATAATGCCCAAGACTGTAAGTAAAGCTGTATTTTAAAACTGATGAAGTAAATTGAAAACAAGAAAAAGATTTCATTTTTTCCAAGCCGGAAGTAATCCTTTTAGAACATGGTAACAAAATAAAAGGACATGCTTTTAGACAGAGATGATACAGTTTGGCCATAGGGGAAATAAACTTCATTCAGTGTTTCTTCGTTTTGTCGAGACCCCAGCAGAGCAGTGGAGATACAGCACTGGAGATCAAACACCGGAGAAACAGCATTACATAATCCCTTTCAGATTATATGCCAAATATTTTAATTCCTAGCCAAAGAGGTTGGAAGGTTTGGGGTCAAAGCTGAGAAAGCTTTTTTTTAACTTATTTAATTTTTTTTTTAAACTTTTAAGAATTGTTTCTAAATATTGTAATGTTGGAAGTAATGTGGCAAATTTTAATCCAGCTCTGAATACACAGACAAAAATTTCATGTGCTTTTCAGTGATAGCAGAGGTCCCTTTCAAATAACTTGGATATACTGACAGAAAAATGAAGAGTAGTAAAAGCTTCGCTTAACTTTTTGTTATTCAAGGTTTCCAAGAATTTCTGCTGTTAATGGAGAGGTATCCTTTCCACAAAGAAGCCCAGAAGAGAGCTCTTGCATTAATATCCCCTAACTCCTGCTGTACTAGACAATCTGTAACAGAGACACACTGCTCATGAATTCCTCAGCCGGCCTTTCTTGCCTTTACTGAATGACCTAATAGCTATCAGTGGACAGCAGTAAGAACAAAAATACTTGATTTGATAGAAAAATTTCTCATCCTTCACTTTCACCCACTAAGAAGCCAGCTGTCACATCTGCTCTGTTCTTTCTTAGCTCTGCACTTATTACTGTCACAGGCTGGAGTCCTTTCTTCCTTTGCTGAACAGCACAAAATATTTTCATGAAGAACAACTACAGCATATGTGTCCACTTTCCCTCTTGAACATCTTTTTAATTACGTGGCTTTTAAGATAAAATTAGTCAGCTATTTATTTTCATTAAGAGTTTAGTTTGGCTTGCTTCCCAACAACTTTCCTGACAGCCAAAATAATAGAAGTATTGCAATTTAAATAAATACATCTGCAGTATTTATTGTTGAACAAGCAGCCAAGCCCAAATATTATCTAATAATTTTGAGAAATAAAATAAAATGTATTCACCAATATCCATTGAATGGCGTCATTTGGGTTTTTCTCCTTGTCCTGCTATTTCTTAGCTGTGTTGAACTTGGACAACACATTCACTTTTCCCTTTTCTGGTGATCAGTAACTTGTTACAAAAAAAAGCTATCTTGCTTATGCTTCTGTACAATATCTAACCCACAAACAGCTCTAGTTAAGACAGCAAATTTAGATGCCAATGTGAGAAGTAATAGCAGTAACTCTGCAGAAAATGAGGTGCAGAATATCTAGGTGTTTTAAGACAGAAGCTTTCCAGCTCTCAACCTGGCAGGCTGACCCCAGGGCTAACAGACAGCCCTGCTGTGTGCTTACAGCTGCTTCAGCCCCAGCTAAATCAAGTTGTTCATACACAGCTCCAAACCCTATTTAACTTGCCTGTATATCTCTGTATTCACAGCAGCATGTAAAGAGCCCCCAGCCAGGGGTATGGTGCAGAAGCAGATCCTATCTGCTGACGGACTCTATGCAGCACCATCCACAGTTGCAATACAAATACTGCTGTCATTCTGTAGGGGTTTCTAAGAAAATTTACTTGAAGTCTGAAAGCAATAAAGGGTAGTTATTTTGTATAGTAAACAGTTTTCTATAGCAAACAATTACATATTCAGCACCTGCTTGTTCAAAAAAGAGGGTTTTTTTAAATAAAAACAGTAAGAACCATGTTTAAAGATTCAAAACAATTTTTTTAACTAGGTCTGCTTATAGAAATTGGAAGGACATTTTTTTCTGAAAGGATAATCTAATTTTATAGAATTGCAAGCATCTCTACTAAATGTTTGCCTGTCTTTCTGTGTAACTGAAAAGAAAATGGTTACAAAAATCAACCTCACAAATGACAAATTACACTGCCAACATTATGTACATCTTGCTTATAGTTTCAGTGGGTGCCCCACAGTACTTCTGGGGGCCACAAAACCCAGACACTCTAAAAACAAGCGTGTCAAGCCACAGCCACTGAAAAAAAAAAAAAACCACACCCAAAAAACCCCCAAAAAACTAAGGCAGAATTTTTATAACAATCAAAAATACTATCAAACTATATAACATGCATAACACGTCTATGACAGAGTGCTCTGAGCAACTAGTAACAACAGGAAAATGAAAAGAAAAACAAACTATCTGATGTGCATTAAATGGGTTTTCACAAAATAGGAAATACCAGGTTTCTCACAGGGATTCAAAGTTAAGCTATGTACTACCCAAAATGAGAACTAGCTACTGTCTGTCATCAGTGCTCTACTAGCAGTTTATTAGTCTGCTGACATCTCCATCTAGAAAAAACTGGTAAATTGTCTCAGGATGAGAGGCAACAGTGAGTGAAAAGGACTTGCTGTGATGTGGTGGTGGCAAGCAGGACTTTTTAGACATCTACGCTTTCTTTGTGATAAAATGCTTCTAAGATGGTGTCACTTCCCTCCCAGACAGCCTAGCTTTTCTTAGCACCTGATACTGAATCAGTGACCTTCTGTGAATCGGAGCTAATCTCAGGATATGTCACATCTGTAACAGGAGGAACAGCTGAGCAACACTTGTCCAGGCGTAATTGAGCCTCAAGATTGCAGAGCAGTGCGTGATTAATTGGCTGAAGGATTCCTGATAAAGAGGAAGAGGATAATGACCTGCCTGGGTCAATGGGTGGTTCTCTGCTTATCTGGAAGCATAACAGGCATTAAAAGAAATGTTCCTGATCAAGGTCACAGGGAACAGTGACAGATTCTGTGTGAGTGCGAATTTGAGGCATTTCAAAATCACATTCCACAGACGTGCACAGGGGTAAGTGTACTTAGGAAGAGTATTTTAATGCCTTTTATGGTTCTGATTCCACCATCATTATTCACAAAAGTACTGCCAGGAGCCTTGAAAAGATTTACTGATCAATTTTGCAAGTACTTCCACATGGACTTGGAAAATGTAAGCCTAAACCGAGGCATTTCTCACTTGATTTTCATGTGGATATTCTAGTTTGTTTCAAGGTCCTTTAGAAGCAAATAGGCAATGCCCCCTCATTGGAAAAGGAGAAAGAGCCACCTGGAGCTACTACTGTTGGCAACAGCAGTGGTGACACGCACATGTGAGTCTTGGCTCATGAGCTACTTTGGCTCTCTAGAACTGTTTAACTAAGCTGAAAAAAGCAGGTATCATTTCTGCTCTACACATGGGCCTTCTCAGCAACCATGACAACCTCACTGGTGCACTGTCAGTGAAGGGAAACCTTGAATATTTCTTAGGATGGGCTTTAGAGAAAGTGCTGATTGTAGGTCCATTGCAGTCTTGTGCTTCAGTCCACCAGGATGCTTCATGCAGATCAACTACTTCATGTGCAATCAGTTTGCAGCAGCAAAGTTGCTGTAAATATCAACTGGGTAACATCAGGTAAATTTAACAAAAACATGCTAAACATCTATTTTAAGTAATAAAGACAGCAACAAACAAAAGATACCTATTTATAACATAGCACCAATCTGTTCTGCCATCCAGAGGACTCCCTGTGTCTTATAGACAGTGCACCTCCCTCAACAGCCTAAACAAATTTGACTGTCCAGATGTAAACATCCCAGGGGGTTCACAGTTGGCTGATCTAACCAGATCTCTTCACAGGGAAGGCTAACTCTTCCCTTCTTTACTCTTTGGATGAACAACAATTTGTTTAGTCAAACAGCTCTCACTCCCTCTTTCCTGGTTTGATAAGAATTCCACCTCATTCAAACAGCTAAGCGGTTTTTTCTCTTCAATTCTAAATATTCATAAAAGAGATTCTATGGGAGTTGAGCTCTTTACATTTCATGACTGCACTCCAGCTGCCTCTAGTCTAATGATGTTTTTTTCATCTGCCACACAGATTTTCATACACTGAGGTTACTGCTCAATTATAATGTTGCTTGTGGAAAATTGAGAGGACAGCAGTGTATTGGAAATAAGTGTGATGTAGAGTCCTACAGGGAGGAAAGTCACTCTTTGAAACTTCAGTCAGCATCAGTTTATATAGGCCACACAAGAGAAGGTGCGGTGGGTCACCAGCTGACATGCTCAGAAGAAATCAAAAGTCATACTGTTTTTGGCACAAATACAAATGGGCAAAGCATCAACTAGAACAGGATTTTTAGTCCTTAATGGAAATTTTTCCACTTCAAACAACCACAACAAGTAGGAAAAATGAGCTTAAAAGTCATTCAGGACTGAAATAGTTAGAACATGAAAAGTAACAATGAAGAGTCTGCAACCTACAGCATTTTCACACTTCTTATATTCCCTCTCCAGAAAAATGTGACCATTCCAAGAAATTAACTGCATTTTGCTAACTGTATGAGCCAGGCAAATGGGAGTTCATGGTTTCACACAGTTGTCCCATCTCTTGACAGGCCCATCTGGCAGCACGTATCTTCTGAGCAAACTGGAAATGGCCCAGTTGCCATAAGCAATCCCTAGCCTCACCCTGAGAAAAAAACAGAATTCAAACCTTGAACAATGGCATGAATATTGCCCATCTCCTGAGAGAAAGGATTTGGCTACTTCCTGTTTCACTCAGAGAAGATTTATAGCTGATCACCATACAATAAGTGCTGGGTAAGGGTTATTAATCCTTCCAAACCCACTTCACATTAGTGACTAATCCAAACTTATTTGGTGCATAAATCACAAGGTACTAAAGCATTATGTTTTCCCTCCTCTTTGGCTGTAATTCTGAATCCTTGAGGGTGTTCTTTTACAAACCCCTAATCTATTTATGTGACTCCAAACGTGCTGAGCTGAATTCTAATTTATAATCTCACTTCTTGCTCATGCAGCATTTTCCCTCTCCCCAGCACCTAGCTTTCAAGCATCACACTTTGTAGTGCACTGCCCTCCAATGAGTTCTCAATAATAAAGCTCAAATCCAGCTCTAAAAGCAGCCCCCCTGCTGAAGCTCACTTAGTGCTACAGAGCATTACAGAGCCCTCATATACTACTGAAGCACAGAGCTGAGAAGATTAACTAAGGGAATATGCAAGGTGGGATACATACGGAAAAGCTCAGCAGTATTTCTGTCTGACCTTCCTTCTCATATAAAAAGTTTGGCTCCATTAAAAGTACAAAACAGGTTATAGAGGGCATTTTTCTTCGGGCTTTGGTGTTCTCTAAAGTAGAAAGTGATGAAATGCACAGAAGTGGTCTTCTCCTCCTGCCTTAGACATGGCTGTTCCCTTTTGCACTGAAACAACTCACATGGCCAGAGCTCTCCATGAGAGTAAAACACTTCTTCCAATGGATGTTTTAAATGTTTGTACAGCAGGGGATGTCTGTTACTCCCCATTTGCACAGCAGTATGCACAGTGATCCCTCATTTTGTATGGTGAATCTAGATGCTGCTTTAATGTAGTTTCTTAAAACCTTATTATGTTTTTATGTCTTTTCTTACATTTTCAGTACTTCTGTTGAGAAACCGAGTCTGGCCAAAACAGCATGTGTGAAACATAGAGGTTTCATGTTCTCAGAGTTAATCAAGCTTTTACATGAAGATGTGCAAATTGCTAATATTCTGATGCTGCTATTTTAATTCATGTCAACCTATGCATAAGATGCACTGCTGTTAGTGAGGTCCTTCTTCCTGCAGCAACTAGCTGCCACTCTTAGAAACTCGTAAAAAGGCACTTGGCCTCCTGTTTTTAGGCGGTTGGCATTTATCATAAATACGCTTTGCTGTAAGAGCAAGCCCTTCAGTTTCCTAAAGAGCAGTGTTTGGTTTTTAATGTCTGACAGTACTGTTACAATTCATCAATCTATATACATAGAATACAATCATCAATTAATCCAGACTACAACTCTGATTCAAAGATTTTATATTACAGAAAATTATTTCATGGATTCTCTTTACTATTAAAAATTGGTACATTTTCTTTTATGGTCTGTATTTGTCATGCCTTTGCTTCTATTTGAGCTCCATTAGACCAAGTAGGGCACTAATATAAAAACATTTTCTCTCTACCTTACCATCTTTCCATTTTCTTTTAGACAAATAAAAGTGAGTTGAAGTATAGCTACAAAAGCAACTCCCAGTTTTTCACCACATCTAACCAGTAGGAAGCCAACTGGCACTGCTCACTGCCAGCCAGAGGAGCTGTTTTCCGAAACAGCAGTGTGAAATGCACACTAGGAGCTTTTGCTAAGACTCCATGGCAAGATCCAGGTAGTCACAGTAGACTCCCTTTGTGAGCACTGGAGAGAAAGGTACCTCAAGACAAAAGTAATCTCATCCTAAAGCAGATATCTAAAATAGGTCACTTGAAGATGCCTAGGTGTGTTGCTGAGGGACATGGTTTAGTGGTAACTTGGCAGTGCTAGGTTAATAGTTGGACTTGGTGATCTTAAAGGTCTCTTCCAACCAAAACAATTCTATGATTCTATCCTCTAAAATCCTCCTTGCTCATTTTAACAGGAGCCCAGGATAAGTAACACAGACGGACATACCAGAACTGTAGCGATTTCCAGCAGTTTCCATCCAGGCACTGTATCTATATACCATTTACCACCTTCCTTTGTCCAGAATAAAGAGACAAAGCCACAGCCTACACTGTTTGAGAACTGGGAAGCCACATGCACTGGGAGCAGGGACATGCTGGTCTTCCTAACACTTAGAATGAGAGGCATCCAGCAAAAGTCTGGCTTTAGATTAACACTGCTCTCTTGTCTGGTATTTTTCATCTGTTGATCTCAAAGTATCTCACAAAGCAAATCAATGTTATTATTACTGCTTTACTTGTCCAAGGTCATCCAGCATAGACACAAGCTCAGCTCTAGTGTTCTGAAATGCCGCTCAGTACCACACAAGCCACACACTCTCCCCTAAACAAGCATTACAGTAATGTTATCTCCAGAAATATGGAAGTTTGGGATTCACAGTATGAATCTAAAACTAAGTTTCTAAGATAAATGAAAATCAAATATGAACAATTATAAATGTAAATTAAATAAGAAGTAACTTATCTGGACTGGTTTTTTAGGTATCTATCTTGAGATTTGCAGTGCAGAAATAACATCTCTCTGACATCACAACTATGTACTTTGGTGCATTGAGAAAATCCTAATGTTTATTTGGACCTTTTGAAGTCTAGTATCAATACAGCTTCTTAGTCCCCAGGGTGTCCTCAAGGTTTGAGATGTGTATTTTTAACTTGTGGACTTACTGACATTCCATTCATGCTATTTGGCTGTTTTCCCCATCAGGGCTTCATCAGCTATCGCTCTGATTTTGGCACCACTGGGCTTATTTGCTTTACCATTTCCTAAATGTCTCTGTGAAGAGGTGTGGCCCGCTATGCCAATTAGTTCACCCACACAAAAACTGTGTTAACTGAAGAGCTAAAGCTCTTCAAGTGCATTTTCCTATCCAAGCAATCAGCATAAACCAAGGAAATCATCAGTTAAGGCAGGACTGATGCTCAGGCCGGTGTACACACCATGTTTTCACATGCCTTGCTGCCCACACGCTGTAATACCTGCAGGCTTTCACTGACTCCACTTCCACACGACAAGCTCACCCTCACCTCCAAGATTCAGCCACCCACAGAGCATCTACTAGGTCCCTAAAGTGCACACACCCACCACAGTAGCAAGTGGAAGCGGCAGGAGTGAGAAAGCCCATGGGGCAGCATGAAGCGGTAGCTCAGTGTCAATGGCACGAGGAGGAGCAGCACTCTCCCATTCACTTGCAGTGCATTGCATCCTGCTCAGAAACATCCTCCTGCAAAGCTCAGAGTACACAAAGATTACTGTTTGATTCCAGTTGAAACAATTTTAGCTGTACTCAAACAACAGACTCACTTAAAGCTTAAACAATTCCTTAAAAAATTCCTTTGCATCTGTCAAAATTTGTTTTGCTGGATTTCTCAAATCATGTTGCCAAAAAAGGAAAAAGGAATTTGGTGGTTGGAAAAGCCAACCTTTTAGTCTGAATCCAGAATATATTAGAAAGCTTGTTATAAAACAGGGTGGTGCAGGGGGAGGATGGAAAGTGTTTCATTCATAATGTATACTAATGTTGGATCTCAAGGGTGCCATCTGGGAAGTAAGAGCAATGCCTGTCAAATAAAATGTCACCATTTGGTTTTAATAAGGTAAAGAAGATTCAGGGCTTTCAGGGCCTGCTATTTTATGCTACCAGGAGACAGGAGACAACAATCCTCAATTAGTACTGCTCAAGTCCTTTATGTTTCACACCTTGATGGTGCATTGGATAGGAAGATTATGATGACGTAAAATTTGAATTCAGTCTCATTGGCAACAGTCTTGATGACAAATAACTTTTTTCTCAGCAAAATTCTTCCCTCTTTATGACATCACTTACAATATTCCCATCCTGACACTGTATGGTAAAGTACCAGATACAAGCAGGGCCTGGTCTTGGTGGAGGTAGCTAACTAAGAATAAACACAGTTCGGAAGTCAGCACTGTCCAAGTCATTGCGTGTTGTCCTTACAGAGCAAAATGCACAGAAGAAAAGCAAGCTGGACACACCAACCAAGTTGGCAGGAGCACAGGAATTTTTTTTTCAGCTGCCATAAAGAGCTACTGAAACAAGAGCTTCCCAAATCTCTGCAGGTATGTCTGTGACATTTCCATCATCAGTAGCCTGCTGCCTAGAGAAGCAGAGCATTAGGGCTTCTTTAAAGGAGTTTTAAAAGCCCCTCTGTTCACTTTCAACTATTCATCGCAGTCATTTGAAGTTCTCTTTTGCATCCCTCCTTCTACTTACTCACATCTGGTGCTACATGTTACTATGCTGCAACCATAAATAACGAAGGAATGATATGGAGATACTGGATGCTCTGTTCCAGTGTTCTCACAGTCAAGCATTCTATCAAGTTCTTACATTTCCACTACAATAAATATATAGAAGAAGAGGGTGGAGGTACAAAGTTCCCCATTCTAGAACACAGCTTTTAAATAGCACTTTATTAGCAGGGTCAGCAAGCACATAGGTTAAAAAATAAATAGCATATTTTAGAAAGAGGATTTTCTCCCTCCACGAGTACATCTGCATTGAAAACTCCAGAACAGATGAGATTTAGCAAAAGCATTTCAGGAAGGGATGATCTCTGTCAGTAGTTGGTCTCCTGGCAAAATCTGGCATTTGCACCTCCTACATACAAGAGGCTGAAGTGGGAGAAGGCTGGTTTTAATGCCTTTGCTCCAGATATACCATACAATGACAGTACGTTGTCCCAACACATGAACTTGTTATGAGGTTATGCAGATCATATCAGATAGTGCTCTGCACTTGGTGAGCACTTCTGTGATATTCCGCCATTCTCAATCTCTGCTATGCAAATATATCCTATTCCATGACTGATTTGTCTGATTATGCAAATGGAGGGGGAAGGGAGAACTGCAATCAGTTTTGTAATTTTTCCTAATGACAATTGAAATGACACTGACAGCCTTAGGTCTGTTACCTTCTATTTTCATCTTCACCAGAAGCTCTTTACTGCTGGTGTACAAGTTTCTCTGGAAAGGAATCCTCTTTAAGTGGACGCTTGAAGAAATTAGGTTTGGCCAGTGGTCATTAAATGGTTCCTTAAATGCACAGTTATGGAAGATGGCATTTCCAGTGATGCAGGTCAACTGTCCAAGTACGAGCACTTCAAAGTCTAGAAGGGAGCTATGAAAACTCTGTTAATCTTTCAAAACTCTCTTTCCCGTACACTTACGGTGAAAAAGCCCCATGAGAGTAAATACATTCGGGCCTATCTTCTCTGTAAAAGCTATTTTTGGTATATCACTAAGGGTAAATAGATTTATTCTGGGTTTTTTCTGATGATGTTTTTGAGTTCCAGTGTCTTAAGGACAAGTACCCCTGTAGAATTTATGTGCTGGTGAGAACTAACCACAGAAAAATGTTCCCGTTCTATGATTCACAGCCCCATACAAATCAGGTCTCACACACAGCTTAAAAGAAATGAATCTCAAGAGCTTGTCATCACTTCTACAGTTCCCAGGGAAATAATGAGAAATCTTTTCAACAGTCTCAGCGGACATTAGGCCCTTACTTTGCTTGACCGCTCATCTTAATTTCTCAACCTTGTTTTACTGAATACCATTTTAAAAAAATTACTTGCATCCACATATAGGAAGTTGCCTGCACACTCACACAGCAAATGGAATACATGCAATTCAAGAAGAAGGAAAAAGCCATAGTAATGTAAGGCAGTAAAGCATTTGGAGTGCAGGGAGGCACTCAGGGGTTAAACTGGACTACAGTGAAAGAAATCACTGGTGAAGGGTTCATTTATTTACATTCCCATTAGAGGAGTCTACAAAGACATACATCAACAGAAACAAACCATTTTAGTACATTCATTGACTGAACACCCATCAGTGAATGTGATCTATGCCAGCATGTCTTAGGAGTGACAAGATATTATTATTGCAGTGCCAAAGGAGGAGGGGGGCAAGGGAATGAACAAAAGGGAGTGCTGATCCTTGCCTTAACAATGAGCCCCTATTCTCTTTCACTGCACCTGAGCTCCAAGGCTTCAAAACCAATGAACTTTTCTCATTGGCCACTAACAGAAAAGCTGTGGCTTGCTTCACGCCTGGTGATATACTAGTCTTTGGTGATATCCTACCCTATTTCCTTAAAAGGAGCCCTTACTCTCATAGCATCTTTTGACTACTGTATCACCTCTGCTAAATAAATGACATCATCCCGCTCATCAACCACATGCAGCTTTACTCCTTCCCCTTTCCTTCCCACTGTTTGCACTCTTTATTTTTTTAAGCACCTAACCCCCTATTAATCCACCAGACAGAACAAAAGATCCATTTGTGAGAGACGGAGATTAGAGCTGTAAGCGCTCAATCTTTCTGTGAAACAGGTGTTTCATTCAAATAACCAGAGGAAAAAAGCAGAAAGCAGGACAAACTGCTGGTGGAAATGGAGCTGGGAGAAAACTCCTAGTTTGATGAGAGCTACCAAACTTTTGGATGGTGGTTTCTTGCCTTCCTCAATCAGCAGTGCAGAAAACACACACAACATCTACAATACCAAACTCACGTGCCTGTGACACTGGTAGGCTCGTTATTGACCATGTCCCTGCTCTTCAACACTTAACAGAGTGAGAAATGTGCAAACTACTTAACAGAAATATTTTCTGCAGTTATTTGCTTTATTATTTTTTTCCCTTGTCTGAAATTTAAATAAAAAGGACTTATGCCATCTTAAAATCGGAAATATTTAAACCAGCTCCATTTCTGAAACACCCTCAGCACCAAACCTAGACCTTTCCATTGTCCCCGGTTTTGGGGCTTTTTTCTTCCAACAGCACCAAACATCTGTCTCAATTTTGAAAAATGAGTACTTCAAGAGAGCGTGAACATGGCTTTGAACTTTGATAATCATTTTGGTCAGTCATATAAATGTTAACACCAGCCTTCATATACATAAACATGTATAGAAAGGGTTGGTAACTAGAAGGCTGTTGGATTTACCTTCTTTGAATACAAAGGTAAGTGACAACATACAAACAAAAACACTACGTGGCATAGCATGGCTCTGAGTCATTCTCTCTCTTTTATGAAATGAGAGAAAATTATATACCAAACAGATTGTATAAGCACCACAGGCAATAACTAAAGCTGGAAGAATGCCAAGGTACATTAATAGCTGCTATTTGATCTAGTTCAAGATCCCCAAACACCCAAGACCTGATGAAGTCAGTGGAAAGGCTCCTATCAATTTCAAGAGGTGCTGTACTGGGCCCAACAGGATTGGCAAACAGTAGTGCATGGAACAAGGAACAGAGCTGACGCTACAGCAATTAAGTTCATCACCATGCTGGAAAGCAGGCTGTGGTAAGACTCCCAGTAACCATATTTCAAGACGGATCAGCTTTTCCTCTTTCCAATCTGACCTCTTGAGTACTTTTAAGCCTCTGAAATCAATGGGATTACTCAAGGAATAACGCACCACAGAACCTGAATGTTTATGGTAAATCTACCACAGTGATTCCTAATGTACTGTGATCCAAGAATTCTGAATAAAACATCAGCAATGCAAAGACAGATCTTCAGCTGATATAAATAAGCTGTTTCCCTTTCAAGGCAATGGAGCTGCAACAATTTGCAACTAACAAAACCACAGTTTACCATTTTCAAAACTAAAATAGCTTTTGCAGTATTTACAGCCAAGAACAGACCTTTGCTTTTATTTTCTTACTGTATAATAATAGCTCATTACTTGTAAAATAATACACCAGTTCTGTTGCCTCAAAGTGCTTTTTTTTTCTTATCACAAAACTGTAAGCATTACAAGAAATTATTTAGATTCCAGTTGGTTTCTTTTAAGTTGCAGTGCTTATACATGAGTAACTGCTTTAAGAACTCCCCATAGGAAATGAAGTGTGTATTACATAAGCAAGGATATACACAAGAATAATATAAAACACATCTTTTCCCCTCTTTTCTAAACTCTTTTTGAACTGATTCAGTCAACAACACATAGAAACAAATACATATATGTGCATGTGTGTAATGAGTATATGTCTATGCAGACACATAGCTGTATCTATCTACATATGTCGTTATAGTAATAGTCATCCTTTCATACAGCTCATCAATAGTAGGTTTTACTCACCGGATGGGCAATTTGCCATCAGGGCCATCCTGTCTGTCAGCACACCTTATCTGCTATCATGCCTTTCTTCAGATCCATAGTTACAAGTAAGAAAAAGTTGGATATCTGTCTCCTCCTAAACACAATAAAATTAAAGCTGTAATTAGCAGCCTACCTTGGACAACCAGGTTACATTCCACTCCACATGTAGAGCCCGTGCAGAAGTGACAGGCCCCCGTGGACCATACATGAGCCACAAGGAAAAAGTCAGCCCTGATGTGTTCAATCTCAGAACCAGGCTAAAAATAAACAAGAGCTAAAGCCCATCTTTCCCTCAGGAGATAGAATTATAGAAAGTAGATGACCCTTGGGTGGCACCAGGATTCCCACAAAATAGGCCAGTATGAGGAAATTTGGTTTCTGAAAAATGAACTCACATGAAGTATTTTCCTATTGATACGGACTAGTTCCATTAAGGTAAAAATTATGAACAAAACCAAAACCAACAAAATATTATTACCTTTCTAAATAGGAGATTTCAATAATTCCCTCCAAATCAGAGGAATTGATTAAAAGTACCTCAAATGTTATTAATTCTGTTAATTCTGCAATACACTGTATATAGCTCTTGCCCTGTGGTGGGGCCGCCAGAACTGGCCGGAACCAGCTGGAACCGGCTGTGCCTGGCGTGGCGGCCCCCGCCTTCCCTCACAGCGCGGCCAACGCCCAGGCACTCACAGCCCCTCTGGGAGCAGGGGCCCTGCCCTGCAAAAATAATGAGAAATCAGCCACAAATGGGTCTTGACGATTTTCCAAGAACCTGGGGCTCCCAACAGTGACTGAAAATCACCCGTTCGGCCTTATCACCGCCTGTCTGCTGCATGTCCCTCGCCTCTGCCTTACAGACCCCAGCCTGGCCCTCCAAAGGTACTCCTGACGCCTGGCAGCCCAGGAAACACTGCGATATTGAACTTCTAGCAGAAATTTGGGTTCAGTGATGCCACTTCTCAGCCTACAGAGACCATCCATCTTAATTAACCAAACTCCAGTAAGCGGCTATGTCAAATGAATTAGCGACATGCACACATATTCTTGTTAGAGTATCTGCGCTTCAGCTGACGGATCTGTCATTAACGCAAACATACTTTAGCTCTGCTTATAATTGAAACCTTACTTCTGGCCAGCCATTTGGCTGCGGAAGCCAGGAGAACTACTTTTTCCATGTTCACAAACATCTCCGCTAGTCCTTGGTGTCACCACCTGATTAGATCTCTGGCACCACTGGCTTCTCTTTGGCAACAAGGAGAGCATCGTCTCACCAGGCCTGCGAGCCTGCGTTAAAACTTGGACTTGAGACTGAAGGCAGAACAGAAAGAATGGCAGATGTCTCGTGTAACAAACTTGCTTTTCTGCAGATCAGCTGATTTTTCATTAGCAAAAAGGATCAATCAAGAAAACAGGTTACCTGAAGCTACTGTTCCTTCTGAACCTTACCTATATCTTTGAACAGTAAAAGTGATATAAAAATCAGATACAAGTCCCTGGTTCCACAAAACCCTCCTTGAGCTGATGGAGGTTAGTTGCAGAGCTCTAACAGAGGATGTATGAACACTACACAAGCTCACATCTTGGCCAGACCAGGCCAGACACACAGGAGGCAAAAAGTCCGCCCCAGTGTCCTGATTTCCAGCCCTTTTTAAGGCTTTTCTATGTAAGCAAAATACTGTTGTCTTCCCTGCACTCAGTCTCAGAAACTGCTGAAGCATTTCTGCTGATCATTTCCAAAGATACTCAGCCTGAAGCAGACCTCCGCATGCACGATTTCAGCATGCATGGTAGAAGCTTAACATTAGAGGCTGCCACAATGGAAATTGTTGGGCATCACTGGTTTCACTTATAATAATGAAACTCGGTTGAAAGCTAGGAGCAGTTTGATGCAGTAGTTTTACATAATAAATACCATTTTTTTGAAAGCAAATTGTTTTACAGAAATAGACTTCAGCTAAATGTTTTAACTGAGTTAATCTGGACGCATGTGTTTTATTGTCACTGTATCACTGTATTTCATTGTTTCAATTTATACATATATTACATGAAAACAAATGTTAATATATACCACATGTACATACTGTTATACCCTATTCAGTCTTACACTGTTATACTATACTATATGATAATATAAAATCTGTATTATCAAATGGCATATTTTCAAATTTCAGAATCAAAATGGTTTGACGCCTGCAAAGTGAAACTTCTCAGAATATCCCCTGCACAGCAAGTGCCCAACTCACTCCAAACTCAGTGAGCGCCTGATATCCTAATGAGGCATGCAAACTCATTTTGAAACTTCAAATTTTACTTCAACAGAGAAAGTTCTAATTCTACCAACAATGCATAACACCTAAGCGACCACTTTGAGACTCGAGGCCTCAAGTGCTTGAGAAAATAGAATGTCAGTATCTGTGAAAATGAGATGTCTGGTCAGTGAGAAAAAAATTGGATTTTCTTCCTCTAAGATTCAAAATTGTGAGCTTCTTGCTGGTTTTTCTTTAATGCTGAACAACTTTGGCCAGAAAAAAAGGATTTCATTAGCAATGCTACCACTGTGCAGTTTGTACCTGTGTCCTTGTCATTCATCTGGATGATTTGCAGAACTTAAGTTATTGAAGCTTTGCAATTTATGTAGCATGTCATATACAAAAGCAGAGCAACCATAAGAGTAAGGTGGAAAGCTTTTCTGTGTTTGTTGTTAAACACTAGCAGATCCCTCCTCACATATCCATGGCCTTCCACAAGGTTCTCATTACTGACTCTATCCCCATTACCAATCTTCATCACCTAAGAAAACAGATTCATAAAACACAAACCATGGTCACAAAGATAAAACCCAAAGCTTGTTACAAGACATGCAGGGTTCAGGTGAAAATCCACTATCCTCAGAGGAGTAGCCAGAAACCTGGTTTTGTGAAGCGCATCTAAAGGTCATATTGTCAGGGAAGGAGGCTGAGGCCATCACTGGAGTTGACTGAGAGCACCTCCACCTATGGCACAGGAGAAATTGCCCTGGCTTTATCTTGTCCTTCTGTTCCAATGAGTTCTTAATTTTTTTCTCATGTCTGTCACCCACACTGCATGGACAAGTCTGTTCCTCCCGGCCCACTCTTTATGCCATGGTGTCAATGGCACCAGTGTAGGGCAGGAACCATCCCTGATTTTTTTAACACAGTATCTCGGGACACTTCACTAATATAAACCACTGCTAATGGAAAGCACCCTGCTATCATCAGCATGCTCTTGATCAGGCCTTAATATCACATTTAGTTCAACCCCATAAAGATACATTTTGATCCAAACTCATAATGAAATACAGAGCCTACATTTGAGTATTAGTGTAAGGTAATAATGCATATATAAATGTACATAAATACATTTATTACTTTAACATTTTACAGACGTCTCCCTTATGTAAATATACATTGGATGTTCTGTGTAGTTTATTCATGGCAGGTTATTCCATACGCAGCTCCATGCAGTGCCTGCTGGTAACATTCACTGCTTCTGCTAACAATTCATGAACCAAGCAACTATCTGCATATTCTCCTTCAGGCTGTTAACAAGGTCCTCCAGTGCTCATTCTTCTATTATTAGCACACAGCCAGTTCCCTTTAGACTTTAAAAAATAATAATAATAATAATCTGGGAGAAAATTAAAGCCATATGGGACAGCTCTGCTGCTGGCATGGATCATCCTAACTCCACTGGAGCCAGTGGGTCAGATCTTGGCATTGTGTAAATGGTCACAATGCCAATGAAACCAAAGCTCTTTTCCAGGGTCCAACATACCAACATCCTACTTCCCTACTCAAACTCCCTTTTTTTCATCTAATATCAAGAACTAGAGTCCATCCAGTCCCCTAAGCTGGCAGTTATGGTTATTAGCACAAGACTGTGGTCATCTTGGAACAAACTTCTATCTGCAACTGCTTTTGTAAACACTTACTTGAAGGTGCAGCTCCTCTCTCCTTGTTAGTTAGACAAGAATTATCTATACTAAGCTGCATCTGCTCCAACAGCAACAAATAGAGACAGAGATCCACAGCTCTTTGGACACCTGTGTCAGATGGCTTCTCCCTTCCAGGCAAATAGCTCAATACTGAAATCTCCTTTTCATCACTTCCTACGTGATTGCTACACGTCTCCTCATTTGTCTTTAAGGCTTTTCACAGTCAGACCCGTTGTCCCCTTCTGCTGGAGAACGGTTTATATTAGTGACTCCCTATGTATTGGGGTGGTAGATGTGGTCTTAACTTCTCATAGGCTGCTGTTTCAGAAACCTTAATAAACTGGAGTGAACAACAGTCTAAAAAAGGAAATAAAAAATTTAACAGGCTAGTATTTTTACCCCCTTCTGCTTTCTAAGAAAGGCAAAATAAAAAGCAAACAAGCAGTGGTCCAAACTGGAGTGCATGCACAACTCTCCCCAAGAATGCTTCCCCATTAACTCCATGTTTGTCTGTATTACCTATGAACCAACATGGTTTCAATTTAGCTTCTTATTAATCTTGCGCATTTCTGTCAACTGCTATTTTAAAAATAGAAACTTCATGTTAAACATTTTAATAGCATTAAGTTTCAAAGGCAACAAGCTGCTGTACTGATTTTTTTTCCAAAAACTTTATTGCCAGATGTAAGTATGTGTGACTATTGATATTCTTTGTTTTCCCACAGATTTCTCTTTTCCTTATTAAACAACATATCTGTAGTTAAGCAGCTCCATGAAGGCTTAGGTCCATGAGAAATCACTAGTCACCAGCCCACAAATCCAGCTCACCTAACTTCAGGCACTTCACTAAACTGCTTAAATTAGTTTACCTACACTGAACTCACCCTACAGTCAGTAGAAACAACTATGGCACCATGAAGAATAGGTACTTGCATCCCATTTAAGTTTCTGAATTTCTTTCTGGAAGTAACTACTTTTTCTTCACTGATTACAGAGGGCTCCCAGGCCCATAGAGGAACTAAGTCTCCAACTTAAACAATTAACTAAGAATCTGTTGAAAACTGGGATGAATCCAGACTCTGGCGTCCTCAGCAGTACTAGCAAACAAGCAGAGGACCAGGAGCATGTTTTAGTTTCTAGCCCATGTATATAATTTTAAATAAAGATAATGACTATACTGCAGTTGAAGTAGACTACATCATCTAAATTACAGTTTCAATAGTCCTTGGGTAAGATCAGAAGCCAAATACAGTCAACAGAAATACAACTGAAGTTTTGGTAGGTTTTGTTGCACATCAGCGTTGTGTTCAGCTCTGCTCAGCCTTCTCCCTCCATCACAGAGAAAACCTAATGAAACAGTGCCACAGAAGCCACTGGTAACTTAGCCATTGATTTCATAAAGAACAGGATCAAATTCTTCATGAGTGGAGACAACTCTGCTAAGAAAAATGGGTATTAGCTTACATGGGAACATGTGGGAATGTAAAAAAAGCAGTGAATTCCCACCCATCATTTTTGCAGTCTGGGGAGATGGCAGTGGATAGTACTGACCCTGGGGAACTAAAGGAAATCTTCACATACAGCTGCTAAATACTAACTGGGTGATCAGTGATCAACTAATGACAACATTTTATTAGCAGTTGAAGAGATTCCTTCCCACCCACATCTGATAGTTCCCACCTCTTCAAAGAGGCTGCAGCCACACAAGCAGTGGAATCAGCATCCAGCACAGCTTCTTCCACCAGCAGTAGCTCTGCTCCAAGGCTCTGGCCCTTCCCCCATCACCTCCAATAACTCATTCCCACCACCCTGCCAGGCGTTTCCGTTCCTTTCCTCCTGCTAAATGCCAAATCAGCTGTTTATGTAGCTGTGCTCTGAGGGAGCAGAAATTTCCAGTGAGGAGATGGGAGCAATAACCTTGGTTTCTATCAATGTTTTCCAACAGTTGCCAGGAGTCCTTACAAGGTAAAATAAACAACCTTAATCTCTAACTGTACGGCTTCCCTAATACACAATGGGGACAGGTAAAGGGAGCATTAAAAGACAGAACTATTCTTTCTAGCATATGGGAAAAAAGCACCTAATGGGACTGATCCAAAGCCTGCTGGAAATCAGTAAGTGGACTCCCACTGACTTCAGTGAGCTTTGGATCTGCTCTACAAAGCCAGCCAGCTGCAAAAGCTGCTAGAGTCAAAGGAAAATATGCTATGAAGGAACGGTGGCCTTGTGGTTGAGGTACTGGCATGGTTTCAAGAAACTTGGATTCAGTCTTCAGCTCTACCATTCCTGACCCTGTGCAAATAATTTCATTTCTCTGCACATTGCCTTCCCTTTCGTAAGTCTAGGCATGTAACCTAACAAGCTCAAGTGTGGAGAAATTCAGGAACGTCTGAGGCAGGAGACAAATGCATGGAGACACTTCCCAGCACCATCTCAGTGGGTGTAACTCTTCCTCTACCCCACTACAGGCCCAATAAGGTCTGTTACCCCCGTAACAGGGTACGAAAGTGAGTGTCAAACCAGTACCCTTGTTTACTTCGAACTCACTGAGCACACCTGGAATCCATGACTACAGGTTTTATCGACATATCCTTACTTAGCTGGCTGGACAACGAGACACGTGGCTAATGCAGCACAGAGCTCAGTGCAGGTGAGCCAGATCTTGGTACCACACACTGAGCTCCAAGTTCCCATGTCCGTATTAATACCAATACCCAAGAGACTTGATGTAAAGATAGTTTGAGCGTGTTTATGTGAGCTGCAGCTCACAGCAGCGCAGGCATAGCTGTGTGACTCTGATCCAGCTAAGCAGATGAGCATTTATCTCTCTCTTAAATATGTGAACAGACCTATAAAAGTCAGGGTAGTACAAACATCATTGCTCTCCTGGACTGGAGGCCTAGGCGAGGTAAGCTATGTTTTCATGGAGATTCAAGGAAGCCTGTTGCTCTTAACATTATTTACACACTTGCTCAGAATATCCTCCTACCAACAGCTGGGACTTCTGGCAGCCAAATGAAAACCATCTATTGTAGTATTATTCTTCTGTTGTAGGAAACAAACTCTTCCAAGCAGAAGAAATTCTTTAAAAAATAATCCAAACAAAGGCACAAATTAAGCCACAGAAATTAAATACTGAAATAATTTTTACAGCATAGAAAGATCAAACTGCAAACAAGCTGTAAAAGCCATTACTAATTCAACATTCCATTATTCCTTTTTTCCAAAGTGTGATTCTTTTCTTTAAGCCTAGCATACTTTGCTGGGACCAAACCTTCACATTAGATTTCCTGTGCTGTGGACTTGATGAGATAAAGCAGTTACTTAGGACCAACAAATCACTTCATTAAAGCAGCCCGTTCATAAATATTCTCAACAGCAATTAACATCCTGGTGTAAGGAACTCATTTTGCACCACAATCCTCACTTGGGCAAGACTTGCCCTCTAACACCACGACTGCAGGAGAGGGTCTTAATTTTGAAAAAAAGAAAGAAGCCATCCTGGCTCTCACCATCACCTCCATGCTACCTATTTTGGTTCTTCGAGGCAGGAAAAAGCAGCCAAGGGTTGGACAGAGCTGCTCCCCCTCAGTTCTCAAGCCATGTGAGAAATGGACCATTTTCCAGCTGGTTTTGCAGCCATCTCTTAAGACTCTGGTCAGCCAGGATAACTTCCAGCATTTCTTCTCAGCAGAGTGAACAGAATTGCTGGTGTCACCCAGGATCTGGGCTGCTCCAAATGCATTTACTCATCCTTGCAGTACCAGCAGTTTTATGATAATGCTGTTCTCAGTCCCAGGTGAAGGAGATAGAAAGTATAGTTAAAAACATTTAAAAGGTTTTTTTTTCATATCCCTTTGCCTCATGTAAGGGCCTGCCTAGGGAGTGTAACAGCGCACTGACTGGCAGTATATTAGTCAGCCCAAATACATCTCTCAAGGCTGTACAAAATCCCAGAGTCAGTGTGGTCCCTGGTGAACAAAGATCTAAAGCAGAAACTCAAGATGTATTAGAAAAGGTTACTTTGTGGTTTTGTCTGCAGATATTAAACAAATATATCCTATTAAGATGCAGTATAATTATCTCCGTTTTAACAGGAATACACAGGCACCATTTTGAAATTGTTACATTAAAAGACAATATGTAATATTCTTTAAAAAAAAACCAACTTTAGCCCTGCTCTTGTTGAAATGAGCATTTTCATCTCTTTTGAGTAACCTGATATTACAATGCACTAAAAAATACAATATGCTAGAACAGAAAATGAGGAAAGCATGGGGATTCAGCAATTTATTTCAAATCAGTGTTAGCCTGCCAATTAAATTACTTCTGAATATTTTATGGGGCTCTAACCTTATAAACAAATCTATGAATAATCATAAAGGTGCAATTCTTTAAGATATTTCCATCTTTGAAAAGACCCTCCATTTCTGTAGGGAAAATCATCTCCTTGCCGTTCAGAAGAAGGAGCTAAATAAATGTGAGTATATGAACTGATTATAAAAAGCCTACTGAACTGGAGTAACAATAATGCCTCAGTCTTGAAAACATAGAAAGTAAATGCAATTTTACATTAAAGATCTGAAAACAAACTCAAGGCTAATATTTTCAGGGGAAAAAAAAACTTTGATCTCTTTTTCTTTCCGGGGGGGAGCCAATATCAACATGAGTGATTTTGTACTATATTCAGGAGTCTTTATGTGGGTTAATAATGTTAAAGTTATTCCACTGCTTTTTCAAACTTTTCTGGAATCAGCTCCTTGGTGAAACAGGGCCCTATTGAAGACTCTTGAATTTGCATAGCATGTGCAAGACATTTAGATTTATATTCCATGTTAGGCTTGTGTGTTTAGAGTTTACCCAGGCATGTGCAATTCATTGGCTGTATTGTTATCTTCACAATGAACAAGCACACTCACTTCATCTGCAAGAAATATAGCTTTAAATGTAGAAAATTAAATTTCCATGAGAAAATGTGTTCCATGAAAATTTCCATCAATGGAGGCTTAGCTCAAACATACTGAGGTCAAAATACTTTGATTTGAGCCTACCTGGGTACCGTGTGACTTAAGTAGCAAAACCATAAGATCATTTGAAAATGACTACTTTGAAAGCACTCCTGTAAGGACAATTACTCACAATACAGTTTTCCATCTAAAAGTCTCCGATTGTCAGGATCCTGTTGTGTTCAGTGATGAATATACCCACAGAAACACAGATTCTGCCTTGAAGACTTCACGAATTCAATAGGTAAAGGAATCATTATCTTGAAAACATGGAGAATAGTAATCGTAGGGCTGAAAAACGGAACCCACTGAAATACAGACACCAGTAACCACAGAAATGAGCCATCCTCTCAGTTTCCACTCAAATCAGATCCTGAGCCCTGCGTCAGTGGTGTGGCCCACAGGCAGGCTTCTTGCTAGCTGGGAGAGCAACACGGTCTGTTATGCAAACCATCGTGGGCAGCAGCAACGTACTTCACACTGTCTCTGTGGCAGGGTTTGCCCAGAAATTTTAGCACTGAACACAAAAAGTCATCTAAAAAAATATGTAGTCAATGGGTTTGGTTTGATATTTGTGAGACACTGTAGTTCATTTCTCACTTGCCGTCACCACCAGTGACACTAACATTGGTGTTACCTTATGTGGTTTTCCAGTCTTCATAATAGGAATTCTGGGACAGGGCAAAGTTTCCAGCACAATCAAAGCACCATCCCATGGCAGATAACTAGAAGAGTTTGGCTGTTATGGCTGACAATGAAAGGCAGAGGGAGTGTAGCTGCTGTCGTCATGTATGTCAGAGGGATGCACAGCAGAAAGGAGATCCATGCAAGCTGAAGAACAACTTTGGCTCAAGTACAAAGCGGTATCTACAGCCGTGAATTAATTTGGGCAAAAAATAAGAAGAAGGTGAGTCACTAGAAAAGCATGCCAAGGGGAGCTGTGAGGACAAAGAAATCTGACAATCAGTGATGGAGGTTTAAAAAGTTTATGGAAGTGATTTTATGGTGCAGAGCCCATGATAGCAGAAGGCTGGATTTATGTCTCAGCAGGTCTCATCTATTTCTTCTGTTCCCTGTTTCCTTCCAAATCTGTGATCCTGCACCATTACACTGAACAAAGGATTTGCCAACAGGATCAGCCCAACTCCTGCAGAACACATGTACTTTCTGCAGGGCAAGAGAAAGGAATTCATGGATCATAAAGTACTGACTACTGTGTGCTTTTCATTTTCATTTCTTTCATTAAGAACTTAGTATTTTTTTTTCTTAGTTTCATTAAACCATAAAACTTTCCTTCAGGCCATTGGCCTTTTCTTCTCAAAGCAGTGGCTAATTTGGCTGTGGAGCTGGTGGTCCAGAGGAGAAAAATATGCATCTCTTAAGAAGATATGGGAGATGTGCATTGCAGCATGCTTTGTAACTGCTTCTGTCTTTACTGAGGAGTTGTATCCATCAAATCAGATTAGACTAGATCAAAATGGATATATATGGAGATAGATTATGGTGGGATATATAACATACGAATTTAAAACAAGTAGTGCATCTGTTCTGAACTACTGCCATTTTGGATCCAAGTGAAACTGTGCTTGTTCAGATGGAGAAGTCAGAGATTTTAATACCATAAGCATTTCAGAGGTTCAGCTTCCAGGGAGAAATTGGGAAGCAGCTTTACCTTCAAAACCACAGTCTCTCATCAATATAAATAACAGTATTAAAGAATCTGGGGATCTACTACTGGCTGCTCAAGGCTTGGATGGGCGTACACTTTGCTGAGTAAAAAACTGGCTGGATGGCCAGGCCCAAAGAGTTGTGGTGAACGGAGTTAAATCCAGTTGGAGGCCAGTCATGAGTGGTGTTCCCCAGGGCTCAGTATTGGGGCCTGTTCTCTTTAATATCTTAATCAATGATCTGGACGAGGGGATCGAGTGCACCCTCAGTAAGTTTGCAGACGACATCATGTTGGGCAGGAGTGTTGATCTGCTGGAGGGTAGAAAGGCTTTGCAGTGGGATCTGGACAGGCTGGATCGATGGGCTGAGCCAAGGTATGAGGTTCAACAAGGCCAGGTGCCGGGTCCTGCATTTCGGTCACAACAACCCCAGGCAACACTACAGGCTTGGGGCAGAGTGGCTGGAAAGTTGCCTAGCAGAAAAGGACCTGGGGGCACTGGGGGACAGTAGGCTTAACATGAGCCAGCAGTGTGCCCAGGCTGCCAGGAAGGTCAACAGTATCCTGGCCTATATCAGCAACAGCGTGGCCAGCAGGAGTGGGGAAGTGATTGTGCCTCTGTACTTGGCACCGGGGAGGCCTCACCTTTAGTACCGTGTTCAGTTCTGGGCCCCTCACTTCTGAGGTACTGAAGAGTGTTCAGAGAAGGGCAACAAAGCTGGTGAGGGTTCTGGAGAACAAGTCTTATGAGGAGCAGCTGGGGGAACTGGGGCTGTTCAGCCTGGGGAAAAGGAGGCTGACAGGAGGCCTTATCGCTCTCTACAACTACCTGAAAGGAGGTTGTAGTGAGAGGGAGGTCTGTCTCTTCTCCCAAGTAACAGGCAACAGGACAAGAAGAAATGGCCTCAAGTTGCGCCAGGGGAGGTTTAGGTTGGATATTAGGAAAAATTTCTTCACTGAAAGGGTTGTCAAGCTTTGGAACAGGCTGGCCAGGGAAGTGGTTGAATCACCATCCCTGGAGGTATTTAAAAGACGTGTAGATGTGTTGCTGAGGAACATGGTTTAGTGGTAACTTGGCAGTGGTAGGTTAGTGGTTGGACTCGATGATCTTAAAGGTCTCTTCCAACCAAAATGATTCTATGATTCTATTTGTTCCTTGATATACTGCAGAATCCCTCCAGATCCACTATTTGCGTGTCAGTCACTTGCATCATGCTGAGCAGTTCTGTGAAAAAAAGACTGTGTGATTATTTTCCAACTATGCAAAATAAATCAAAAGGAAGGATATGGGAATAGATACGCCTGTTCTAACAGTTTTGGAATATAGGAGAAGGTGGTAGCTCTGCCTCCAAGGGGCCTGCCACCATGCCATGTATCTGCTTATTTTTTAATGTAAAACAGTTCACTGACTTCAACTCTTAGATGCATCTCAAACAGAGGTCTATAAAAAGGTTGATGTTTTTTATTCTTAAAGAATAAAGCTAATAACCCTTAGCATGAGTATTCCCCAGCCCAACTCACTGCCTCCACATTTGTGGAAAATGGCTACCTCAACGTTATCTGCAGCCGACATCATTATGCAGGTTACAAAAATAAACAATAAACAATGAAATTCTACAATTATACTACAGTGAACCAAAATGCCTGCTTTGCCTTAGGTTAGAGACAGAGGTCACAAGCAAAGCATAATTACAGATACCTAATAAAGAATATACAAAATATCACCATCGCTCCCACATCAAGATCTGATGGCTAACAGCTTACTATACGTTTGATGTCATATCATTGAAATGTGTACTAATCTCTTTGGTCTTTGAATAGAAAGCATATGCCAATCCTAAAATATGTTTTATTTTCCTCCAAATCATTAATGAAGAAATCATACACATCTAGGTACCCTGACATATGGCTCACTGTTATCAATTCAAAAGGAAACACTGTCGTGCCAAAATTATATTTTTCCACTAGATGTGTTATTTTTTGTGATCTATGCTACCCTACATTTTTGTAATATGGTTTCAGTAACTATATCATGAATACGCCAAAGACTTTTTATATAATGAAATGGATTAGAGATGCAAAGAGGAAAAGAACTGTAAACAGCAAAGAAGGAAGAGAAGTCATACAATGGGACTCAGAAGGCTGAGAAATATTGGAAGAAAATAACTAGAAAGAATACAAGAAATGCATCCAAAATAAAATAACCAGTAATACAAAGAGTTGATGGATACAGGAAATTGCAGCAAAATCCTATCCCTATAGAATCAGTGGGAATTTTCTACTCAATTCATTTGTGTTGGGATCCCTACTTTAAAAAGCAACAATTCCAAAGTAAACTTAGTAAGAAGTAAATAAGAAAAAGCGATACGGTAACCTACACTGCTGATGAACTGAAAGGAATTACCAAAAACGGGGGCTTCATTGCTGTAGTCCCCAGAGCAGCGCTGTTTGGAGCCCTCATAAGAGGAGCATATCCAGGATGAAGCTGCTGTTGGTGTCAGGGTTCTCAGTGAAGACACCTTGACCTGATTTCAAATGCACACAACACGAGCCTTAAGGCTCCGTGCAGCAGAAGGCACTGCTGAAAAAAGCTTGTGTACAAGCAGCACCACACTAGTTTAGCCCAGTGATGTGAGATTCAGGGACAGATGATAACTGTTAACATTAGGTTATATCTATACAAGTAAATTAAGTGTGCCTGGGAACATTCCTGGGCATGGAGGCCAGCTGGCACAGAACGGCCTGAGTCTCCGCCAGTAAGCACCCTTAACCTTCAAAACAGGGAGGCTGCATGCAAACAGCTAACTGGGGACGGTCCCAGGAACACGCTTGCTGCCAAACCATACTTGAAAACTACCCGGGGCAGCGCTGGTTGGCGCATGCCAAAGCCTCGCCAGGGACTGTTCTAACAGTTTACCAGGGCGGGCAGTCACGCTCCCAGCCCAGGAACATTCCTGAGCATTGTTTAATTTATTAGCAGAGATATAGCTAGCTCCCTCCTTCCCCTTCCTTGCCTAGGTGAAGCATATCTTTTGCGTAGAACACATTTCAGGAGCCTTTCTCACTGATCCACCCCTTCTCTCATCCCAAACCATCTCCCCTCCTGTTCCCACATGCAAAACGTACATGGGAAGGGCTGGTTAAAGCAATGGGAATGGTCCAACTTGAACCGCTGGTGGCTTGCCTGTTCTTTGGTTCACAAAGAGTGCTAAAGGGTATACCCACATCACAAGTAAGGAATGGTTATGCAGAAAGCCAAGAGCACAGCATGTTTCCAAACCTGTCCTACCTCCTGTCCACACAGGGACCTCACTGCACAAAGCTGTCCAGGGGTACCTCATGATTTTTTTATCATTTTCTCATTTAAGCCATTTAAGTACTACTAATATCAGGAGCACTCTAAAACACACCCTTACCTACCTAATGGAGCTACAGATGGGCTGGTCCATCAGCCTCACTACCTGAAAAGTTCTTCAAAAGACAAAGAAATGGTCCATGAAGTACATCTTGAGACTGTCAGCTGCAGACAGAATGCCTGTTTTTCTAACGCCCATTACCTTGACACTTAAAACCAGTGACAGTCAGATCATTTTGCTTGAAAATATATTTTGATTAATAAAAAGAAAAATAATTCATTCCGTTCTCTGAGTCACTAGCAAAGATAGTAATATTGGCTTATACAGAAGAGGGCAAGAACTTGAATGACAATCTTATACAAACATGTGTGTGCCCATGTGTGTTTATACAAAACCCTCATCAGTTTAAATGGTATTTTCTGTTAAGAAGGTCATTTACCTTCTAATAAATCCTAATTAGATCATAAGTTCCAAGACTAGTGAGAATAAATGTGTATTGACAAGTATATTGAGTGCTGGGAATTCACAAGACTCGTTCTTACAGTTTGGGATATGTTGATACATGTTGCATGTGTAGGTTAACAATACAGTCAGTGCCTAACCTTTCACTGGTTTGCTGCAATATACAGCAGGTTGCTAGAATTCACTAGCAGGAAGTTTTTGGAAATGGGAGAGGAACCCAAGCTGACATGTGCCAGTGACTCACAGATGAAAAGTACCCATTTCAGATTTGTTCTTGGTGCCTTGAATTTAAAGGAGCCCTTTCCCTTGCTGCCAGTCTTTGGACATCTTTGTGTTAGGGATTCCTGTCCACCCACAGTCATACAGATGGCCGGCTTGTTTTGAACAGGCTCCCAGTATTGCTGCACTGAAGCTTGGTAAAATCCCTGATGTAAAGACGAAATAATCAGAGTTACCTAGACCCCAGAGATGGCTCTGACATACATGTCAGACATCTGTTAGCTGGACATTCACCTATTTGTGAAAGACTTGCTGAAATCACCCTAGTTCTCTGCAAGGGCTACGGGTTCACAGGACAGGTGCCC
Source organism: Numenius arquata (assembly GCF_964106895.1). Lineage (NCBI taxonomy): Eukaryota > Metazoa > Chordata > Aves > Charadriiformes > Scolopacidae > Numenius > Numenius arquata. The sequence goes on along the minus strand of NC_133582.1, from coordinate 25,434,475 downwards.
TCCCTAAAGTCTTGCTGCCCTCTTGAGGAGAGATGAACCTACCACCCAAAGTGGTGCAGAGACCTGGGATCAAGGCAAGGGTTTGATATGCGAGACAATGTCCCCCAGGGAAAAATCTCCCCAGGCCACCTCCCTGAGAGCAGCTGAGATTCACCTTCCCCTGCAGGAACGTACCTGTTTGTATCACCACAAGCCCAAGGGCAGGTGCTACCACTGCAGCTCAGCAATCTGAGAACCACCATGTATGTGCTGGTGTGAAATACCACGCGTGGTGCAAGAGAGGGGAGGAGTGAATCCAGTGTTTCCGAGTCATTGTTAAATCCTGATTTAACAAGCAGAATTTGGAAGCTCTTGGGTTTTTTTTCCTTCTTGCTTTGAAATTTTGTGAAGATTTCTCACAGTTTATGACAGGCGATGTTGGTTTGGAGTATATCTGAAAAACAGACCATATTTTAAAAAGAACCTTAGGCGTTAGGAAACGCTGCAGCCTGAGAGCCATCCTTAATACCAGCCTAAGGCTACATTTACATCAGCAGATACTGTGGAGCGACACAAGAGCATCTAGAAAAAAAGTGTTGAGAAGACCCACCCTATGACTAAACCTACCCTATGAACTGAATGCCTATCAGCATTTAGAGTATGTCATGTGCATATGTTCTGGCTTAACCTCATCCAAAAGCAGTCCAGGACCACTCTGTGATGTTCACTGAAGCGTGGTAGTAGAAAGATTCATTTCAAAAGCTCAAGCATGATCCAAACTGAACCACAGATGCAAATTCCCTCTTGGTGCTTGTACAGAAGGCCCCTGGCAGAGCTTGTGGACCAGGTCCATTTGTCCAGCCAGGCACACTGAACAGATTACCTGCACAGCACCTTCATGGCCAAAGAGTAGAGGGGAGTTTCTAAACTCCAGATCCTGGATCTAGACCTGTAGCTCATCCATAGCCCTGGAGATGCAGCGATCTACTCCCTCGATCCCGCACAGAAGGAAGAGGGTGCACAGGCCTGGGTTGGAGCTAGGCTGGCTGCCGTTTCCCATCAGCCTGGATGCTCAGCATGCCTGCAACTGCCGTGGAGACAGAGCCTATGTGACAATTACCTACGTCCCTCAAACAAGAAAGGGAATGTGTGTGGGGCTCAGACAGAAGCTGGCAGAGCAGTGAAGGTAGCACCACCATTAACAGTTAGGCTGGCACATAAAAATAAGCCAAGAAAGCAGGCTGCAGGTAAACTTTAACATGCCAGGCTGTAAACGGGGACAATTCCTGAGTCAGTCCAACATCACTGTCTCACGGCAACAACGTCCATCAGAGGGGCAAGGCAGACACCTGTGGGGAGTAATAACTTCAGCTTCCTAATTTTAACTGATTGTCATATGTCAGTCAGAACCTATAGATTCCCAAATCATGCAGATGCTTTTAAAATACTTTACCTCTGGTGCCTATGCCAGCAAAGAGTGCAAAGGACTCCTATCCTCTAGGAAGACAGAGCTTACCACACCATAACAGCCCCTGAACTTCGATAATGTTCCTTGTTCCCACATCTGCACAGAAGTGGAGACTTCAGGGTTAAAATATTACTGGGACACAACTTGGGGTCAAACTATGAACCTTGCATTTCCTCTGCTATGCAGTCACCTTCACAGTGGTCCCACTGATTTCTTCCCTACTATGCAGGAGAATAACTCAGTCATCATCAACAAAGGGTGATGGTTGATGCCCCTGAGGGAGACCAGTCTCTCAAACTTAGGTCTGTGTAACAGTCTCTTTGAACTTTTAAGTCATTCACACAAGAAAGGAAGTCTGACAAAAGCTGCGAGTCTTCTGAACACCTCTTCAGACAGCAAAACTGAAAGACAGACTTCCTTTCCTGTGTCATTACACATACATGCACACCCTGCCCCAGAATCTGAGTTTGAGTTCTTTGACACACATCAGAAACCTTCAGTGTAGAATTTCTGAGAGACACCAAAATCCTTAAAGACAGACCTAACACAGACAACCATCTTCAAATCATTTAATTGCTTTCATCAATTGAAAGTATCTTTTGATTCAAGAACAAATGCTTAGCAAGAACTTGGTGAAAATAGACATCACCTTAGGGCTGAAAAGCAGAGCAACATCTATAATTTTTTTCCTTTACAGATAAACAGAACTGCTTTTTAAGTAGCTCCTGAGAAGGACATCTAAGCATTGCTCCTGTGAATAAAGCAGACAGTTCACATGACGACCAGTTCCTGCCTGCATGTAAAAGCCGCACGCCAGCAAATCTAATTGAAAATAATCTGTGATCTACGCTTAACATTCTTCAGGAAAGTGCTTTTATCCCATCTTTTCCCATCTCTCCACCTCCCCTCCAATCTTAAATGAATCACATATTGAATCACCGCAGCATGGCTGTATTTGATCATGATTTATAGGGCACTGTCTGCATTACTCAGTAAGCAGTCTTCGTAGGGAGGAGGTATTTTGGACAGAGAAGAACAGGCTGTCAGCACTCAATAAATTATTAGTTAACAGCCACTTCCTGAGGTAAAGACCGATGTAAGATCACCCTTCTGAGTGGACAGGTGCACGGAGGTGTCTTACATCAACAGCTTGCCTGGCACATAATCCAAATTCTTAGTAACTACGTTAGAATGTGGCACTGAGAAGAGAAAGATTTTTCTGACAGTTGTTAATAAATAAATGGAGAAGCTATAGGCACTGCAGAACCCGCTCAGGGACCAGACCCCACTGTTCGGTGTTGTACTGCACTCCTGTAGGTAGCATAGATTAGTGTCTCTCGTTTCCTAGAGGCAATTACACAAGGCAGGCTTTTTAAGATAAATCTTCTGCCCTCATTTGACAGAAGTGTGCAATACTATGAGCAGTGAAACTTCCAAATCTGCAAACTCAACATAAAGCTGCATGCAACAAACATGAATATAATTTTCTATCATCTCTTCTCAGTCATCAGCATTCCCGTCTATTGTTTCCCTGCTTTTAACCTTTAGTTATCTCCATCACAAACAAGTCTATGAGCAGCAGCATGTACAGACTTCATTGTACACTAACATATTGATACTTGTACATACTGATCTGTATCATTCATCCTTAAATTGGTCATGCACCATAAGAAAGAAATAATTATAGGAAATTGTCCCCAAATAGGACCAGATAAGGACTATTTAGCTGTATCTTACCAAAAAGCAAAACTTAATCCGTTTTGTTTGTTCACACTCTAACACAGAGTCAAGTGATGACAGTAGATCAAATACTCAGGGCTAAGAAGGAACTGTATGATAGCTGTGTGACACCTGCAAAGCTCTTCAAAGATTTATTTTTTTAAATTTACTGAACAAGGAACATTATTAGGAGAAGGGAAACAATGGGTCTGTTTTCTCTCTCTCATCACAGCTTTCCTATGCCCAAGCTATCACTTGAGCTATAAAGAAGGAGCACACCCAGGTGCTTCCAGGCACAAGAGGAGGCTAGTTTTTTCATCTCTCTCTAAGAGGGACAATTCATTCCTGATGCATCCTGAATAGCCTCAAGGCCATTACACCAGAGATTAATTTGGCTGACTCTTAGAAAGACTCTGCACTGTGGTTTTTGTTTGCTGAACACCACCAGAGGGCTTAGCGCTGTAGAAGATACAAAAAATACAGGTCCTGACCTGGAAAACCCTACACCTAGAAACAGTGATTTGTTGGCAAACGTTCTGATTATATCTTTACAAATTATTGTTCTATTTAAAATATGCTCAATTTTCAAGAGAAGTTACTGGTTTCACAGCAGAATCACCTGAGAAAAATTATTCCCTATTGCTAGTTAGAAGGTCAAAACAGACTATCAAATGGCCTTAAACTATTTATTAGGTAACAGTAAAAATACATGTAACACGCTTCTAAGCAATACGCTCCCCATCAGAACATGACTAAGAGCTGGTAACTCTTGCAAATTACGGGTAAAACTACAGTCTGTCTACTTCTGCTACATGTGGTCAACATATACAGACTAAGACATTACTTACCTGTACTAAATGTCTCTGATTTCATCTATTCCATTGTATCTATGATTTCTGATAAATCTTTCTTATAAGTGAATTTTTCATCCTGACTTCTGAGTACCGTGTGATGGATCTGACACTAACAAGACTAAAGTTGGCCCCTTGGGGTCTTGTCAAAAAGCTAATGTAAGACAAAATGCTTGTAAGCTTTGATTGAAATACTTCCTCTCTCCCAGCACCAGCTAATGATTCAGAACGATTTTGTTAAGTGTATATTTCATTACCTTGAAACAGATATTGTGTCAAGTAGGATTTATAGGTGATTTAACTCAATCATGCCTTCAAAGCAGCTTCAGCAAGCAATGAACGCTGTTATAAAGAGCAGGGAATATTCAGGGGCTGAGCCAGGGTGAAAGAGAGAATCTCTGATCACCAAAGTGATGAAAAGTGGTCAAGAATGGGAATCACTGCAACTACTTGTCCTAAGCTATTGTCTTTCACATTGGAACTGCCAGAACATGTAGGGTTTAGGGATGGAAATGACAGTTTACTATTCTGATTCATCACCTGGTGCTTGTAGAGAGGAAGCATTTGAATCAAAGCTTTTAAATGTTTTTGTTTTACAGCAGCACTTTAATGAAGGGATGGTGAGGGAGTGGGGGAATTGCCCACTGCACAGGACAGCAGGCTAAGGCTAAAAAAACCTCAGCTCCATGCTTGACTGTGCCAAGAACTGCTTTGTGCACCAGGTAAATCCCTTCACTCCTGTTCTCATTTGTTTTCCTTTCCCACTGTACATCTGCCTTGTCTATTGGGAAAGAGAGATTTATGAGTGTCTTAGGGATTTAGTGGAGCAAGCACTTCTCCTCTCAAATCTTCCAATTAAGATGAAAACTCCACCCTTTGGCTCAAAGCCTGTTGTTGCAATGACTTGTACAGCACCTGGTACAGGCCTCAGTGGGGACTGCAGGGGCAGATCATAAAAGTAAAAATAATGACCGCAACGCTATCACCATTTATATATAAGCATTTATGGGAAAACAGAGTACCATGAGTGTCCACTCGAAGTTGATGTGGAGGTTGAAGCAGATTTCAGCATAAGAACAGCGTAACAAGTCCCATCAAAAGTCCATCTAACCCCTGATTCTGTCTCTGACCACTAGCAGGTACCTAGAGAACAATAAAATAGCCAGGGTACATATGCAGTGATATTTATCCGGAATACTCTCCCAGCATCTGTGGATTTGCGATTTGTGAATTTCCTGAGCCACAGATGGTGTCTTCACATTAAACAATCTTGGTGGATTTTTATTCTTGAATTTTCCAGTCTCTTGAGGCAAGTTAACAAGACTTCTTCTAAAGAAAGTACTGAAATATAATCTAGTGAGGTAATGTAACACAGTTCAAACCAGGGGCCAGAGCAACAGATGACATTTTCTGATCATCAAGTATTTAAGGTGATGTTTCAACATCTTTGCATGAAATGCTAGTAAAAGAACCAGCTTCTGAAAGCTGAAGACACTTAACTCCTTTAGAAAGCATGCAGAAATTCATAGGTATCACAGTCCACCAGTATAAGCCATTTACATTCACTGGAATAGTTCTGTTCCCAGCATGATTTCTCTGAAGCTAGTATGGAGTTTGGTTCAACTGAATAAAAAGGAAAACAAAAGTCCTCTCATTTCCTGACGAGATGTATTTATTCTCACAGATTTTTAGGCAGATACTTTCCTTAGACAATGGCAGACACAGTATTAAGAGCTGTAAAAGGTACGCACTCATCTCAAGAGTCCCTCTTTTTATTCTCTGATTCTTTTATGTATTGCACAGACACACTGTGAGAGATCATCTCCTCTGTCCAAAACAGCTAACAATATTCATAGGTGTGGCAAACAATTTCTTCTGAATTTTAACAGGATTTGGGCAGGCTTAACATCTGTCATGTCACATGGGAAGCTTAGGACAGAAAGAGAATTTGAACTTTAAACGTCAGTAGAACAACATTAAATCATCAAACCTATGCCTGCACACACTAATACCCTGCTGGAGCCAACATCCACATTAGATTCAAAGGGCACTGACCAGGCAGTGTCATGGCTGGTTAGACCTTTCAGCTACCCTGTATTGGTGCTCCTTTGCCATGCTTCTCTCCCTAATTTAGCAAGTATGCTTCCAGAAGTAGATTTCTTTCTCTAAAAAATATACAGACCAACATAAAAAATATAAGCCCAACAACTCGTGTGGTCTAAACTATGCTCAGTAAGACACTGTATTTACCTCTTCGGCATTCCTGGAGAATGAAGACAACATTCTATCAGCATTCATTCTCCTAATCATAAGCCAAGATGAAATGTTAAGCCCTGAAGTAATAAATTTCATCCAAACTGAGAGGTATCCAATTTAATGTATTCTGCATTTAACACAACAGTCATCTAGGAGATAAAGGACAAGAGTTATCATCACCAAAAAGAGATGAGGAAACATTAGCTTCAGCTTCAGAGACTCTGAAAGGCACAAGCAGGAGTATCATGACCACAGACTTGTTTACATGGGGACAACTTGAGGAAACTAATTTGAAGTATAATTTGAACATAGGAATAGTATTTTAAATTGTATTAAATCCTTGTGAGAATAGACTGTTTCTGAGTTTGTGACCTCATTTTTGTTTCTTCTTTCACTTCCAAACTTAAGCTAAATTGAATTAAAGTGTCTTTTATTTCTGAAATAGACTGCTCACCAATGGTTTAAAGCAGGCTACCTACCTTATTTTGAATTCATACCAACAACTAATACCAAGAAATTTTTCTGGATGCTTATGTATGGAGACAAACTTTCACTTTGTATTTCAAAATGTATTATGGTGTATTTCTGTTATTAATTATTATTATACCACAAAGTCACAGCTGAGCTCAAGTACTCATTGTGCCAGGACTTATATAAACACATAGTAAGATTCACAGGCCAGATCATGGGCCAGAAGAGAAGATTTAGACCATTTAGTCCTGACCTTTTGTTTAACACAGGCCAGTTTTTCTACATGGATTCCACTAGCTTATGTCTGACTTCAGTATATTAAAAAAAAAAAAGCACATTCATTCTTGAAGAAGAAACCATTTCACATGGAGAATCCACTCCTCCCCTTGACAGTTTGCTATACTTCCCACTAGCTAACATTATATTTTAACAATATTCTACTTCCCATTTGAATTTGCTGAGGTCAGTTCTAAATCCTAGTGGTTGTCTGCTACACTTTCTTCTCAGAAATTAAAGCACTTTCAACACTAGTATTTTCTGCTTAAGAAGTCTCTATGCTGAGCAGCTTTAACTGTTCCCCTCCCTATAATTTATTTTAGGTTCTTATCAAAACATAAAACACAGCGGGGCTTGTGCTGTAAATAGAAACAGTCCACCCTCAGCTAATATTCATCACCAAATTTAATGGCTATCACTGATCTACATCGTGCGGAACCCTGGCCTATATAAACATACATATCTAGAGACGGACGGGGTCTGATACACTGCATTTCTTTCTATAAACTAAAGCTACCGCTACCAAGCAAAACAGGGTTACAGGCTTACATAAGTGTGTGTGCATCATTTAAATGAAGATTTAGTAAACTGGGATACTATCACACTTATTAATTCATCACTGCTTACTACTGGCCACAGCATGATCCAGTCTGGATCCCATCACAATTAATAGGGATCTATCATTCACTGCAGATTTTTGAGCAGGAATCTTTTGTCTGTATTCCTTCTCCTGCAGTCATTAGGATTGCATTCATCAGTGTGGAAGCTCTCTAATCTCAGACATATTGTGAGCATTAGCCTTTGGTAACTGAACTCAAACAAACTGGGAAATGGGTCTCTCAGACCCACAATGAGACCTTGGTGAGGCATGCTGGGTCACGTGGGACACCTACAAGATGAATTTGCTATTAAACCTTTCTCCCTCCAGGTCAGAAGTGAGCAGGAGAATCACAGCAGATGGAGCTATTTTTCTTCTTGCATCCACCCACAAACATAAATGAAATAAATCCCATGCAGATCAACTAAAATGCAATTTTCACTGAATTGTCAAAAACAGAGAGTTGCCAAAATTATCAGTGCTGATGATACTGACCCTAGGACCCCAAAGGCCCTCAGCTTCAGCTCACAGCATTCTCCAGTGCATGCCCCATCATTCTCACAACTGAGGGAAGGAGCATCCAGACAGCAAAGCCTATTCCACTTCAAGATACTCAATTTGAAATGTCTCTTGAACTTTGGATTCATAGAAGGTCGTTAATTGAAATGGTGGCATAGTACACCCCCAGATTAGGCTGAGATGTTTAAGAAGCTACTCACACAGCGAGCAGGGAATTTTGGTTGGCAGAATTCCCAGAACAAGCTGAGGGCAGGCACAGAAAGGCTGCACGAGGCCAAAGCAGCGCTGAGCTAGACCCAAAGGCTCCCTTTTCTGTTCAGCATCATCACAGATTCCTACCCTTGCTGCAATAATCAGAGGGTGTTTGGCTCTTGACCTGAGCTTGCAGGTCCTGGAATTGGACTCCATCCTTCTGACCTGGGTGAGGGCAACCACGCGATACATTCCACTTCTCTCTCTTTCATGTGGACACAAATATTTTCAGACCTTGATACAGTATTCCAGGTATGCACAGTCTCCAGTGGAGAAGTAGAGAGCTTTAAAATGCCACCAGATGTTAAACTGCAAGGCTTTTTACCAGGTTTCTGTCTCCTGAAATGAGTTTTGCTGCAAGGGGCTGGAAACGGTTGCGTAGTGAACAAAACGTGGATTTTTCAGAAAGTCACTAGGCTTGCTATGGGCACTGTCCTGGAGCAACCCCCACCGTCTGGCTCTAACCCCTAACCATTACCAGCCAGGAGCTGTGCTTGAAAAGCTGGGTATGGTGGGCACTTTCACCCAAATTTCCTCTTTTCTGAAGTACTCCTTGCCATGTTGTGGTTTTAGTTGCTGTGGTGATTGATTTGTGTTTAATGAGCTCATGTTATTGGTTGAGATTTTTCTAGGGTGAGTCATGCAGGTTTCATTTGGTGAAATTCACATGGAGATATTGCCATCTAGATCAGCACCAGATTAGCTGAGAACTCCAGCTTCAACTCACCTATTTTAACATTCCCGGGTGAAGTCAACTTTCTGATGAGGAAGATAATTGTCTGCAAAGTAAATATTCAGTTAATAATGTACCTATTGTACTGTTGATTGTGATGACGTGGCAGCAGCAGCCAGATTTAATTTAACATGACTTAACTATCAAGCAATTCCAGTGATATTACAGGAGCTTGTTAAACAAAAATAATGCCATTCACATTTTCATGTACATGTGCAAGGAGAGAAACCAAAGAACGATCCAGCTGCTCCTGGGCTGACAGCAACTGGAACGATGTCTTGTTTGAATCGGTGACATTTATTTGCACCAGTTGAGCTACTATCCCGTGAAAATGCAAAGACTCCACTGAACACAACCCAGTGGTCCTAGTGCAAAGGACAGAAAATTTGACTGGGAAATCAAGAAACCTATTTCCAAGTACAACATTTATCACTCTTCTGGCAAATTACTTCACTTTGTGCTGCAGTCTCTCCATCTGTTGGAAGGGGATAGCAATACTGAACTGCTTTGCATAGTGCTTTGAAAACCAGCTGTGAACGGAAATACATGCGCTAGATTTCATTATATTTCTGTTCAGAGCTTTTGACAACTTCAGATTTACTTTCATTGTCTGGGCCACATTAGCTGCTTGTCCTATTTCTATGGATTAGTTATTGTTTTTAAGTAGACAAGTATTTCAAACTGCAGGGGAGGCAGAACATGGTTCCACATTACAATGTCATTAAGTTAAGTAGATGCTCGACTGACCAAGGTTGGTGATTTCCATAGGGGGAAAAGCACATACTTAAAAGACACCTGTCACTAAAGGCAGGTTTTTTAGCAAGCTTTTTTAGCAAGGCTCGCCTGTCCATTTGGTAAACCCACCTTATTATCTTACACTACAGCCTGCAACAGGCCTTCTTAAAATCCATTTTTTTGTCTGAGTTTTAGATGTTACAATCTCTGTCCTGAAGAGCTGACAGTCTGAACAAAGAGGAGGAAAAGTAAAAGAAGTGACATTTATCACAGTTTGACAGATGATGAAAAGTACGCCCAGGGAGCTCGGAGCATCCCTGCTGAGTGCCCTGTTACCTCCTGTGGTCCAATCTCTACTTGGTCCCACCAGAGAAACAACAAACTTAAAGAAAAAGAAAGCAGCATTTCATGTGTTCTTATTTCATTAAATAAGAACACATCCTAGCTGGTTTCACCTACAGGAAACTCGCGGCAGCAGGAGGACTTAAACCCAGATCCCCTGACTGTCTCTCTCTGCCAGCCTTCCTCACAGAGTTGTGAACCAGAACTCGTAGGGGCATAGCAGGTACTCATAATTGCTGAAGCAGCTTGTTTCTAGTTACATTCTTCAATATTTTTTTTTTTAAATCACATCATGAGCAGAATCATAGATTAGTGCCAAAGAGCTTCTAATTACATAGTAACAGTAGCAATTGCATAACCCTCTTCCAGCTCCCTGCAACAGCTCAGCTCCACGTTCGCCAATGCAATGTCACATTTTTCCATGCTTTAAGTATCTCTTTTCACTAGCACTGCAGCCAATTGCTTCTAATATTGCAGAAAAGAACGAAAAATGCTGGGATTAAACCTCTACAAACCCTAATAGCGTGTTTACAATAGTCTTCAGGTTCATTCTTAACCACTAGGTCTATGACCTTCTAGTAAATTATACTATACTGGAAGGTTTTAGCTGCTGTTCCAGCTCCACTGTAAACATGTAAACTTGAGCCATCTGTGCTTTTTTAATATTTCCTGTAAAGCCTATCGCTACACCAATCTGCTGTTTCAATTGGCGGCACAAGAAGTCATTGTGTGCTAATTTTTCCCAAGGGCACTTGATGCACTTTATTAAATAGGGTTTTTTTCTTCCTCATTAAGGCCTTTCCACAACAATAAAACTATATTTTGGATACCCAGGCCAGCAGGCGTTGTGCTGTTTTGTATGAAAAAACGATCCCAGCCATGTTATGCTTTTACCAAAGAACAATATGGAGGGAAAGAAAGATTTAAAGACGTTGCAACCTCTTCTTTCAGGGCGCCTGCAGGGAAAGCGTCTTGAAGGCAATACAACAAATGATGGGAAGAATTTGGCTGAACATCCCAGAAACAGACAAAGGAGCAGATTCTTTCAGCGGCATTGAAATTTTGCTGGGTCATACACTTCTCACACACCTCAAATTGCTGTTGACTGCTGGAGTTTGGAGTGTGCAAGGGGGAACAAAAATGCCAAACTGGATCAGACCCATGGTTCATCTAGTTCAGTATCCTGCTTCTGGGAGTCACAGACCAGATGTTTCAGAGGAAAGTGCGAGAAACTCTAGTGCAGAAGCATGAAGGTTTCAGGCCTTTATAAAGATCTTACTTTATGATGTCCACTACTAGACTGTCCTTACCTTTAATAAGCCTAATTTCTCCTCCTCTTCTCCTCCTGTCCATTGCCATAAAACCTGTTAAAATATTGCTTTCAAAAGACGAGGGCAGGCATTGAGGATGGAGAAAAAAAAGTGGGACTTTTTGGTCGTTTTAAACTACATTTAAAGAATAGGGTGTCAGAATAAGTGACTCTCGTACTGGTATCCTATATGTACTTCCCATTTATCCCATAGTCTTTGTTGAAGATTTCATATTAATTCATTTTAAAATCTTTGCCTGTATTTAAAATATGCAGAGTATATCTTTTTATTTACTTCTCAGTGATTTGACTTATAATCATGGTAAAGCAGTTCACAAATAAGCGTGGGGGATTTTTGGCTGGGTTAGTTTAACCAGATTCCTAGAGTTTAAGGTCAGAAAGGACAATTGTTATCCTGGAGTTTGACCAGCTGCCTCACACAAAAGAACTGTTTATCATTTTTTCCCCAAAGCCATCCTAATTTTCCTTAAAAAATATTACTGATCCACACTACACACCAGCTATTGGTGACTTTAACATACCTCCGCTCGAAAAGCTGTGCCAGAAGAGGAGGTTGAAGCAGGTGTCCAAATACTAAGCACTAGTCAACTGCCCATAAATTTAATCTGACGTGCTGATCGGCAAATGCTGGGCAAAACAATTGAACCAAGTCTGCACACTTTGAAGCTGCTGCTACAAAAATCACAGCTGAAAGGGGAAGGAGGGAGGGAGGGAGGGAGGGAGGGAGGGATGGAGGAAAGGAGCTTCCTAGCAACAAAAATGCACCCAAGCCTTGCAGCTGAAGCGTGTGTGTTGCAGAACACCTCGTGGATGCACAGGGCGGTTTTCGGTGGGGCGGGGGAGGCTTAAAGCTTTGAATTTGTCATTTCTTTCTCAACTGGCTTTTAGTTCTGATCCTGAGCGAGAAGAAAGGGGTCCTTGTTTGATAAGAAGGGATGATAACCTGCACCCAAGCCAATAAAAGGGATTAACCCGAGACTGAAGGCTCAATACTAGGTTCTTGCCGACGCATGGTTCAATTAGGCTAAAAGCTGTCCTACAGCATTAAGGCAAGTTACCTTCATTTTCAGCTTCAGTGAAACAGACCCCAGATGACAGGATAGGCAAACAAGGACTTTTTCACTTTTCACAATTGCTTTCATCCTGCATTGCCAATATTATTAGACTTTAAAGAAACTGGAAAATCAGAGGAGTGTTCAAAGTAGGTGGTCTCTGCGTATTCATTACATCCGGGCACATAAGACTGGATAACGCATTTTGTAAGTGCAGCAATGTGGCTTGCAGTTCATTTCTTCAGTTCATTTTCATTTTCACCTAATAAAATCAATTTTCAACCCAAAGTGATGGCCTACAGTTATTACTTTAGAAGTCCAGGATGTAAACACTTCAGACAGTCATGCACCTCCAGCAACACCGAGCTCCCAAAGAAGGGAGCCTGTTCCTCCAAGGCAGCCTGCTTTTATCCCATGCACCTGGGTAAATCATGAAGAGGAGCATCTGGCTCTTTTCAGCAGCGGGGGTCAAAATACTTTCAAAAAAGAAAGTCGGGATCATGGCTAACTTTTTACACACATGCAAATGGAGGCACAAACCAATATGGCTCAGCTAAGGTCATCCCTGGCTGGACAGCAGAGCTGGGAATAGCCAGGCACAGGTCCAAAGCACAGGTCCTCTGTGCTCTCTCTGATCCTGCTATCCAGGTCTGAACATGAGCAAGACTAATCAGCTGATTTACATCTTAGACTTTCATTTTTGTTTTAACCACAGCATAAACAGAATGAACAAACATCAGTCTGAAGCACCGGAAGCCTGTTTATGGGCAATATGAACAACTCTTTTGCTATTTCCCTGGTAAATAAAGTTTGGAGACAATTCCTAGAACAGTAATCTCTCCATAGATGTGTCTGTTGATATACCCCAAAACTCAAAAAAATATTGTAACATTTTCTCCCACATTTCCCATGGAAGGTAGCTACTAGGTTTTATCTTTTTTTAATCACTTCTTCCCTCTTCAGGCAATGGTAACACGCTACCTTCAACACACAGAGGATCACAGACAGGAATTTTGATCAGCTCCATAAAGAAATTAAAACAGAAATCTTGAACTGCCCCAGAAGCCACAAAAGAGCACACAGGACTGAGGAAAGGCAGAGAGAGAGGACTTGCTCAGGGTAACCTACATAAATTGCCTTATCCCAAACAAGCTGGAAATAGGCCTTTAATTTTAACATAGCAGTAACAACAAAAAGAAAGCCTGAAAAGCTGTCAAAATACTCCCACAGCACAAGCACAACACGAAAGACAATCAAAAGACTTTTTCCCAGATACTGGCATTGAAGCCATAGCAGGAGTGGGGACAGGGCAGTTGAGATATACAGACGCAGAACACAACCTTGCCTATAAGTAGACAGGCTCTCCAGGACATGGAGCACTGGACATACACCCAGCACTACTGGGTCGTACAATATTGATAGAAATTGGCTTTCTTTTTCCTTTCACCAGTGTGGGTCTATGACTAACGGCAAGAGAGATAGCAAGCTGCAGATTTCAGCTTTCATCACCTGTGTTGCAGTAGATGGAAGATCTCTTCAGAGTGCTCCACCATCCCCCTGCTTTTATTTCAGCTTCATCCGATTCAGTCAAAGCTAATTTCCCTCAATCCCTGTCATCCTCCTGGATGCAATGCATTTTACAGGGAAGAAACACTGTAGTATTCTCAATGACCATTCCCAAACCTGCAGATGTTATCCTTGAAGCAATTTGCTCCAGAATTCATAAATCCAGAAGGAGTCAGCAAACCACTAGGCATGAACTGGATGGGCACGCAGTGATACGGAGATGCTGGAGGAATTGCATGAAGGAACTCATGCATCTCTGCTGAACAACACTAAGGGCAATGAAAACTGCAAGTACTGTTATGGTGTATAGCCGTGTCACTGCTATGTAATTATACAGATGAAAGATGGCCATGATGAAACGAATATAACAGCATTATAAGTACTAAAAACAGTTCAGAAGGAGCAGTTGTTTGTAAAGAATTAGATCAAAAAAGGACAAGCTTAGAGGTATTTCATTTGATAGGGGGCTGCACTGACCATTCCTTGAAAAGCCGTAGTCGGAGAACTCAGAAAACAGACTGACCACAACTGGAGTGCTTTCCACTCATGGTTCTGTAAAATGATTGCGTGGAAAAGATCCAAACTTTTGATATGCAGGAAAAATATGTTGGAAACTTAAGCCATCCTGATAGCCCAGGGCAGCCTGTTTGCTTGAATCTTCTTGGTGTAAATAGAACCACCACACAGCTCAAGGACTGTCTAAGCAAGACTGCCAAAAGAAACAATTATTTTTTTACCCAGATCATTCCAGAAATTCCTCTTTCCTTGGCCTGCAAGTGGAACAAATATCCTATTTGCTGGAGCATCCCTACCACTTACAGGCAGGGCTCAAGTCTTCTGTATTTATCAACGGTCATCCTGCCCTGGGCAAAGGTTGCTGACTGCAATGTGTGGGAAACAGGAAAAGCAGCTTAAAATAAAGTTGTGGGGCTGCTTGTTTCATTCAGGCAGACCTGTCTGTGAGAAAAAGAATTTATGAAATGTGGAATTATTTTTTTTATTTTTTTCTAACTCTTAAAACAAATTGAAGTGTGAAAATTTGCTGGAGCAACATTGTTTTTATAGCCTATCATGTAAACACCTCTGAGATTATATCAATACAGTTGAACTCTTGCCCGGGTAGCGGTCAGAGCAGAAAGGTCAGCACACCCAGAGCTGACCCTGCCCAACACTCTAATTGAAATTTATTTTGGTAACTTTGACTTTCTCCTTCCAAGGCGTTACAACAGACTTCAGCTTAACCCCTCGAAGGTGGTTTGATTTCACATACCCATCACCACCAGCAACAGGATTCCTGCCAGCAGATCGCTCACCGAGGGCGGCACTTTGACTAGAAGAGCACAGTGACACAGGACTAAGTGTGACCCTCCCATTTCCATCTCCATCCCACTGTGGCAGACAGTGACAGGGCAGATGTCACCAGGCAGCTCTGCTCCTGGTTGCCGGCAGACCTGGTTCCTGGCAGTGCACAGATTGTGAAGAGGCCCTGGGCTGTTGTGTAAAGCTCATTTAGAAGAGGAAGGAACACATGCCTAGCCAGTGAGCTTGACATAGAAAAAGTGAGCATACTCTGCCTGGGAAGTTGATCTGCAAAGCCATGAAGATGCTGCTGTTCAGCCTTGGCAGCACCGTGCCCAACACCAGCACCAAGATGCAACAGTAGGAGAACACAGAGTATAATTGAAAGACAGTCATTAGTCAAATTTCCAGGGAGCAGACCTTAATCACAATCTACAAAGCCACAATTCTATCTTTTTGAACACCTTTGAGTCCTGGTTAGAGATGACATGGCACTGTTAGCAGTTTGGGCAGCCCTCATGGTACTGCACCACTCGCCATC
The DNA here is from genome assembly GCF_964106895.1 of Numenius arquata. Classification (NCBI taxonomy): domain Eukaryota; kingdom Metazoa; phylum Chordata; class Aves; order Charadriiformes; family Scolopacidae; genus Numenius; species Numenius arquata. The sequence continues at coordinate 25,418,488 of NC_133582.1, read as the reverse complement.
ACTTCTCTGTTCCTTCAGGTTGAACTATTTTTCTTTTTGAATATCTTAAGTACCTCATACTATGTATCCTTTGATCATGAATTTGGGTCTCAAATCATTATTATTTTTAACAATGTGTTTCATAACATTTTGCTAGCTAAACCTCAATATAACACTAACATTTCTGTGGTACCCGAGATACCACTCTGCATTGGGAATAAGTTGATGCTTTTCACATGACATACCTAAGGATTAATCTTTCAGGGAAGCAAAATAGGTAGACAAGCCAGTGGAGGGTGCTACAATAACAACGTACACTACAGAAACACTGTACAGTGCTTCAGAGCTACCCACTCCACAGAAACACAAATGAAACACAGAACCACAAATGAATCAACCTGATTGCTGCAACCACCAAATCGAACCGGGAACAAGAGGAGCTGCTATTTAAATGACCAACTAACAGCTAGAAGCCCCGTGGAACTGGTAGTGAGCAGGGGAAGTCTAATCTTCCTTTTTAATTTGACAATCTATGGCCTGTGGCCACGGCAATGTGTTCCAACAGTATTTTAGTGGCAGGAAGGCAAATAATACCATGAATACTTCTTCACATTCACAGCTTTCTGGCTGATCACAAAGTTACAAAGGTTAAGTTCAACGATGCTACAAACATGATCGTGGGTCTCAGTGGACACCCACAGAAGTACTTTAGTCTTTTGCTCTCTCTCATGAATCTCCCCCCCAATAATTTGGAGCTTCCCCAGTAGTTTTAAATTCCTGCCATTATAAAAATGACAACTTTTTCCTCCAACAAGAAATGGCTGAACTAATCTGGGCTCTTTAAAATGTTTCCCCTTTTAAGAATCTGGCCTTGGTCTTGTTTTTGAAAAGTGCCTGCTCAGTGCTAGATTTGCACTGCAGTTACATCTAAATAGGAGCAACAGTGTGCCTGATTTCAAGACTGCAGATTTAGTCTCATTTTGATTTTAAATCAACACTAGTTTTGGTGTTTTAGCATTGTTACTGCCTGGCCCTCTGTCATGCAGCCTAATTCTTCAATCCCCTAAAGGGCTGATGCATGAAATCACCCATGTTATAAATACTGTACTTCAGTGCAAACACTAGGATGACCTTTAATAGGAGAGTCAGAGCTGACCTCTACATTTCTTCACATTGTCAGACATTCAGAAGATACAGGACTAATATGCACGCTAATGCCCAGTGAAGAAGTGAGAACATCAAACTCTTCTTAATGGAGTTAAAACACATTCTTTAAAAAAAAAAAAAAAAAGTCTCTGAGAATGTGGCCTTTCACTAACAGAAACAGTTTCAAAGAATGGTTGCGGCACAGAAGCAGTGACTGGAAAATCAGAAAATCTGTATAAGAACTGTTGTCATAGTGGATTTCCCATAGGGATTATTTTAATCTAGGGAAGCCATTAAAGACATTGGTTTGACTGGAGGATCTCAACTTTTTTTTCTTCCCCCTCTCCAGACACATACATCAAACTCTATTGGGCTGTCATGTTATCTCCAGTGCTCACTGAAAAATCTGCAGCAGTATTAAAAAGAAAACATTTGATGGTCTTGTGAACTGCTAAGAGTTATCAGTATTAAGGCGTTAATAATGCCATAATCTGAGGCTGATAATTATACCTCCCATTGGTAATGCAATTTAGCTGCTTAGCACATGGCAGCTATGATGCATACCAGATTCATTGCAAAGGTCTTGGAGGAAATCATCCTAAGAAAAATAAAACCCCCCAGGAATTCAAAGCCAAAACATGCATTACATACTGGGTCCTAAAAATGCAAGGAAAGAAAGGTGTTCTATACTAAAATTTTAAAGGAACAGATTTGCTGAGAGGGAAGCGATATGGGCATTGGTAAAAAAAAAATTTGAAAAAAGCAGTCCAGATATTCACTGTGTTTTGCATCTCTCAGTGGCTGACATTAGTACATTTGTTATTTATGAGCTCTTTTTTTTAATCACTTTAATTTTTATTGTCACAAAGTTTCAGATAAGATAGATTTTTCCTCATACCCTAACACAAGGAGTTAGTCAGTTAATGTGGGAGTCCCTTCCCCCAAATTATCTTTCTGATCATTTTTCTCACTGCCCCTAAACTGATCCAGAGGGAAAGTTTTAATAAATCCCACCAAAACTGACAGGAAGCTTCCTGTCATCCATTCGGTGGACACCAGACCAACTTGAGAGAGATGCACATTAACATTCATTCTGGAGTAGGGTAGCCAGAATCAATGAAGCCATCGTGTTTAACTTGCTTCCAGCAAGTGAAATGAAGCTGACCCTCACCACCCAGCAGAGGAGGGAGAAAACAAAAGAATCCCATACAGTCAGAGGCTCATTCAGCTGATTCAGTTGCGGGGGGTTCCAGAGGAGAATTAATTTCTGCTTGTGTGAGAGTGGGCACTCCAGCATGCATTGAAGCCATTCAACTCTTTCTGCGTATGATACAGATGACAATGTAAAAGCTGTCACTAAATACCAGTCAAAAAAAAAAAAAAAAAGGGCAGAAGTGCAAAAGAATTCCAAAAATGAACTTTCTAGCCACAGTATCAACTCAGCCACATAATACATCCTGTATATTATAAAGCACAGATTAAATAATAAACAGTAATGCATTACATTTAGTAAGGAAAACTAAACTGGAAAATGCCTTCTAGTCTCACTCAGTGTATGTGTACCACAGCTGAGTTAGTGATACGAACCACATATTTCAGACTCTCCTTGCCCTGAACTTTGGACTCCTCAGCTTTCATATTATTCTAGCACTGATTTTTGCAATTATTTAAAGCATAGGGGGATTTCTAAGAACTGCAAAATCTCAATGACTTCTTTCATTCATTGCAAAGGTACAATGTTTTAGGAATCAACACCAAATGCAGCTCTGATGGAGGTGCCAATAAATGAAACGTTTTTCACTCTAGCAGCCTTCGCCTTGGCATCATTAACAGACAAAGGCATCTTGCATTTGGTAGCCAAGTTCCTTTAGACACTGGTGGAGATTCAGCTCCTCCAAGAACATTCACCAGTAGACCTCCACTGGAAAAGCATTTGGTAGCCAAGTTCCTTTAGACATTGGTAGAGATTCAGCTCCTCTAAGAACATTCATCAGTAGACCTCTACTGAAAAAAACAGGCACAGGACAATGAAAGACAGTAAAGGACACAGACAGTAAATCTACTTAGTCACAGATTCATTTCTGCAACATGGAGAAGACTTTTCAGACTTTTCACCAACAGCTGTGGATAGTCTGTAGGAGCCACTGAAGCAGCACTTTCTTTGGTTCTGGTGGCTTCTAACGGCTTTAACAGACAAGGTCAAGTGGAGTCCAGCTGAAGCCCTTTAAGATAGCATTGAAATTATAAACAAACTGTGTTTAATAGTATACACAGACTAAAGTCAGATATAGATTGTAACACTTCCCCATATAAAGATTTGCTTAAAATTATTTTTGTTTTACTTATCACATTTAAGATTAGTGCTTCAAACCTCTGACTCAGAGGTGTAGATTGGACCCAAGTAGCTCAATTTTTTGTCAGGAATACATAATATTTCAAACAGGGTCTAATCAATATTACAGTCCCTAAAGCACACAGACCCTCCCAGGAATTGTAGCTGCTGACTCCCACCCTTGCACGAAGGGGAAATCCCTCACCCGTTTCCAGCACAACACCATGATTTCTATCTGTGTGGCACATCATGAGAGCTGCGTAGCGTATTAGTAGGTTCCTCGTCCAACGTGGGGATCAAAATAACCCCACACTTCATGAAAAGGGAAACGCTCCTTGCCCAGCTCTGTTAAAACAGCCTTTACTTTCAAGAGCGGCAGGCATGCAGGTGCCTCAATCCTACAAGATTCTATGACATTTAATCTCCGAAATGTCAATGTTGCTTTTGAAAAGGGCCTAAATCATTAGATACTTTTGAGAATGTCATCCTTCATCTTTAAAGTTGCCGTGACCACACACAGTCACCACAACTCTCACAGCTCCATGAACAAGGATATTCTGCAGACATCAATTATGCTGCTTTCTTTTCTTACTCAGGGCTACAAAACAAATCTGAAGTTTCTAGCTTCAGAGACTTTTCAGAATGCAAAAGTTTCATTAAAACATGAGGAGGAAAAATGTATTTTATTCATGCTCTCATAATTCAAAATCCTCTCAGACTTTCCAAAAAATTCACCTGAGGGCTAACACCAAGCACGGAAAATTTCAGAGCAAAAAGAATTTGAGAAAGTTATTAGCAAAAAGTTATTAGCCAAGAGTGGGGATTAGAACTCAGCCTTAACAACTGCATTTGCTATTGCAACTACTATAATAATTTTTACACAGAGGCTGCACAACAAATTAATTTTCCTAAGGTATTACGGTCAAACTTAGCAACACTGTGTTTGTGTGTGCTGACTTACATATTGCCACCTCATCCCCATCTAACACAGCACTGCTTTGGAACACAACACAAATAAATGGCTCTTATATGGGCTTCTACACATTGGGCTTAGCTCTTTGTTCTCCTTCCCAGACATATGTGAAATAAATAATTTAGCTCTAAGGCAGTTTACAAAAGCTTTGCCGTTTCTATCTGTTTTGCAGCACAAGCACAATAAAACAACGCTGATGTGTGCCAACAACACGGTGAATTGTGGCATTGCTGCTTGAAGGAAGACCTTGGTTAGAAGAACCCAACAGTCACTGCTACGCAGGCTATGGACATCCCTGAAAAGGATCCCCACTGACTTCAGCCACTTGGTGTAACAACTTCAGCCTGCACCTAGAAGCAGCCTACAACTGCTGTTTCAGAGGAAGGTGCAATGGGTGGACCCGAAGTCTGGGTGCTACATGGGAGCTCAGAAAAGCTCTGATCAGTTCTCCACTTTATCACATTTCTATATGACTTCGGGCAAGTCACTTCTGCCTGAAAGCTTTGAAGTGTATGGGTACCCACATTTGCATGGGGATCTGTGCCTTACTTCTCTGTCTGCGAAGTTCAGAAATTATACTTGTCCTACACTTGACAGGTTTGGGGGAAATAAATCATGAGCTCCCATGAATCCTCGCATGAGTAAAACCCACCACTGGTGATTGTGGAATTACAGTTGTCTATACAGAAAACTTCTGCCCAGTCCTTGTTACTGGGACACTGAGTTTGTGCCCAGAAGCACGAGGACTTCTAAATTTTTCAGAACCTGAGATGGTTTTTTTCCCCACCTCTTAACACCATTACCAATGATTCAAAAAGTATCAGATGTAACAACTTATCATAGATAATGAAAGTTTCTGCAGGAATATATCAAGTTTGGGGTTAATTTGGCCTCAGATCTCACTAGCCTAAACCTATGCAGCAGAAAAATAAGGATAAGGTTCATGAGTCCCTGTGAATTCAGAACACCTCACCCGTAACATCAGCATCTCCAAAGTTACACACTTTGGTGAAAAAACCATACTTCTCTCTGTAAGACATTACAATTAAGTAAGGCCATTTATTTTGTATTTCTGTCTGTTTTCCTGCATTGTTATAAAAGTGTAAATCCTACTTGAGAAATCTCCTTTTACAAGTTAAAAATCTCCAAAGACTTATAAGCTGATGTGAAAGATTGACTTAATTGAGCAGTATATTTTTGATTTACTAAAGAAGCCTTAATCCTTTGATTAAACTGATGTATAGATTTTAGAGAGATTAGCAAATCTAAAAAGTATTAAATTCCAGGGCAATAAACCCATTCTGACTATTAACATACATAAATGTAAAACTATGCAAAATGCAGCTAGTGTTGCCAGTTACTGGGAGCTCTGATTACCTTTGGGTTCTCAATTAAATTAATGATTTTGCATAAAAGAGATATGGCATTTACTGTAGCCATAATCTTATGTTACATTAAAAGTAGTTACAGAAATTATCATAAACCCATTGAGATCAGTACCGAAAACCCATCGTGCCATATACCAACACAAAGAGAGGTCCCTTTCCTGCAAGATTTACACCAGAAGTTGTAAGTGAGCTGGAGAAACAAGAAGCAACTCATTAAAAATATCACAGGATACATTGCCAGCACCAAGTTTTGTGCGTGCCACTACCAAGCCACACAGAATAGCAGTCTTAATTAACAGTTATGATGACAAGAAGATGGAAGTGGAAGCAAGGCCCATGAAAACTGGAGGGCTGACAGCTTTCAGAGGTCAAAAATGTCTGGGGAACCTGTGTTTTAGTTTACAGCTAATACCACTAGAGCAATTGGAAGTTTTCTTAGAACTCGATCGCAAACACAGGCAAGAGGACCCGCAGCCCCTGCAAACAGCCCCGGGCTGTGCCGGCTGCCTCGCCGGAGGGTGCTTCTGCGTGCTTGACCACAAGCCAGCGTTGGGCTGTGGGCTCTCGCCCTCCGACAGACTTTGGGACAACGGGGCAGGGGCTCACCCCGAGGGACACCACCGGCACCGCCTCCTTGCAGGAGCACCCGTGGGATAAGCACACTGATGATTACAAGGTTGCTCGGATCCCGTGGTAATGGAAGCCACGCAAATACCTCAGATAGATGCTGTCCAAGAGCGAGATAACATTTCCATCCACAATCCCTCCCCAAAACACCAAATAACTGACCCTGGGGTTATTTTTAAAGATATGTTTTTGTATCTGGAGCTATCTGCTGACTGATTTAGTTAGCATTCTCTGCTGTGACAGTGGCAGACAAGGTGACTCAAGGATCAAAAACTCATTCCCCTCACCAACGCAAGGTAAGTTACCTCATAGCAAGTTTGTGACCTTTGTATCATCCCTAAGGTAATAAGCACCACCTCCAATCACATCTCAGCAATTAAATTTTAGTTTGGGGGGGGGGGGTGGGGGGTGGGGGGGTGGGGGGTGGGGGGGAGGGAGATTACAAACCCACCCCTCCCCCCCGACTTTGGTATTCAAGTTCTCTTTCCATCATGCTGTCTTCAATTATCTTTCCCTCACCATGACAGCATGGGGAGAAGCAAATCAGCACTGCTCCTTTGGGTATAAATATGACACATAAAATACAATATTCAGTAGACCCGCTGTGTTACCTTCAGAAAAAAATAAATCAATTCTGAATCAGCTTTTCAGAAGAAAGCACTGGCAGGTAGAGTCACATGCCCAACACCTGCGTGGCTGATGCCAGGACACCTCACGTGGGAAAGCGGTGCTATCTGGAGGGTAAAGCACTGGCCCAACACTCGTACACCTTCTGTGTGACCTTGGGATTTCCAAGCCTTTTTCCTCCTCTCCTGTCTCATGGTCACTTGGTTTTTACAAAGTAGAAACAGCCCGTCACTACGTAGATGCACAGGCCCTACCACTATGAATTCCTAATACCAGCAAGGGCCCCTCTATTCCACTGGAATGTAAACAGAACCCAGCACTTCTCCTAAGACCTCTGCAAGTTAAATAAAGTAATCGTACAGCTCTACCACCAAAGCACGTGAAAATGCAGTAAGGGATTGATTCCGGTTTGTCTTTGAACTTCCTATACCCTCATCATAACCTTCCAAACCCTTATTTATTTATTTTTTCAGTCTTTTCACCAAAACCCATGTTGGAATACAGAGGAACCAGAAAAGGGGTACTAAAGAAAAGCAAATGAACAGACTAAAAATATTCTTGCCAAACATGCAGAAAAATAAATAGGTGGAAAATAAGCCCAGCTCTCTTGAGGCCAGAGCAAGGCAGCATATAGTGACGGGTCACAGCGATAGCTGCAGTAATTACATTTTACATTGCTTTAGGTTTCATTTATGCTGTCAAAACTGTTTTGTCACACTGGCTTTTTTTTTAATGCATTTCAGGTTTTGCTAATCTCTAGAAAATCTATATATCAGTCTAATCAGAGGATTGGGGGACTCCTTGCTGTATCAAAAATATATTGCTCCATTAAGTCAATCTTTCATGCTGGCTTATAAGTCTTTGGAGATTTCCAATTTGTCAAAGGAAGGGTTTTTTTTAACCTGTTCATGTAGTTAAGTTTTTCTAATGATGAATCTTAAAAAAAAAAAAAAAAAAAAAAAGAGTAGACTAAGTAAAGTAAAAGTCACGGTCTTTAAAAAAGCCTTCATTGACCAAAAATTTGCACACAAGTGCCTGAAATCCCAAATATTTGCACCAACAACAGAAAATAATATGGAAACATCGTGGACAAACTCTTAGTTCAGTTCCTCCTCTTACACTGCATTGGACTATTTATCTTCATTTTCAAGTTCCTCTTGGCCTATTCTTACCTGCATTACCATAAACTTACAGACAGCTTCCACCTCCCATTGCCTGGTGGGAACAGCCTTGTGCCCACTTATGACTGCTCCAAACAAGCACCTTCATGCTTTCTTGCAAAGTGCTTCTCAAGCATGGAAGGGATTCATTGTAAACAAGATAAATCCATTCTACCATCAGCTTTCAAATCCCTCCTTTCAAGCTCTCTTCTGCTCCAGTGACTACAGAAACACTTGACTTTGACCAGGCAGTTTATGGCCCCAAGCTGTAGGACGGAGCACTTGGCAAGACCCTTGGAGTGAAAAGAGACCTGGGTTTGGCAAGCAGCAGAAGATGGTGATCACCTCTTTCTCTTCAGTGTCCACCACCCTCTCTCCTAAAGGTCGCAACCTCCACAGTGGTGTTGCTCACACAAACGCTTCTTAAGACACCGCATTCGAAATTAACCAGATTAGTGAAGACAAACTAAACTGGCTCATGTGGATTGAGCCAGATCAGGGATTGCTCACATGAGCAGCTATCTTCCTCTGCTGTGGGATCAGTAGTTGCAGCAGAGAGGCAGGGATCAGAAGCTGGGACAGGCTGCAAGCAATGATTTCTGCAAGCACGACTGAATAACAAAGAGAGCTATGGGCTCACAGCTATGGGCAGCCTGTAGGCCAAGAGATGAAGTACCAGCTCTAGGAGAAACGAGTGTCACTGTTTAAGAAAGACTCCAGGATAAGAGGAGGTACACCAGTGTTCAGAGGAACTCACACTGACTTTTCTGCCCACATTTTGTGACTTACTCTCTTCTGGGGAACAGCCAAAAACAACTCAGCGTTTTCCTGCTTTAGACATTATCAGAAAGAGCATCATTCCTCTTCTAGGGGAAGTTGCAAACACTGGAGAGCAATAGGTAAAAGACTGGGAACTGGTAGAGGAGAAGGGGAAGGTGGTAAAGGAATGATTTTCCATAACAGTTATATTAATATCCAAGACATATGAATGTTTATACTGCAGAGTTTTTAAAGGCATTTCCAACTTTTCACAATCGCTTGCTGTATTCATTTTTAAGCATAATCCTGCACAGCAACTGGAAATTTCACTTTACTGTCCTTTTTTTTAATGCTAGTTCCTTTCTTCTCCTAAAATAACACCTGTCTTATGTACTTCTTGTTAACACAAATAGACTAAATCAATTTGGACTCTCTTGGTCTGCATTTATAAGGCACCATGAAAAATGGAAACCTTATCTAGGATTTTCTAATTGAATCTGAGTGCAGAAAATAAAAGAATGACAATATGATGACTTTATCATCACACTCAGGCACAAACTGCCTGCTGGTCTGCCTTGGGTTTAGGTCTCACACTTAACATCCCAGAGAGTTATTGATATACAAGTGTAAATTCATTAGTGCCAGTCGTAAGTGCTCCCTCACTGCAAGGTCAATACATTAGCACAGACACAGGATCCCAGCTATAATCTATGGTAAATCCCAGCCCAATGCTTGAAAACTTTAGCCCCAAAACTCTTCCAAACAGCATTTCAACTACAAGGTGCTTCAGAAATCAGAACTAGTCAAGAAGTCCAGTGAAAATCAACAGAAAATTCCTCCAGCTTTGTTATCAGCTCCAGCCCACAAAGGACAAGCAATAGAAACCCAAACCACACCATGCAGCTAAAAGGACAGTCAGCATCACTGGGCAGTAATGAAAAACTCACAGCCCCAGTGGATGAAATATTAGCCTCTCAGCCACTTCTTGCTAACCAAAATCCATTGAAAGCAAAATGATTAAAGTCCACCTGGTGGATTTACAGGGCTTTGTGCTGATATGAGACTATTTAGTCATGAGAGGCAGCCTTTTGACATGATTCAGTTGACTGCCCATGGCATTTGACACACACCTAAGGAGTCTAAGTGGTTACTGCTATTAGCAAAGACTTGAAAAAAGACACTTGTCACATTAGGTCAGCTATCTCTTAACTTCATCCTGTGAAATGTCACCAGTACCCCCAGGCTTCTCGTCTCTTATCAGTCTTTCAGATATATGTAGTTATTGTTTTAAAGCAGTAAGAAACAGAGAGAGAGAAACAAAGAAAGAAAAGTGCAAGTTGTTTACTGTCTCTTCCATAAATCACAAATCATTTCATGAACCTTTAAGAAAAGAACAGACTGTATTGCATTAGTGCACTGCACTTTCATAGGAAACTTTTAACCGAGAGAGTTTCTCTCCTGCAGCAAAGCGCCTGTTCAGTCTCTTTGCAAACAGGCAGCTGAAGACTCCTGCTGCGGTGGGGCTGGCACTGAGACCAAGGGGCCAAGGTCCATAGGCCTAAACCCCTGCGTCGTCACTGACATAATTTAGAGCAGTCTGGAGGATGCTGTAGTGTAGAGCAATGTCCAGACTGCCCAACCTACGTACAGGAACAGGGAGCACCTTTGCTGTTCTTCCCCTTGGGTGGCATAAGGGGTATTTGTCCGGCGCAGGGAGTGGGCCAGGCGTAGGCAGCGTCGGTGGACTGGTGCTGTGCTTCACACAGATTTAAGTGAGTTCCCTGGGAAACGGCAACAGACTTGTCCTGACTGCGTTCTCACTAGTTATTCTGACCAGATTCAATTTTTTTGAGCCCACGGAGAGTTTCCTTTATCTACGCAGGTTATACGCATTTTAAACAAGCATGAACTTGCTTTGCTAATTCAGAGCCAAGCTGTTCGGCCCCTTGCAGAACTAAACTCTGATAGAGAGTTACATCCCGTATGCTGAATCCTCACCCGTTGCCATTCCTCACTAGAACAATAACTACAGCAGAGGGTTATCCAACAGTTCATTGTTAAGACACTGATATCCTGCTCACAGACGGAGACACCCTCAGAGGACATTTTGGGAATCGCGTATTATTTTAAGATGTAGCAGAATCTAGCTTTTCTGCCTCATTTAAGGCCTAGAAAATCTAAAGCCTTGAATTCCTGCCTTGCCACAGGCTGAACCTCTAAATTGCAATGGGAAAAGGATGGAAATGTGCAAAAGAGGAAAGAAACACAGAGAAGGGAGACATAGATGAAAGTCTTTTATAATATCTTGGGTGGACAAGTTAATGTTTGACAGCTTGAATTTATGTGAACATTAACAGGATTGATAAGTCAGGGTCTTGCTGACCTTGGTAATATTCCAGAAGTAATATTTTCACTAAGGTGAACTATTTCTGGACATTTCTCCAATGTACTGAACACAAACATATTTTTTTTCTGACACTGGAGCGAGCACAGCTCCTTGTTTCTGTTCTCTATTGAATGGGAACAATATATTCTTATTGCAGCCAAGGCCATCTAAATTCTTGCCCTTTGGCAGAGATTCACATTTTTCCTGATAAATGCTTTAATAAATGGATCTTGCTTTTCTCTCCTAAACAGGTTGCATCTGTCCCACAGACCTCATCCAGTAAAGTCAGGTTTCTCAAAGGTGTGATCCTACCAGCAGAAGCCTTGACTTTCTGATAAAACTTCACTTTCTCTGTTTTACCTTGTTGTGTCTGTATGTTGTTTTCCTCAAGCAGCACAGCTTCACTGTGACTATTTATCAGCACTCCTGACCAACTAAAGCACTCCAAATACAAATAATTTTCCTTGGGCTGTGAATGAGTTCCTCAAGGAAGGCAATAAAAGGGATGAAGCTGAAACCAAGATTTCCTGAGATGCAGACCATCTATTTTGCTTTTGAATGTTATAAATGAGTAAATGAATGCTATTCCTCATCAGTATGATTGACACTTGGAAAGCACATAGTACTGAGACCTCAAGGGAAATAAGTGCCTTTTCCTTTCCATTCTCAAGTGCTGAGGGGCACAGTCTCTTGGCCTGACCACACTCCACTCACTGACAATAAAAGATCCAACATCCAGAAAACCCCCCTGAATGCAGCTTTCCCTGGTGTGAATCAGCACAGCTCCCTGGCCTGGAGTGACAATGATTTATAGCAATTGAGAACATAGGCAGTTAAATTAATTTAATAAGCAACCACAAAAAGCATTGTATGTAATCATCTCAAATAATCTATAACAACAAAACCTGTACGCTCAAGAAAATTGCTTGATGATACCGCAGATATATACATTTATACAAGCTAATTAAAAGAGAGCTACTGAAGCAGTAGAGAACATATCTTTAATTGCTGGCAATACTCTGAATGGCCCATAGCCCACAAATGTATCTCTATCATAATCATACTCAACCCTTCTCCTCTTCAAAGTGTATCATAATTGTTTACTAATTAATCTTTAAGCTCTTGTACCACGCAGCATGTTTAGTCTTCTATAAACACTGACTACACAGTTCTGGAGAAGAAAAGGAGGAGAGAATGATGTGTTAAAGAAATGACTATGTTTGCTGCAAGACTCACTACTTCGCATTTATTTTTATTAACATCTGTAGCATCCTGACAGTCAACAGGGATCTATCTTAGTTCTACTAATGCAGCTAAAAATCCTGATTCACAGTCAAGTTCTAGATAGCACTGTAACACAATACCTGCAGTCGCAGTCGTTGTCTACCTTACTAGATTGCACTCGAGCAAAATACTTCAGGCTCATGCATCACTGAATCTTGCCTCTACTCAATATAACGTGTACTTAAGGTTTTTCTCTTGAACAGTCTTAAAATTCTACTTACTCTCATTACAAGCAGTGACGTCTTTATTGCTAATACTAATAGGAAATGGACTAAGCCTTTCATTTTAAAGGAGACAGTATGTAAGGTTACCTGGCACATCCTGGTTAAGAACAAGGTATGACTGAAACAGCTGCAGCTGTTAAGGCTGATCATTTCCAAGTTTTATATTGATCTCAGGCTGAATTTTTGAGAGAGATCATTAAGTCATTTCTGTAAATAAGAAAAGAGAATGTGCTGCCTGGTCAAATAACTCTATCACAGTCATGGTTAGAAATAACTTGAAATTGCAGGGAGGAAGTAATGTTCTTTCTGGGGAAATTTGAATATGGCCAAATTACAAAACAAGACAATTATTAGTCTGAAACTAAATTTTAGAGTTTCTGTGTCACATCCAACATATACCCCATCAACACTCAACTTAAGTCAACACTCAACATCAACCAAGTGAAGTTAGGAAATGCTGGAATTCCAGGCTATTTAGGCAAGTTCTGTTTAGTTGCACCTCAGTTTTCACCAGGATGAATTTATTGAGATCACACGTTTTTCCCCCACACCATGCTGCTGCACCAGGTATGGGCAAAAGGGAGTTTCATGTCTTTCTCCCTTGTTCTGATATTAAACACAAATAAATTCTTTCTTTTACATGAGGCTGAAAGTAAAGGTTAGGAGAAAGAAGTCACAGTCCTTGCTGTGTCCTTGTCTTCAGCAGAGACTGAAGCAAGGTAAAAGAACTGAAATCACGTACAGCCTGAATGAGCCAAATGCAGCAGTTACCCTACATAAAGAGTCACACTATTACGCAGTGACTAATGGAGTGGGGCTTTACAAAACAAAAAAACCCAACCAGTTGTGAAGGGAGGAAAAATTTTACTCCTATGAATAGGACTTTTCAAGGGCATACAGCTGCTTGCGCAGGTACGTGTCTTCACGCATGCATGTATGCAAGAAGAGAAAAGAGAAAGATTTCAGTAACCCAACTGCCACTTTTGGACTATATTGTGTTCATGTGCTGGTAAAGCTGATGATGTGCCAGTATGAACCAGCTCATCAGATGGGCACAAGCTTTCTCTGTTCTCCCCTATGAAGGTGGCAGATAAAAGACAAGGCATTCAAGTAGCTGACAGGGTAACCTGTAAGTGCCTGTCCTGAGCAATCTACTTGTCAGCTTTCCTGGCTAAGAGAGGAGACGTGTGCCATAGCTGTCAGCTTTGTGTCATCTTTCCTCTCTGCCTTTCATCGTCCTTCATCCCATGAATGGAGGTTTTATTTTACTTTCTTTTTTTGGCCAAGCTAACAGGAGGAGCTCCTTTGTTCCACTGCCCTAATGCATCTTGCGAGTGTGCAAATCTGGCCAGTTCCAGGAATGGCTAAATGAGGAACAGAACAGAAGACATAAGGAAGCCACCATCATTCAACAGGGACACTGAGGCCTGGAGGTGTAAATTCACATGCTACTCTTTAGGTGAGATAACGCAGAATCCTCCCTTTGGGGCACTACTGAATTTCACTGAATTTCACTGAATTTTTTTTAGAGTTGGAAGGGACCATATAGATCATCTAGTCCAACTCCCCTGCCATAGCAGGATTGCTTAGAGAATGCTACCTAGGACTGCATCCAGGCAGGTCTTGAAAATCTCCAAAGAAGGGGACTCCACAACCTCCCTGGGCAGCCTGTTCCAGGGCTCTGTCACCCTCACCGTGAATAAATTCTTCCTCATATTCGAGTGGAACCTCCTATGTTCCAACTTGTGCCCGTTGCCCCTTGTCCTGTCACTGGGAACCACTGAAGAGAGTCTGGCTCCCTCCTCCTTCAACCCAACCTTCAGATACTTATAGGCATTAATAAGGTCTCCCCTCAGCCTTCTCTTCACCAGACTAAAGAGTCCCAGCTCTCTTAGCCTTTCTTCATAAGGGAGATGCTCCAATCCCTTAATCATCTTTGTTGCCCTTCGCTGGACTCTTTCCAGTAGTTCCCTATCCCTCTTGAATTGGGGAGTCCAGAACTGGACACAGTATTCCAGTTGTGGCCTCACCAGTGCAGAGTAGAGGGGGAGAATGACTTCCCTCGACCTACTAGCCACACTCTTCCCTATGCAGCCCAGGATTCCGTTGGCCTTCCTGGCCACAAGAGCACACTGCTTGCTCGTTGTCATTTTGCTGTCTACCAGGACCCCCAGATCTTTCTCTTCGGAGCTTGGCTCCAGCAGGTCCACACCTAACCTGTATTGGTGCCTGACATTCTTCTTGCCCAGGTGTAGCACCTTACACTTTTCCCTGTTGAACCTCATGAGGTTCTTCCTTGCCCAGCTCTCCAGCCTGTCCAGGTCTCTCTGGATGGCAGCACGGCCCTCCGGGGTGTCAGCCACCCCACCCAACTTGGTATCCTCAGCAAACTTGCTGAGGATACACTCTGTCCCCTCGTCCAGGTCACTGATGGATATGTTGAACAGGACTGGACCAAGTATTGACCCCTGGGGGACACCACTGGTTACAGGCCTCCAGCTTGAACCTGTTCCATTAACCATTACCCTTTGGGTCCTGTCACATAGCCAGTTCTCAATCCACCTCACTGTCCCCTCATCCAGCCCACACTTCCTTAGTTTCCCAATACTACAATATGTAGTACATATAAAATACAAAATACTACATCCCAATACTACAATACACTGACCATCATACATGAAGCAGTGTAAAAAAACCAGGGTCCTCCTTTTTCCATTTGCACGATTCCAGCAAGCACCACTTCATTACAGCAAGTATAAATGCCTGCAAAAACAGGGAATCTCAAAGCTGCTTTTATTTAACAGTGGCATCAATAACATCACAGATGAAATCAGCTTCCAAGTCTGACATGGGAAATCCCCGCACCTGGTCTGTTTCTGTACTTGTCCCTGGCAGAAACTGTCTAACCCGGGTATTCCCTGCTGTTAGAGATAGTTGTGGGTACGATAATTAAATAGCCATCTTCTCAAGCAAGACAAAGGGCTAACTCCTCAACAGTCTTTCCATCCACCGCAGTTATCTAACCGAGGATGTCAGAACAGCTGATGAAAGTCTCAGGCTTTGGGCAGAGAAGTCCACTTCAAACAATAATGAAGTCTTTAGGCAAAGGACAACTCCTTGATTGTCCAGAAATGCCAATACACGCACATGCATGCAGGAAGGAGACTATGGAACTTCTGTGCTGTGAAGAGCCATGACAGATCAAAGATTAAAGTAGTACTAGAGACTGGTAAGAGCACGCATTTAATTTTGGAAAAATAGTATAGCTGTGGTTGGAAGAAGACACGAGGAGAAAAAGGAGGAACATTGTCAGAAATGTAATTCAGGAAGCATGGCACACCAGGAAAAACAAAGCATCAGCAGCTGGAACTACCACTCTGATAAGAGGCCATGGTAGCGCAAGCAGATGCATTTTATTGTCGAACAGATTCTAATGAAGTGTCTCAATTTAGAAATGTCAACAGAATTCTACTTTGATCAAGAATATTTCATCATTCCCAGATCAAAGGTTTTTTTCTGAACTTTTTATTCCCTTCCTTTTATATCTATAAAACATCAGATTTAAAGGTATATAAACTTTGACTCTTTACTCTGACTCAAAATGGACAAGATCTAACTGTGAAAGTAGCCCTCCTCTGAGCACAGGGGTCAACCCGATGACATGCAGAGGCTGCTTCCAACTTGCATTAGTCTTCAGTTCTCTGAAGGTAAATGCCAAAGTAAATACTGAAATGTAGCTCTGAATGGAAATTCCAATTTCTGCTCATCTCTCCTGCTGGTTTCTGGGAAGCAGCAGGTAGGAGCACATCAAGCTCTCCTTTTCAGATATCCAGTAGCTAGCTGACATTTGCTCCAGTGTTTGAGAACTAAGCAAGGAAGTCCGAGCCCATTCTGCTTTCAAATGTGGACAAACTACAAGAACAGAAAAAGGAGAATTGAATGAGAGAAAGCATTTGCAAGATCCTTTGGAAAGGCAAGTGTTCCGGTGACAAATAGCTCTCAGTTTTCAAGAGTTAGTTGTCAAAGATGCAAGTTCCTGCATGCTGGGTTCTGGGCTTTTTTGAGCTATCCATTAGAGAGATGAATTTTTAGATAACTAACATGACATTTGCTAGGTTCATCCTGGTCATTCTGCTTGGGTGTTCCACCCCTCCTCTCACCCCGCATCGGCCTGGCCACCTCTGCCTGCACGTGCTGCCGTTCTCTCCAGGGGAACTCTGCTGGTGTATTTCACAGTGATTTGCACAACAGAGCATCACTCTCGATACCTTCTAAATACCGCTGTAGCCATCATTGCCATTGCAAAAGTCCAGAAACAAAAAGGAAGTGAAGTAAAAAGTGCATTTTACCTATCTTAGATATAATTATGACTCCCACCTGCAAAACTTACACTACCCGATCACCTCGTAAGCTTACCCAGTCAGGGGAGTTAGGCAGAGAGAGTCTGACCAGCAGATCTGCAAGGTATTTATAGTCCCTGGAATGCCCTTTGGAACTGACTTTCACAGAAGCACCCCAAGTCCTAGGGGAAGTCTGGGACTATGGAAGTCTGGAAGTCTAACATTTTCTAAACTTCCTAAGTTTCTAAAGGAAAAATATTTGTGGGGGGAAAAAACATCTGGTTTTGTAAATAACTCTACATCACTCCTGCAGCAAGATTTCTAATGGAGTGAAAAGAATATTAAGATGGATGGCTTTTTTACATATCAAATAATGCTTTACATAAAGTATAAATTATTGGTTTTATTTAGCTGATTAAGATAATTCATAATCAAGAGGAAGTGAAACTAAAGTATTATAACATAACTGATTTTTACAGATACCTGCTCACTGTTTTAAACAATAAAGGCCATAGTTGGACCATAGCTGATAAATGCAAAACATTCTTAAAAGATAATATAATCCTACTTAATACATCATTATTACTTGGCAAGAAAACAAACAAATGGAGCGGTTTTATCACAGCACTTGCATTTGATCAAGAGCACAATAATCTCATTCAAATCAACACCATAATTAGAAAGTAATTGCTGTATAATCAGACATCAAACAGACAAAATCACCCTGGGTGTTTCTAACAAAATGACTTGGTATCGGTTTAATTCTACTCCCTTTGGAGGCTTTACTCAAAAGGTGACAGTACTGAGACTTCCTGAAACCCCTTTCCTAATTTTTTTCCTTACAGCAAGAGGGGAGATGCAGAAATCCAGTGTCAGACAGCTTCTGACCCTCGAACTGGCATTGGTGTGTGGCATGGGGGACCACAGCACATCGCTGCTCTCTGCTGCGGTACCAGAAACCCAGGCGTGCCCAGTTTAGCACCGTTTCCCGTCTTCACACCTTAACCCCATACAGCAGATGTGGAGAGTGGCAGACTGCAGCACCGTACAGAGAAGCAGTAAAGAGGGGCTAATGCGGGAAAAGTATCTAAGCCTCTTCCCAACTGGATGTGGGATATTCCCCTGCAGACACAGTGTGGAAGCTCAGGCTTCCTAGCATCTTATCCAACACTGTGTGCTCTCAGTGCAGGACCCGGTACAAGTAAGTTTTTCACGATGCACGGTATGCAAAAGCTTTCCAGCGCTCCAACTGTTCCTTCCCTCTCTCTTTAAATAAAGCACTAGTGGGCAGCAAAATGCTTGTGTAGAGCCAACTTTTATCCATGGTCTCTTATTCTTGAGATCAACACAAACTCAGCCTGGAAGCCCTTTCCTCAGTTTCCATCAGGCTGAGCAACAAAGCAGAAACCACAGTAGGTGCCAATGTGAACTCCAGTCAATTGTTACACACAAAGGGATGGTTCTATGTGAAAAAACCTTTTGTACTGTGCATCAAATAGCCTTGTAATAATCATATCTTTTTCTCTGAAGAGCCTCAAAGCAAACTATTTCAAAGGCAGGAAGAAGTGAATACCTGAAGCTCTCTAATTACAGAGTCTGAGATATGCACAGCAAATATTAAAATAAATGATATAGGTGAATTATCAGAGAAGAGAGTGGGGCTGATAAACCATATTTAGTATACTAATCCTGAATGTTTGTTTTGCATTCTTTGAGCCTTTTAAGATGACAGGTTCTGATCAACTGCTTCCCTTAGAGGTTGGCAGCTTTCCTGCTCTAGCATTTAATTTCTGTTTGATGTTCTCAACTTTGTGTCAATGTACAAACTACTGTTAAGATATATAGCAGCGATTAAAATAATTCATCCATCTGGTTATAATTAAAGACCTAGTTAAACGTAATGACAACTAGATCTAGCAAAGCCAGCTCTCATCTTTTAAAAGGGCTGTGTACATTCAAAAAATAATGCTGTAAATGGGTGACAGACTATTGCTACGTGGCCATTAAATTCAAGTGAATTAATTAAACTTGTTTCATAAAAAAGTCTTAATGACATTTACTGGCAAGGCAAGTAAGGCAGAAATTGCAAGTATCCGCAATTGCTCCCTACGGTATCTCCCTGCCTCCGGAAGGCCCCAGCAGACCCCTCCAAGCACCATGGCAGATATTTGAATGGAGGCAAAAGGGGTTTATGAATTTGCTCTCCCATAAGGGTGGTGACTGCTTGAGTAACAACCAAACAGTATTCTCTGTAAGACAGCAGGATGGCTAAAGCTGGATGCAAACCAATACTTACTCTGCTGACCTCAATGGCAAGCTGCAATTTTATGTCAATGCTGGCTGGTATCCAAGTAAGGAAGATAAACACACGGAGAGTACAAATATATACACACATGACTACTTTGGGCATCACAAACACTCATCTTCTTGAATGAGAAATATTTGTGAGTATCAGAAAACCCATCAGAACCACGGAGCTAGATAAAGATTAATTAGTCTAATGAAACAAAGAAAGGCCATTCCCAATAAGCTGGAAAAGCTGGCATTCCACTTTGTGGGTCTTCTTGCTGAAAACAGGAAAGATGTCCTACTTTTGCAAAATATCGTCTGTTGTGGCAGAAAAAGCGCAGTTTTCCATCACCTTAAGTAAGACCAGGATCACATTCAGAAGCTGAACTATGTAAATAACTGATTTTGATTTTGCAGCAATCTCTAAACACTGGAGAGCATTGTTTTGAATGTATCCAATCCAAATGTCTTTCAAAAATTCCAGCTAAGTAGAAAATTGGAATTACTTAGTTTGGATCCAAACTAAACATTAACTTGATCTGAAGTGATTGCTTTATTTCAATTTTGAAGTGCTTTAAAGAGGCAATTTTGAAATGCAAACCCCATTGAATTGTTAGATTTCAAGATCTACTTGATTTGGGTGATTTTTTTTTCTTTTAATAGAAAAACAATTTGGCAAAAGTTACATACATATGTGAAACTATTAACCATAGCTAAATCTGCATGTTTTGCTGAAAAACCTTGTTTCCATTGAAAACTCTCACCCAAGCAAGGGGCTGGGAATATTTTTCAGGTTTCAACAGTCACAAAGAGATTCTTGCCTGATTCAATTATACCCTTTTCAACGAAATCTATAAAAAAATGTATGGTCTTCGCAGAAAACCAAGGCAGTAAAAGAACCTAATCAAAATCTTAGCCGCTTGTCTTTGTGAAGCTATTCTAAGGTGTGAGCAGTGAAGTCTCCCTCTAATCCCCACCTTCAATTCTCATTCCAGGTGTAAAACAAGACATTGATGGTACTTAAAGCTTTTTCCTCTTTTGTCCTGCTTACAATTTAAAAAAAAAAAATAAAATATCCATACATAAAGCTCTACTTTCAGCCTGTGTCTTGCCTTTCTGCTCTTCAAATCAATACATTACTGAATGATTAGTCCACAATACCTAACTGATAAAGCTACCAATTCATAGTAGAAATAGCAATCTTTTTACATCGTCACAATAAGCTGCTGATTCTACTGTTAATTTGCCTTAAAGGTTCTTGCGAACCGATTTTATTTTAGGACAAGACTCTCAGGTGGGTTTGGGTTTTGGGTTTTTTCTTTGCTTTATGCACATATTTTAATTCTTTTCTTTTGAACTAGAAGACTGTGAACAACCTGTGCCACTTTTTCTTCCTCAATAGATTCTGAAGTTTTCTCACTTCCATGCATCTTTTGTGGATGCAATTTTTAGCGAAGTGCCCAATATTATGAGATAAAATTGGCAAACTATGATCCTTTTCTCACTCAAATTCACTCTATGGATCACACAGTAAAATTACAGTCTTTTGCAGCACACGCCTCTGTTTCTATGTCTGGTCTAGGTCCAGAAGTAGTGAAACAAAGGCAGCTGTTAACATTTTCAACTGGCCAAGTGAAAACCTGAAGACTAAGAAATCTCCTGAGAAGACCCAGAGTCATGAGATTTCCAGTTAGATAGCCAGACCAACTTTCAATGACCTTTCTGAGAGAACTGAAAACGTCTGGCCACTTGTCAAAACTGAACATCCAACCCTATTGCTGAAGGAAACCCATAGTAAGAGATAGCCAAAGCAATATCAAAGGCATGAAATCCACGAGATACAAGTAATATAGTTGTTTTGGGAATAGCCTTTTCTGCACTGCACGCTCCATACTGCTTCATAATTATATGCAGGCACACTAGTTCCTGTTCTGCCCTAATCATGATATCACAATACTTAACTGCCTTGAACATACAACCTCAGTGTTCCCTTTCAGACATCTCTTAATGGGCTAAAACTGATCCAAAATGTCAAAATATTACAGGAGAGACCAAAGGGAGAATTGCCAATACCAAGACAGCAATTCTTCCATCAATCCTGCTCTTGCCTCTCTCTACATTGTAGCCACAACCTCCACCCCCCAAAATTATTTCATACTATTGAATGCGAGCAAGGATTTCAAAATCTAGCTCCTAACCCTTCCAGACCGGAGGTTCGTAGCCTATGCTAAGTATAAGCATTCTTAGCAGCATAAACCCATTTTTCTAAGCTGTAAGCCAACATATCCAGCTCCTGGCGATCACAGGGCACCTGGATATGGGATCCAGAGTTGAGACAGTCCTGGAGGAACATCCAGAGATGGGAGAGAACTAAGGAAGGTAGGAAAGGTGGTACGTTCATTAGAAGAGCAACACTAGGGGAAAAAAACAGGGTTTGTGGGCACACCAGTCTGAATTTCTATACCTTTGTGACATCGTCCCAGTAGAATTGATGCTTTAAGTGCAGAGACAAATGATCTGCCGTGGGAACAAGATTCAGGGCCTGCTGCTGTTAATTCTCCAAAAGTAGACACCCTCATTGCTTGTGTTGCTCTCGGAGTCCGGAGCAGCTGCTGGGCTTCGACCCGTTTCTCACTGGTAAGCGTTCCATTCTGCAAAGACCCAAAGTTCAGGGCTCCACGCTCTCACCCAGGGTAAATATCTCCCCAAAGACTGATGTCAACACGAATCAGATATCATTAGGAAATGAGATCAGATGAGCAGGGTTGTATTTAATTCTGGGGGTATCATACTTCAAAAGGTAAATTCATGTTTAGCCCGGAGTTTTGTAGGAAACAGGCTTTCCTGCAATCACACCATCTGACTCAAAACTCCCAGGGTAAGATTCACGTCTCCCTACGTTGACACACGAGCAATGGTACTCCAATCCAATCTGCTCTGTGATTCTTAGTATTTATGACAAAGCAACAAACAGAGGCAAATGGACAGATAATCAGAAATAAGCGATGCAACTAAACAATAGTACTGTCTCAGCAGGGAACAGGCAACTGCTACAAAGCACTGGCTGTTACTCCAGACACCCTACCTTCTGCAATGCAACAGACCTGCATTCAGGGGACTCTCCATAAACCTACCTTCAGCCATGAATACAAATGCTCTAGGAACCCGACTCTTTTCAACCATTCCAGGACCAGATGTTTTTAATTTATCTCACTATTCAAAAATGAACCACTTGAATTTGTAATTTTTAGTCCAAACAAAAGGCTCTATATTTTGGGGCCGGGGTGGAGGGAGGAGGGGAAATCTGGCTTACCCTCAGCTACTGCAGAATTGACCAGCACAGAAATCAGGCTTAACGTGTAGGAGAAACGGGGAACCTCAGCTGCAAAGCAAGAGTTGAATCCCCTGCAGTAGCTGCTCTACACCCTCCTCCTTGTGTATGGAGAAGGACCACCATAGGCTTCCGTTGCAAACCCTCCTTCACAGTTATTTCTCCTGTCTCTCTAAGTCTAGCACTATTCTGCTTCACATGAGGTGCCATCTAAATTATCTTACTTAGATTACTGTTTGGGACAGCAAAAGATATCCCATCTGCTAATTTTTATTACAGCAAATTGAAACCAGTTATTAGGATTTATCAAATCTAAAGAGAACAGATATTTTCAGGAAGCTTTTTTATTGGCAGTCTTGATGTAATTAAAAATGAATTATGTTCAGGAAGTAGGACATACAGTGTCAGGACAACATGGAAATGTATGCCATTCTCCTAAAAGCCTACAGAAGATGGAGACAGTGCCTGCATTTTATTTGCCCAACCATGCCTGCAGTAAGGCTGACTCTTCAGCAAAGCTTGACAAATCTGTGGCATCTCTCAGCACTTCCCGACACACAGCTCACACCACTGAGCCGCCCCAGGACACACACACTGGGGAGACAGGGCTACAGCATTCAGTAGTTTTGCCATCCTTCCTCAGTATGACACCAAGGAACTGCCATCTGAAGTAATTCACCAACAGCTCTGCCAGACCCTATTAACGATGGAAATTCAGCTGGACTTTTATCCTAACACCCTTTACGCAATTCCTATCTCTTTCTTCACAGGACCTCCTCATCAAAATCTCCTTGGCACACCCCAAGTTGGTCTTCTATCGCCGCAGGAAGAAAAAGCTCAGTGCAGGGGCAATTTGTACTGTGGAGCATACATCATTTGTCTAGTCAACGCATGCATATGGCCAGGGTTTCTTGGACTGCTTTACAGAGCAGTGGACGCTGTCCAGAGCTCTCTGCTCAGTGTCCCTGACAAGATGGCCATCAAAGACTAGGTTAGGGGTCAGTCACCCAAAGCCATTAGCACTCCAAAGTGATTGATTATCATCATGTGTGGTCTCAATCAAGAGCCGGTAATGAGCTGCATTCATTAATCCCATTTATATGTTTGCATAGTCCAGTCTTGAATTTCAGGGAATAAAAAGACTTCATACTGAGATCGGCACATTGCATTACCTGGCAAGGATAAGGAAGCCACACAATGGATTTGCATATAATTCCATATTTTGAGAATTTCAGCCCAGATATTTCCAAATATCAAGCAGACTGGCTCCACAGCATGATCTGCACACCTCCAAGCAGCCCCGAGTTGCAAGCTCTGTACTATGGTTTCATCTGTACTTACTTATTTTTACATTTTCCTTGCACTTTTAAAATCACTTTTTATGAACAGAGCTATATCCAGTGTAACATCCACTCCAAGTTTCTGTTCCTTTTTAGACCATTATGGGTTTTCTGTTATTTTTTGTTTGATGACCCCTTATTTTTTTCCTATAATCTACATCAAAAACCTTATGTTCTGAATATGCCAGCACCACCTCCTTGATTGTCCTGTCTTCCTTAAGCCATTCCCCTCTGACAACCTTCTGCACAGAGCCCCATCAGCAAGTAGCTTGACTCCATGCCCTACCTCAGACACCATTTTGAGTGGGGCAGACTTCCATCATCTGCTGAGCCCTCTGTATGAATCCAGGCTCCTTTCGCTAGCATTAAAGCCATACTTTCCTGCTCCCCCTCCCCAAAGATCCCCTTAAGGAATTATAAAAATAAAGGGTGAAATTCTGGCTCCGCTGAAGTCAATGGGAATGTTGCCACTGACTTTAATAAGGCCAGGACTGACCTCAGCACTCAGAGCTCCAGCACAAGGCTCCGTGTCTCAAACAGGAGGATGAGGGGGTTTTCAGCTTCACCACTTTTTTGAAAATAATCCATGGATTCTCAGTGAGGACACCTTCAACTTATTTAACTCTGCCAGAAGACATTCATATTGATAAACTCACTGACCGGAACAGAAGAAACATGCCAGATCTCGAATCCCTTGCAAAATACAGTAAATTTGAACCAGTTAACTCTCAAGTAGAAACCATATTATCTGAGAAGATGACTACGGTGGAAACTGCACCCACCTTAGATAGCTCAAGAAATAAGCTAATTGCATGGCTGGCTGTCGAGAAGCTGTCACAACTTTTCCCAGAATAAATTTAATACACGATGTAAAAAATAAAGTTCTTTCAAGGTGGACAGTTTGAAAAAGTTAAGAGGAGTTGGTTTTTTTTTTTTTTTTTAAGAGGGTATTAGTTGGTTAAAAATAGATCTGAATAATAAATGCCTTTAACTGCTCCCAGGCGCCCTTTTGTAGAAGTGTTTTTAGCATTTCATGTGGGGGAAAAAAATATATACTGGTGAAAGGTAATGATATTTAGCCTCTCAACTGCGAAAGAACAGTAGTATGCTAAAGGTGATCAGCAAATAATTGCTTAAGCAATTAAATAACTTTATTTGTTTTAGATTTCAGTGCATAATTGTAAAGTAAAGGCAATATTGACTGCACAGTAAATTTAAACACACCTTTATTTTTCTTTTGCAAATCCCTTTAAGACCAGTCTCAAGCTCTCCTTCCATGCGATGCCACAATATATGTTGTGCTGATGCTGTAATGCCACAACGGCCTACTGGAAGCAATCTGTTGGGGTAGGCAAATGCCATGCCCAACACTTAATATCCTTATTTCACACCCATAACCCAGAACAAGGAATTCTTTATTTCTTCAAAGGAAAGACCACCTCTGCTAAACACTCTGACTAAATGCAGAAAGCTAGGAGATGCCTGGGTAATGCCCAATGGATGTTAAGATGAAAAAGCCCCCTATAATGGCTCTGCAAAGCACTGTTCTGTTAGCAGATGGAGCAAGAGGAACCAAGATCCTGGAAATGCTACCTCTAACAATCTCTAGGAAAGGCAGGATTAGGCAGAGGCATGAGCCCCAGAGTTTCTCACGGGGCAGGAAGGGAATTGGAAAGATGTAGAGTTGTAAGATAAAAATACTGATTTAAAAAAAAAAAAAAAAGAAAAAAAAGACAGAGAGGAAGACTTTGTGATTTTTCCATAGAGAAACAGTGACAAAGGAGACAGAACTAATACTCGAGGAATTTTTTCCACTAGGATTCAGTGATTCAGGAAATCACCCAGTACAAGGTTTTCTAGACTGAGCTACCTGCTTCTCTGGACACACGGGGATAACTGGTCATTCTTCAGAAAGAGCCAGGCGACAAGTTATCAACACTGACACACAGCTGATGCCTTCAGACCCATAGTCTCAATGAAGAGAGATGAACTTAGCCTTGGCATTCAAGAAAGGTGGAACAAGGCAAAGCGAACACAGCAGTCGCAGGTGTACATCAGGCCACAGCCTAGCTGTATGGCCTCAGGTAAACTGTTTTCTCTTCCTTCTTGCTTCTCCGAGTTTAAACTAGCAGCAGGACTAGCTTTCCTCTCACCACACCCTTCTAAACTCAGTTTTAGAGGCAGTTGCTGGGAAAGCAGTTGCTGGAGCTGTGCTGGTATTGCTGAACGAAGGTTTTGCCTATGGCTTTTCTGACCTTCTCTGTTCCATGAATTTCACTGAATTTCACTGAATTTTTTTAGAGTTGGAAAGGACCATATAGATCATCTAGTCCAACTCCCCTGCTGAGGCAGGATTGCTTAGAGAATGCTACTCAGGACTGCATCCAGGAGGGTCTTGAAAAACTCCAAAGAAGGGGACTCCACAACCTCCCTGGGCAGCCTGTTCCAGGGCTCTGTCACCCTCACCGTGAAGAAATTCTTCCTCATATTCGAGTGGAACCTCCTATGTTCCAAGTTTAACAATTACATGTGAGTGTACAAATAAACAAGTATTTCTAAACATACATCCTTATTTCATTAACTCAGAGAGACTACAGGAACTGTAGCCTCTCCACCTTCCTAAGCCCACACAGCAGTTGCTGATTAAAACATAAATATGTAGCAGATCCCAAGAGTTGAGAGCTATACACCTTCCCTCTGGCTGGGCCGTCTACCAGGGATCTCCCTTCACTTGGGAACAGACTTGCAAGGCCCCAGGTTACAGCTATTCCATACCACATTTGTAGAAAATTTACTCTGACATGTAACATTTAAGAGCTGTGATGACTTAGTGCTCCGTTTATTGGCAAGTGAGCAAATAAGGAGATGGACAAAAAATTCCTACACAACCCTTTCTCAAAAACAGGAAAAGAGAGCGCTACTAAAAACCATGCTGACAAAAGGTCTTAACTGCAACACGATAGCAGATAGCATTTAATGAATGTGTAAGAATTCACCACCCACTGGCTCATGTCTGGAAGAATATCTATCACACTCCCCTAAGTACAATTCAGTTGACTCTTTAAAAACTCATATGGTGAGGCCATACCCATACCACAGACAGTGCGAGCTCAGTCACTTTGGAGGAGAGCACTTGTATTCACTCACATCCCTGAGTCTGAAGTTCATGCAGCTGTGTTAACTTTAAAAAAAAATAAAATATCACAAATGGCACTTAGAAAGCATGAGATTTTAATACCTGCAGTATTTTTGTGTTTTCTCAAACTCAGTTCACAACACCCCCAAGGAGACAGCTGCCTGCAAGCTTTACCTCTAGCAGCAGCCAAACACTTTGGCATGTGTCACTGCTACACAGTTACTCCCTATCAGCTGAAGAAAAAGCTTGTAAGAAGCAGGCTCCAGCTTTACGTTCATAGAGAAAATACAGATTTGCTGCTTCAAAGGTATGTGAGAACCAGAGAAGTTGCTCAGAATCACCCCCTGACATCAGCCAGAGAACTAGGAGGAAAAATTAAAGGGCCAGTGGAGAGTAGGTGGTGATAAAACTTTGACAGCAATAGAGAACCTCATCCATACAGCAGCTCAGATAGGCTTCTGCAAAGGAACAAGTTCAGCAGAGGTAGGTTCAGAACTCACATCTGGTTGTTTCCCATTTCTTTCATCTTGCTCTGCTCAACTTGCTCCTCAGCAATCAGTCAACAGCTCTGGCAGTGGAAAGTCAGACCATCACCTTCTAAATTCAAGAAAGCTCAGCAGAGAAAAAAAAAAAATTTAAAAAAAAAAAAATCAATTCTCAACCTAAGTAGTTTCAATTTTACCCTAAAACCACCAGTCTGCAGTTGAAAGGAACCTGGTTACTTGTAGAGATGACTGAAAGGAAGTGTCTTCGCTGTTTCCAACTAGTTTGGGTAGGTCTAAATTTTTAATGCTAATCAGCAAGTATCCTCCTGAAACAAATCTTTCAGTCATCTTCATTTGCTGTGCTTTGGTTCCTATCACAAAGCAAACTCGGGGCACAAGAACTGAATTCTCTCTCATGCATCTAAACCAGATGTGCTATTAAAGGATGTTAAGTCTTTGGGTCCATACTACATCCACAGTGAAACACTCGAGCCATGTACACCACGGACATCTGTTCCGTGGCATTAATTTGTCTACAGATGCTCTCCCTCCCAAATGCAGACATAGCTATCAAGGCTAAGAGACAAGTGTGCTATAATTTAAACACCAAATAATAGAACAGGGCAAGACCCTCTTCCTGATGTCAATTTACACAGTGTTTTTGTAAGCCAAAGTTCTGAGATTATATTTAATTTGGGTTTTTCTTCTTTCAACAGTCTTTTAACTGGCTCTACTGGTGTCCACCTAAGACAGTCTGCACAAACTTAAACTCTGTAAAGCTGAAAAGATGAAAGTTTGATACACATTCCTCTAACTCATCTTTTTAAAAAGTCAGGAATCTTCTGTTTCTCAAAGTCAGAGATACAAGAAAATGAAACACAAATACAGAAAGTTCCTGAGTTCTGGACCTTATAAAGTGGTTCCTACAACTTATATCATTGTTCATCAGGGTTCAAAGAAGTCCAGCATGACACAGGGTGGAATTGACTCTTGTTTAGTTCCAAGAATTCACAGAGCCTACAAAATTTATAATGCTGCAATTAAAAAATTTTTAAAAATTGTTAACAAATAAAAAGACATAAAAGGGTAAGATGGTCTCCCTACACTGATCTTTCCAGTCCTGTCTAAAAGGTGTTGGAAATCTATGGGATACAGAATTTCTAGATAGAAGCAGGAGTTTCTGAAGCAATTTTTGTTCTGTAGTGGAATCAATTCATATTTAAAATATTTACAAAACAACATTTCTTATAAAAATTTAGTGATAATATAAAATGTTTACAGTTTCTGAAGAACTGTTACCTTTTTGTCTTTTCTTATTGTTTCAAATTACGTCTAACATCACTGTTGCTGACTGTTTTTTCTGTTTATTTTTTTTTCAGCTTTCTCAATTTTTTTTTTAAGTTTTCTAGACTTTCTTTTGTTTTCTGAAATGTTTTAATGTCCTTGTTCAATTGCATCCAGTATCAATAAAGGGGAAAAAAAAAAGCAGAACTAAAATATCAAAATTCCACAAGACTTACATTAATTTTAATGAAAAAGGAAAAAGTGTTGTTTCTAATCTAGTAAGAAGGCTGTCTTTCATCACAAATGTTTTGAATGGGAAATATGAACAAGATATAGTGACAACATTTAATTTTGTCTTATCTAGCTTTAGTTAACATAATGTTTAACATATTAGTAGAAAAGAGTTGGCAGAAGAATTACTAGTGTCAGTGGAATTAAACTAGTCCCAGCCATTTCGGGAATAAAAAAAATAATAAAAATAATACTAATTTAAAAAGATGCCTGTTTATATAAGGTGTTTCTATGAACTTACTTACAGTTAAATATTTCACAGGCCTAAAAAATGAATTATTAAATTAAGCTTGTTCTACTCTGATAACACGTATCATTGAAGAAACATCTAGACTGAACTACTAACAATTTGGAGAAGAAAGCTGTAGCAGGGCATTGACCTCTTATGAAAATGCAGAAGTAAAACATAAGGATCATGTTTACTCTGCATGAGTTTCCTGTCGACACTGTTTATTATTGAGCAATAAACACACTTGGATTGTAAAGATATATCTTTAGAAGAGGTATTAAGAATCAAACAGTTTCTGTAAATCTTCTGAGTGGTATTAACATTCAGATTTAAACAAGGTTCCACACATAACACGCATTTGATCATTTAACAGGTCCATGTCCAAAATATTCCTGGCTGCAGATGTACAGTCAGTATCTGATTCTTCCACTTAACTTAGCCAAAATGCTGAGATTTAGTCTTATTTTAACTAAACATATCCTAAGTTATTTTTATATGCATCTCTTGGGTCTCATTTTCACTGAGGCAAATTTCTGCTGTGGTGATGGGCTGCAAATGCTTCTTTCTTCCATTTCCCCCCATTTGTCCCGCTTCATGGCATTATCTGATAAAAACACTGTGGACACCCTCACTCCCTCATGCAAAACATAAACAAAAGGGACATCAAGAAAATGCACCACCACATCACTGTCCCAGCACTACCATTACAACTAGTTGGAGTCCCGAGGGTGATTTACTGCACCAAGCGGTGACACTGAGAGAGTTAGGACTAGATAACATTGTTTCCTCAGCCCAAAGCCCCCACAAAACTTCATCCGTTACCATCAGCACACATGCATGATCCACCAGAGCCTGGATCAGGGAATGATCTAGGGAATATTTCTCCAGGTTATTGATTCTAATTGTTTAGGGTCATTCTAAGAATCAAAACATCTCTGTTCTCTTATCAAAAGATCAACTTGGGAGAAAACACTAAAAGAAATGTTTCATTATGTTCACAACTGGCAAGTTGTTTTTTCTATTTGAGAGCGCTTCTTTACTTTAAGAGTTGTATTTATTAAGTTTAATTGAACCTGATCTTGGAACCCTATTTCAAAACAAAGCCTAAACATTTCATGTAGAAAATGCTGAAATGACAGCTTTCACTTCACTCATTTTTTCCAGGGTGGGAAAGTTTGGCTGAAATTGTTTGCCAAGTTTGACAAGGTTGACTGCAAACAGTTTCAGTTGAACCGAGTCTGATTTTTCAGCAAATAAACCAGAGGAGTGACTATTTGGTTTGCCTATCTGTAAAAACAATATTGGCGATTTCAACATAAACATTTTGTCAATAGCTGATAAAATATAACATACGTGGAAGCATGATGGACACGGCCTTGCTTTCACAAGGGCCTTGGCCGTATGGGAGTGCATGTGGACTGGTGCTAATGAGAGACCTAAATGCTTATTAACCCCTCCATGGTGTTGTATTTGTGCTTGTCCCCTACGGCATCTGCCACAGCCCGAGGTGCCCGTCGGCCTCCCTCTACCCAATTCCACACTGATTTATATCAGCGGGGACCCTGGCTCCAGGACCTCACTACCTGTTACGACTATTGGTTACAGTGCCCAGATACCACAGAAGTGGACTCTTCAAACCAGTTACACATGTAAGAATAGTATCTAGCAAGTGTGTGTATACAGCCAACCTTCTCCCGCTCCTCAGAAAGTCAATGTTCAGAGCAAACCCCTCCTCTGACTTGTCAACACACGCTGCCTCTCCGCTTGCCCTTTTGAGATTCCAGGCCTAACAGAAGGTGATGGGAATTGAACTTCAGCTCTCAAGAGCACCTGGCTTTCTTATCTCTAAGGGCCCAGGAAGATTTCAGGCACTATCGCTCCATGCCATGTCCTGACACTTGACTCACAAAGTGGCACTGGTGTTGGCTTACCTCCAGGCTGTAGATAGCGACTGTCAGCAGCGAGGTGAAAATGAATGGGAGTGGAACAGAAGCTGAGACCCTACTGCTTCTTTTGGGAAAACACTGCATCTGAGATTGCTGAGGAGTCCTCTCTCTTCTGATTCTCTCTGAAAACATCAACAT
This sequence comes from Numenius arquata, assembly GCF_964106895.1. NCBI lineage: Eukaryota > Metazoa > Chordata > Aves > Charadriiformes > Scolopacidae > Numenius > Numenius arquata. The sequence continues at coordinate 25,386,794 of NC_133582.1, read as the reverse complement.
ATTTGCTCCAGAGAGTCCAGGAGGATGAGTTCACACATGCTTTTTTAGTTCATTATCTCTGTGTTGGTGACCACAACAAAATTTTTAAAAAAGTCAATACTAAATAAAAACTGATGGATTTCATAACAAGACTCCAGGTGGATCCCAGAAACACAGCACGTGTTGGAGCTATCGTACATGTTCCAAGTATCAGTGAAAGCAGGGAAGTTCCCCATTTTCACCATGCTATTTGTCTCTTCTTCCAGAAGATAAACATACTTATTATGTACAGATATATTCTGTATTTACTATTCAGAATGAAGCAACTGAAAGTCCATAACACCCTAGACAGTGTAACAAATCACAACTGATAATTTGATTTGTTTTGACTACACTTGAGCCAGAAGCTGTAGCCTAATGATAATAGCATGACATCTCTCTGGAAACAGATACCAGACTACTAAACTGATCTTCTCCCCATTGTTGATACTTGCCTGTGTTACGTGCATAAGACAGATGTAGCAATGCCCTAGGAAGGAGGGAGATACCACTTTGAATGAGAAACCAGATAACAGTGAAGAAAGCAGCTGCTTTAGAGAAACTTCGTTGCTTCTAAAGCATTCAGAACTGTAGAGGCATTTAGTGTTTGCTCTTTTATCAGTGCAGCTGCAAGTGATAATTCAACCTCCAAGTGGTCTGCGCTTTTGTTCCGTTTGAATTGAAAAATGCCCTAACAAAAATCCTTGCTTTGTATCGGGATTATATGCTTGAAAAGAACTGAACAAATTGCATTTAAAATGATCAAAATGATCCATTTTCCTTACCATGTTGCTAGCAGGCAAAGGTTGATATTTGCGCATCAAATTTTACCACTATCAATATTACTGCCTGATGCAAGTGTAGTGATACAGTTTTATCAGTCAAATTCCAAGACAGAATCACCCAAAAGACAGCTATCTTTATTATCCTCAGCTCACAAACAGCAGTTGCTAGTGTCACACACTGACAACACTTCACTAGACATCCTAAGCATCTTTATCATCTCAATATCCCAAAATAGAATGTCTTTTGTATCCTGATGTCTCCACAAGACTACACTTGCAAATGCTGTTTCTCCTCTACCAAAAAAAAAAAAAAAAAAAAAAAAAAAAAAAATCCAAAAACCCAAAACCCCACACTCTTCCAAACTATGGCACCATGAACATTACTTCTCTCACAGCCTCACTCCTTGTAACATCCCGGTGTCCTAGAGCGGCCAGCAAGGCAGTAAGGAGCTCCATGTTGGAGACAGAGACTAAGGCCCAGCTTCTTGTATATTTAGGAACCTCATTCCCCCTGAAAATCAAGCCTTTATCCTAGTTTGAATTAAATCTCACCTTTTGTGAAAGTGGTACCACTGCGTATGTAGACAAGAGCTCTCCTGCTGAAGAAATCTACATGCACAACATAAAGTTGGTACTGTATCTTGTTGTGGTGATCTGAACTCACTGCCCACCCCAAGGAAACAACACAGCTAGTGTTAGGGAGCTGTATTTAGACAGGTATTTGAGTCCATGGAGAGACCCAGCAAGAAAAACATACTGACAGACACGCCTACTGGATGCTCCCCATTTCCCAAACAACAATTTTCCCCAACAGAAATGTTGATTTAAACTATTCATGCTAACGTGAGTGCAGGATAAGGTTATGTGATTCTTGGAGCCACCACATCAGGTCATGAATGATGTAGTAATGAAAAGAAAATTCCTTGCTCATTGCACAGCAAATAAAGACAGGATTGTGAAACCACTCACTGCCGTGCTGAGCTCTGCCTCCGTGTATGCACAGAGTCAGGTTTGCAGAAGAGCCCAGCACAGAGGATGAAGGAGACTTTTAAACATCATCTGACAGTCATTCCTCTAAAAACTGCCGAGTGCTAAGCACTATGAAAATCTGATTATGAACATGAGTTCTGATATTTACACCTCTGCTTCAAAATCCAGGCACCTTACCTGTTCACAGAAACTGATGTCCCCTTAAATTCTGCTGTGCCATGCATCCGTGTCCTGGGTCAGAAACCACCAAACCCTCTTGGGAATTACCCTGGGGCATGATGAAATACCTTCCCCATAGGCTGGCAAGCTTTGACTCTCCTAACCTCAAACAGAGACGAATCCAAAGAGTTTAAGAGATAACCTCATCATAACCCCAGGGTTTCCCTGCTGATCTACTGTACTAAAATCTCTCCTGTGGAAGAAATAGAGACCACAGGGGAACAAACAAGACTTTCTGAGCCTAAGTTTCAGGAGTACTGAATATGCACAGTTTCCACTGACTTTGCTTAGAACGAAGGCTGCTCAACAGCTCTAAAAATCATAGTAAAGGGTAACCTCCTATGTAGAGTTAAGATAATTTAGATTCTGCAACTCCTCATATTATCATGTCAAGAGGGTTTTTTTTAAGGACATCATTATCTCCAATTTCCTAGGCTTTCAATGCTGTTTTTTTTCTAGGAATAATCCCCTACAATGTGGGGGTTTTTTTGATACACACACTGAACAAACTCTCAATTAGGTAGTTTTTATATATGGACTATAGATTGCTTTTTCATATAAACTTTCTAAAAAAGCCTCCAAAAGTCTTCAATTTCAGCTTGGCCTTTAGAGATATACAAAAACTTTGGTGAAAGGAGGGTATATTTTTAAAAGGGGAGCATTAGAAAGGATTGATTTTCTTTTCCTGGCTTTACTGACCCCAGACTGTAACCTCAGCCAAGCTGATAATTGAGAAAGTAAACTAATTACCACGTATGTCCAGAGCCTGCCCTGCCACAACTTCACTGACCCAACATTATCACACTGCACCTTCTTTTCCACACTTTCTCAAAATTCAGTTCAATAAATCAAAGATGTTCCCAGGCTGCATCATCTGCTACCTTTAGGCATAGCAGCCATCAGCCCAACACATCTCTGTGCAGTGGTTTTAGAGCATCTGTTGTCTTTGCTAAACAAGCATTTTCATGACAAAAGTCAAGAAATAAATAACGATTTCAAGAAGTTCCTGAAACCTCTATTTAAAGTCCCTTAAGTTGTAAGTTCAAGGAAGGCAACGCCTTTGTGACAGCACAGCTGTAGATTAAAAAGATTCCCAGGGCCTCCTAGCTATTCTGACTCTTGGTCTTTAGAATTATATGAATATAGGCTTAAGACCACCCAAATTCTTTTTTTTTTTTTTTTTTTTTTTTTCTTTTTGAGAGGGAGAGAGAAAGAGAGCATGCACACAAGCACGTGAAAAAGAAAGAGACCATTACCCTCATGTTGGACAACCGTAGTTTTACAGTAACAAAGATCTGACAGGCAGTATTGACCTGTGACAGCAGCTGTATTTACATTATAGCCTGAAAGGGAAAGCACGCTAGAGGGGATGGTATATACACTGCATGATACAGTGGCCTTCAGAGAGATACTTTAACCCACATGTGCAAAATCCAGTTGCAAGAATTTAAGTTCCCTTCCAAAACACACCCAGGGGGTAACTGACTTTTGCTCAGTAAGTATGTGGCTGCTTTTGCACCTAAATCTCAATTCTCTACCAGGAAGCATTCACATCATAGTAGGACACATTCTTCTGCAAAGCCAGCATTTGTCTGTGACCAGACAATCCTTGTTACCTCCACACCAAACATAACCAAATGCTTGATTTTTCAGCAGAAGAAAAAAAAAATAAAAATCACTAAGATTGCTCTGTCTTGCGTTGTAGCTTTCCTGTGCTGCTTCCATCTCTATTTATTGTTCTTCCTTCACACCATGGGTCCTGGATAGCAAAGAAAAACAGTCCCTGTCTTCAAGAACAAAGGTTGGCAGGGAAATCAAATTAAAAATGGCAATCACATTTGCAGCAGTGTAGTCAGCTAAAATAATCAACATTGTTATTTATACCTGGCTTCACTTTAGGTATCAAGTAGCTCAGAGCCCTGTTACACCAGCACCCTGTGAATGGAAAAGAAATAGCTATCACAAGCATGTGGAAAGCATACCTGGGCAGTATCTTCAGTTGCTGAAGCTTTAAACATATGCACATGTCCCACTGATTCCTTTATTACCAGCTGCTTTTAATCACCTGCTGAAAGCAGGTGCTTATATACTTCCCTAAATAACAGACATAATACGGGTTTTATGAATCAGGGTGCAGGAGTCAAGATACGATAGGCAGATGGGACAGGTTGGTGGAGAAGGGAGAGAGCAAGAGAGAACAAAGTTCAAAGTCACAGGAAGCTTTAGTATAAACTTGTCACATGGGAGACTCCAGCAGACAGTTCTCAGTAGCGACAAATGCAAACCATGACATGTTTGGACATAAGTTTTCAGGAAGGGAACTATTCCAGTCTGCAGGACCTGAGCAAACGCATTGGTGTAGTCAGAGCAAGAACATGTGGCAACCATGGTTCAAGTTTGTTCTCTGCCACAAGCTTCCATATCGCTTGGGCCCAATCACTTCGCCTCTGACTGCTTCAGCCCCACACTGACACTGACCTCTTGCTCACAGGCTTGCATTGGCAAAGGCAGCATGGACAACCAGGAGGTACTCAGGTTACCTGGCACTTGAGGTTGTATAGCTTTCCTTAGATGTAACCACCTATCCTCACAAGTCTCTGAAAGAGGGTAATTACTCCAAAACACCAGTAAAGTCTGTTCATTGATTTGTGAGCTTTTTATTGCTTCTAGCTGAGGCACTTCGGGCCAGTCCCATGGAGTGAGATAGGCAACAAGCTCTCATACATAGTTTAAAGAATGATATCCAGCTTCCTATCCTCCAGGTTATTCACTTTGAAGAACCCATGGAAATTCATTCAACAATAGACAGCTCCATCACACTGGTCCTGATTTAAGTACCTGTTGTATAATTCGATCTTGCACTTCCAGTAAAATAAACTAGAAATGCAGGTCAAGGCGGCAGTAATGGCATGTGAACTCAAGGGCTCAATTTTGGTTTCACATGCAGTATTAGCAAAAGCCAGCGAGACACTGGATACCGATTCACAACAGCCCTTCCTCCCATCTATACTGTTCTCTTATATGGGAGGTTGGCTGTGCAGAAGGGAGCAAGACAACTTCAGCTGGCACAAGGACTCTGTAGGCAACAAGAGCAGTCTTCCAGCAAGGCTCTACCCATCCCCTTCACCTGGGCAAACAGTGCCCACCATCTGTAACCCCAGAGAGGGCTTAGCGAAGGGAGCAGGGAAACTGCTGCAGCTCAGTCACTGACGTAGGTAAACCCACCACCCCTGCTGCCAGAAAGAACCGTTTCAGGGACTCCTTTCACGATATTGGGAATTCCTACAAAACTCCCATTTCTGACGTGCTGCTCTTATGTGAAATACCCGCAGTGTTTGCAAAGAAGTGATTATGAATGACTAACCAGCCGTGCATATATTTCAAGAAAACTTGGAAACAACCTTGTTATTTTTGGAAACACATACACTTGTTCAGGGCAAGCTGGCAAAGAAGAATTACTGTGGAAAGTTACCTAAAGAACAGAGAGTCTGTAGTGCCACCTACTGCTTTACTCCAGATCTTAACTTCTGATTTAAAACAAAAAAAAACAAAAACAAAAAAAAAAAACCAACCAAACAAACAAAATAAACCAACAGAGACAAAAAATGCCACCCTGGAGTAGACCCAAGCTCAGACAGTCACCCAGACTCCTAACCACCCACACCAGATTCCGCACCAGAAGGTGCAAGAACACTGTGATAGACAACATGAGTGCCAATTCCGCCTGTGAGCTTTGCAGCCCAAATGGCAACCCTTCAAAAAGCACTGTTAATTTTCGTTATAATCATGCTGATTATTCGTGTTATGCATACGAATACTAAAGCTGATTTGGACCCTTAATACCTCAACTTCTCCACAGATCAGCAGCACTAAGTTCCAAAGATACTCCAAAAGATATTCCAAAGGTACATTGTATGAAAGTGTGGTTCATTTTTTTTTTTTAAATATTTGAAAAACAATTTTTTGCATAATTTAAGCTTTTAATGTAATTATAAGCCTCCCTGCTACACAAGACAGAGAACAATTTTCTGGCCTCCAGACTGCTGGTCAGTCATTACGGTATAAACTTTCATTAGGTTCACAGCTTCTCAGCCATTTGCACAGAATTAAAAATAATAATAATTAAGAAGTCTGAAAGTAAAGCCCCTTTGTATTTATTTTTAACTGCCCAGACAAATATATGAGCATTCCTTGAATACATTTCAATTTTCCTAACCACAAATTCCCAAAACATAGATGATTCCACAAAGAAAACAGATACTCCTTTCAGATATGAACAAACCAGAGAACAAGACATGCAAAAACGCAAGAGGAAGGTTGCTTTTCTCCTCTAACTAACAGAGAGTATCAAAGAACTGTAATTAGAATTTGCTACTCAGTACAACATATTATCAAAATCACCAAAGAGAACATATCCATTTATTCATAAATGTGGTCTGGATTATACAGGCACTGTAGATGCTTGGTTGCATGGTGTCTGGTCTGTTTTGTGTTTGGTTTGGAATCCATTCATTTAGTCCTTAATTTGCCATTAAGGAACTGATACAGCAAGTGTGCACATTAAACATTTAAATACAGGTGCCCAGAGGCATACATAGTTGAACAACTGCAAGTGGTTATCGTTGGAAGTTTAAACAAGTGATTTTCCTTCCTCTACAGAGATGAGGTTAAAGGTTGGACTAGATGACCTCCAGAGATCCCTTCTGACCTCAACTGTTCTATGATTCAAGCACATGCAAGTGCAGGAATAGAAAATTGACAAGTAGGCACAACGTACAGCATAATGCTGTGGAACCACACTTCCCATTGGTACCAGAGCTGGACAGAGTTCATACTGCTTAATACATACAGATCTTAGGAGACTTCAGTCCACATCTTCAAGAGTATTTAGGTGAGGAACTGCCACTGACATCAGTAGGACTGGAGCTCCTGTGTACCTGGGGGGAGGCAGGACCCAGGCTCTTGTACAAGCTTCTGGACTACAGACCCGTTGACAAAGCTCGGAGACACCAATCTTACCACAGTCTCAGTGTCATGAATTTAAAGAGTTCTCAGTCACATGGAGCATAAAACAACACAAACAACACAGTTCTGAGATATCAGAAAAACCTACAACTGCCACTGTGAACTATTCACTGAAGAAGGGTTAAATCCATTGGAGGGGAGATTTTCATAGCTAGTTTAAAGAAACTCACGAGTTATGTTTGATTATTTTGTATCTGTACCCTGTAAAAAGGGACTCGAATCCCCCTTGTATCAAATGCAAAAGTCCTACACAGATTTCAGATATTTCATTCCATTGCCAATAAGAAGTTTTCTCCATTTATCTTAGCTAAAAGAAATTCTACACGGATCTTAATAAATGTTGGATACTGTCACGCTACTTTTCGGTGGAATACAGCAGTAGGAAAATGTATCACCTTTCATAGTCTGCCCTTCCAAACACTCCTACCATTTGGCCTGTGTTTAAAAAAAAGAAAGAAAGAAAGGGGGGAAAAAAGCCTACTTCAGCAATGCTAAGCTTTTAATGGCATCCCAAAGCAATGCAGCTTAGAACAGAAAGTGAAGAATATCAGAGCCACACAAGAACAGACTTAGGACAAAAACAACCCTTAATTGTAACGGCAGAAAGACAGCATAAAAGAATCATCAAGAATATTTCCCCTCTACTCAGCAGTGGCGAGGCCACATCTGGAGTATGTACCCAGTTCTGGGCTCCCCAGTACGCAAAAAACAAGGGTTTGCTGCAAGCCCAAGGAAGTGCCACAAAGACGGTTAAGGGACTGAAGCATCTTTCACACAAAGGAAGACGGAAGGAACCGGGACCATTTAGCCTAGAGAAGAGAACATTTAAGGTGATCTTATCACCCAGTATAAATACCTGATGGAAGGGAATGAAGAAGAGGGACCCAGACTCTTCTCACTGGTGCCCAGTGACAGGACAAGAGGCAACAGGCACAAACTGAAACACAGGAACCTTCATCCAACCATAGGAGAAATACTTTTTCCACTGTGAGAGTGGTCAAACACTGGAATAGGCTGTCCAGAGAGGCTGCGGAGTCTCCACTCTCAAAATCAGAACTCCTGAAACTCCCTCAGTTTTCCTTGCTTCTTTTTAAAAGTGCTGATAGAGATCAAATTCTACTCAATTAGGTCACGTCAGGATCATTAAACTGTAATAGAGAACAAGAAAAATGCAAAACCCCAGACCAGCTGTAAGATATGCTGAAGTACCATGACTGTTTCTCTGTCTACTTAAGACTGTTCTCTACCTGATCCCTTAGTAAATACAGGAGAAACTTCAAGAGGACGGGGATTCAGACTGAATAATCCCCAACTGAAATATTACTGTAAAAACTGGACTTCAGTTTCAACTACTCAATGGCAGGTATACATACTACTTCAACTACTCAACTACTTCAATGGCAGGTATACATACAAACAGATATCATGGACTAAAAAGACTTGCTTTTACCCCTGTGTATGAATCAGAAGGAAAGAGACAACTGGTTTTTCGTTCTGAATAGTACTGACTTTAAGGGTTAGAAATGGGTCTGATCAAATACAGATTCAAAGGATCTGCAGTTAAAATAAATATCAAATGCTGACATGAACTTCTCAGTAATTCAATTTGTATCATTCTTTTGTGCAAAATGCCTGAATTTAATAGCAAAGCTTCCAGAATAGAACATATAATACATGTAAAAGTGTCTTGCTCCTACACAGGAACTAGATCTGATCCTGCATCTATTTAAGAAATTGGCAGGATATATTAATTATGTCCCCAAGAACAAGGTTTGGCCAACCATCTTTAGTGCCTCTGTATAACTAAGCTTTAAATAAGTCTGCAGTATGTAGGCAACAGTGCGCAGAAGTCAGCAAGTGGCACTTAAAAAGCACAGCATCAATTCACAGTACTTAGCAAACAGCCATGGTTTCCGTGGTGGTTATAAGGAATTTGCCTTTGAATCTGCATTAAATAGCCAAATTTTCTACATCCTGTTTGATGCATTTAGAAAACATCTGTTTTGATTAACTTGAAATCAGTGCAGCACGTTAAGATCTCAGAGGAAATTAGGTTCATTTAATATGGATTTTAAGGCTGTGTTCCCCTTGCTCTAGTGATATCGGAAAGGGCTTTATATTTAGAAGTTGTGCTTCTGCAATGTCTAGTGATGATGGAAACAGAGTACTCTGAGCACAGAGGAAGATACGCTGAGCCAAGGTATGCCTTGATTCATTTCCCTGGGTGGTGGGTAATAACTCAAGGGAGAAATTGGCCAAATGAGAGGTAAATCCTGTGGGATCTGGATTGTAAGTGGTGTAGTTTCTCCTTTCCTGGCTTCCCTTACAAAGAGAGAAAACAGCAGGAACCTCCACAAGCTGATCTTCTTGGTTTCACCACTGAAGGAAAGGGGTGACACCAGACAATTCCGAGAAGAAAAGGAAACAAACTGAAGCAAGCTGCCACCACCTTGTGGGTAAGAATCACTCCCTCAAGAGTGAAAGAGCTCTCCAAATGTGTCTGTTGTGGTACAGCAAGCTGAAAGATGGGCTTTGTCCACAGAAAAGGTAATTTTCTTCTGGAGAAGAAAAAAAAAAAGCCAAAACCAGCAGTAAACCCATTTGAAAATGCCACTCCAGTATTATAGGTGTTGTAATTCAGTTGCCTCACATTCCAATACTCCTCTATGGTCAGCTATCTCTGGTTTGATGATAGCTCTCAATTGGTACCTGTCATGGTTTCGGCCGAATTTACCGAAACCAGACCAACAGATGGCCCTTCCCCCCCTCCCCCACTCAAAAGAGAGAGAGAGGAGAGACAGAGATAAGGAGATTCAGAAGTTTAGAATGAACTAAACTACTTTAATGAAGAATTAATATTAAAATAAAAATAAAGAAGAAAATAATGAAATAGATACAATATATACAAAATCATATCAAGCTCCCAGGATGACAGTCACGTCACCGGCAGGCACTGGGGAAGTCCCAGACTGGACTCAGCGACAGATGGGAACTGGATTCCAGCTCTGGAGTCAGGAACACATGGATCGGGATCAAAGGCAGATGAACAGACAGAGTCCTCTCTGGAAGTCAGCCATCGCAGGAAGGAGGTTGACCCTTTGATCCCTCAGCTTTTATACTGAGCATGGGGCACATGGGATGGAATACCCCAGTTGGTCAGGTTTGGGTCACCTGTCCTGTCCACTCCTCCCCACTGATGTGACCCTTCGATGCTTTTTCCGTTTCTGATCCTCTAAGGGGGCAAATAACGAAAATTGGCTGACCTTGGTTGTTACAGCAATAAGTATAAGCAAGGGCCTCCCTGCATACCATTCCTTGGCATGGAGCACAAACGTTGGTCTTATTCTGAGAACGAGCAGTTTTCTCCACAATATGCCGTTAGTTTCAGAGAGTTAGAGGAGGCCTAGCTAGGATGTAAAGTTACAGAACAGAAAATTGGTTCAGTTTTACTTCAAACCGGGACAGTACCACTGCCTCTTCCCAAGGAAAAAGAATGGCACAGGCATCTCGGGAATCTTCAAGTGGGGTTCACTATGAACATCTGGTTACGCAAGCCTGCTCAATACGACCACGTGGGCACTGAAACGGCCTTTTGAGGTACTTACATAGCTTAGTAAAATCGAAATAATAGAGAAGTACCAGTATTAGCATCTATGGAAAATGTTCAGAAGGCTATGACTAAAATAGAATGAAAATACAGTGTTAAGAGTCCTGCAGGCACAGCTTGGAAGGTAGGGTCTAAAGCAAATGCCCAAGGATGTACATTTGTAGCTAAAGCACATTTTGATCCCCCATTTTCTCAGCCAACATCCAACAGATAAGAGTGAGAGAGAGTGATCAGACTCCTGCAGCTACGATTTTCAAAGCAGCTTAAAATTATGAATGGGTTTCAACAAAGTTTGGGTAACAAAGCTCACTCAAGCTGACCTGAAAACCTCTCCTGTGCCTGTTCAGCCTTCTGAAATGAGGACTAACCTATCGTATGTTTCTTCACATAGGGTCCAGCTCAGCAGACAGGGCTTCGACTGGGAGGTCGAAGCTACTGGTGCTGCAGTAATGATGGCTTGTCTGAGTTCTCTGATGAAGCTTAGAAGTCGGTGAAGTTTCCAGGGTTTAAACTCCTTACTGTAGCAATCATAGTAAGGCAAATTTGCAGACCTTAGTTTCATATTTCCCCTCTCATTTCAAAAAACCATCTAGTTTTCAACACAGCTCTAATGATAACTTCACAAAACTCTGTGGCTTTGCTTTGTAGATCATTTAAGTATTTTGTCTCAAGTTGCTCCACAGCTCTACCATGTCAACTCCAAATGAATCAAAGAAATCTCAGAGAAAAAGCTGTTTGAAACTGGTAATATTCTTCTGGATTCTCAGTGGAACCACCAATTTTGCCTGATGAGGTTCACTCAAAAGACTTCATTGACTTAAGCAAATCTTTCAACATGCATGGCAAGAGTTTAAAGTTTCTAATGAACCATGAAACCAGGCAAGTTCCTTAAGAGCTTTTTGAGAATTCTTTTGTGAATTCTAGCTCCACATCACCTAACAATTTTGCCACCAATTTCATGATGCACAAGCCCCATGGGAGAGTTGTGCAAGCTGTTAAGGAAAGCTACGACAACCATATTAGAACATAGAGCAGTCCCAGGGAGATCAGAAGTTATTCACCACCTTGTAAGCCAGAGCTCCAAGGGCCAGTCAGAGAGCAAGACAAGTACTGTTCAGAGCAACATTGATCTCCTGTAACAAATAAGAACTGGATTTTCTTTTTTTCTTTTTAAACAGAGTTTTGTTGTAGAATGCTGATTCATCATAACTAACAATGGATCCAGGATACTAACTTGGATCCAGGATATGATTTCTGGATGGAGAGAGGGACTCTGAGTTGCCACATATTCTCTGGCATGCTCCTGAAGTGGCTTTTAAGTTCACACTTTTAGAAAGACTAAATGCTACAGAAAAACAATTCAGCTGCTGAAATCTAGGATCGGTGTTTTGCTCTGTCACAGTGCTCCTACACAAGCTACTTTCTCGGTGCTCCATTTTCTCATTTTCCAAGCAACTGAGACTTCCTACCTCATGGAAGTCATGTAAAGACAGAATCTTTAATGACTTCCCGGTGTTTAGCTGTAACGGGGACTGGGAACATGAATACTTCATGTACATTACTGAGAGGCTATAAAATGGACAAGGAGTCTCACCAATGCTATCAAGACATACCACTGGCCACTCGTCAACACAGGAATTTTGAGTGAAGTTGAAGGCTTGACCAATTTCAAGCCAGGTTTTAGTTTATGCCTGTGCTCCATCCTAGAAGGATACTAAGCATAAGCAGACTGATAATAGTTTTTATGTCCATTTTGAAATCCTGAATATGCATCAGCGTATGGCAGTTACCTCCAAGCAATGAAAGAACAGTCAGTTTTATTTCTAATTGAACTGAAAAATTCACATGCAGACTCTTCCACAACAGAGCTTGGAGAGGTCAGTTTAGCAGCAGACCTCCTAAAGATCTGCTACTCAGTCACAACTGCCAAGTGTGCAAATAAAAGTTTGCTGCAGCTCCTAACAGCAACTGCATTTATCCTTTTGGTTACAGAAGCGGGAGTTCCACTAAATTCCAGTTCCTCTTCACTAGCCAAGTGTGAACAGATCTTACACTCCCTTTTACTTCAGTTTAAACATTGTAATCTATATTTTCTTTACTTGTTTCTCAAAATTCTTCTGTATCTATGTGAGAAAAGATACATGAAAGAGAAGCCTTACTTCTTTTTAACGTATTAACTTAGAGGACAAAGATTAGAAACCTCTTGGTGACAGACTGGAGTCAATTAAGACAAAATATTCTGCGTGCATACTCTCCTCAAGGCAATATCTGCAGCTAGTACGTAATGCAAACCATGTTAAGGAGCTACGTCTAGCCTGATTTCTGTCCAGCTACCAAGGATTCTGACTGAATTTCACCAGACAGAAACGTGCAATTTTTTTGTCATTAGAGAGCACCCAGGGAAGTAGCACAACAAAATGCTTCCTGCTGCTGTTAAAGGCAGGAGGCTGTGATTTCAGCTCAGTCATCTGCTCTCACATTGAGTAATCCACAAATATTTGAGCTTTCTGGCAGCAGAAACCCCCCCACAGTAGCGGAGTCTTTTTCTCTAAATGGTCCGAGACATATCCATGTTTGCCTTCTCAGGCTATTGATAGTAAACTGCTTAATAGGAGAGGGCATCTGTGATGCTTTTCCTGATTATCGATAACATCTAGAAGGCTTAAACATGGCCTTTCCTGCTTCAGTTTTTAAAGGAGGTTAATTGAGATCAGATACTTAAAGCTGAACTTAATAGCAACAGAGTAAGTACACACTGCAGACTATGGAAAAAAAAAATGTTAAAAATTATTTGGAATAGTTAAATATATTCAGATCAGCCACACAGGATAACTTCAGAGCATTTAAACAGCTAAATGAAGGACCCTGAACCATTCCTGGTTATCTGTAGAGTGCTCACTGAAGATATGTATGGAACTCCAGGAGACCAGAAAGCATGATTTTACTGATTTTTAAATCAGTACAGTTTGGGAACTGATTGGGAGTTCAGTTTGGGAACATTTAGCGCAGTCTATATACCTGAGTATAACCCCTACTGTACAAATAAGACAGTAAGAAATACCTTGTATACATGCAACAGTACAAATAAAAATTGCACCCTTTACAAGATAACTGGCCTAGAGGACATAAAAAGATTATACAGGGGCAAGTAAGGCTTTGAGTATAGCCCTCACAACACAGCTCCTCTAAGAAAACAAGAGAAAACATAGTCTTTGTGAAATGATTATGAAGTAGCAAAGCAAGTGGTTGAAAATTGCATTCAACAAGTCATTGTTAACCATTCACCAGGAGACTGAGTGATTATATTCACCAGGGTCTTCATCCTACATATCTATCATGGTACAATAGTATTGAGAAGTCATTAAGGTGCTTTTGAAAGAGACTTTTTTTATTTTAAAACAAACAAACAAAAAAAACACGCTCACCAAAAAAAAAAAACACCCAAAACAACTGGATGATACCAAGCCAGGAGAGAGTCCAAGTACTTTGGATGACAAAATCAGAATGTAAAGTTACACTGATCAGCTGAAGAAGCCAGCAGAAAAGAGTTCAGACACCTGTTAGACACCTTTGGAAAACAGTAAATCAACAGGAATAAACACAAATTTTAGCAAATCAGAAGATTTAGAGAGTAGGGAGGGGGAAAAGAAGGAGACATCTTACAGGACACCAAATTCGGTGGGGGAATCAATTAATTGTTCTCTTCCTCCTCCACGGACAGGACAAAAGTAAATGGCTAAATTTTGAAAACAAGAGAAATTCAGTTGAGAGGCCAAAAAGATTTTAAGAAGTTAAGTAGCAGTTACTTGGACGATTGTGAAATCACCTGTCACAGATTTCTAGAACATGTCAGGGTGGTTTAGGTTAATTATTTACTTTATTACAGGCATACCTTCCAGCCCCCAGTACCTCCCATCTGTCCCAGCACCTCCTCTTGCCCCTCCTTGTCCTGACATCCCATTTCTTTTTTCCTTTCCTCACAATCTCTTCCTTGCACCACTTCTTCCCCCAGAGATGGGAAGGGGAAATCAGACTTTAAAGAATTCTGCCTGACTAATGAATTAAGTTAGAATTAGTGTCACTAATGAGAACATTTTTCAGCATTTATTAGACCAGTGGCTACAGTGACCTCTTGTGCTAGGGTTATACACTTGTTTCCATTCCAGCATCCCTAATTTCAAGAGTCATGAATAACTTAAAAAGCATACATTTTGGCTGAAACTTTCTAGGCATGAGGTAGAATTCATTGGGACATCAATGGCTCCTGCGTTGTGCAGCTTCCAAGCTTTTTCCAGGTTGGAAAAAAATACTGTGTCACTGGAGAAATAGCCTGTGATCATATAGTTAAAGTCTATAGGATAATAGTGCACAAGGCAGCAGAATTACAACTATATGTCTGACTCTGGCATTTCTTACCTCTGAGAGCTTAACTGTATAACTTTAATGTTGTATTACCATCAGCTCTTTCTACAGGATCTATTTTACAATGAACCTACAAATGGCATGTGTAACAAATGATATCTATTGCATTTTATTATTCATCTTTTTCCACATATTGACATTTGAGATGTAACCAGGGACTTTGCACAGAATACATCTGGCAGAAGTGGTGTGTACTGATTAATGTCCTTTCAGTGCTGATATGAAACACATGGGTTATATTAGCAAAGCGATGTATGAAATGATACATTGGAAATTACTTACCTATTCCATGAACATGACTTACCAAAGTCAGGAATGTTCTAGCGATTAACTCTTACGAATGCATGTGAATTAAAATACTTCTTTCTGGGAAAAGGGCAGCATTATCAACTACCACTAGGCTGCAAAGGGTGAACCCTAAAATCTTCTGAAGTAAATGCCTTTGACAGTACAGTAGCAAAATTATAAATTCAGACAACAAGTAAACCCAAACAAAGAGCTATTGTTATCCCTGTTAACTTTGACAATTTGAAGTTATTTCTTCTTCAAGTTTAGGCCACGACTGGAAAAAGAATCCCTATAGAAGTCCTTAGGCATATGCTTAACTCCTATTAAAGTCAACATCCCACTGAAATTGTTAAAGTTAAGCACGTGCTTAAATATTTTCCTGAATAAGGTCAGTGGGTACTTACTTGCCAAAGTTTTATTTTCTTTATTGATGCAATATTAACTCCAAAATGCTGTGAACACATAAATATTAGCCAAAATTACTAACTTTTTCTGGATTTCTTGGCCTTTTAAAAAATCTGGTCTGGCTAGAAGACTGCCTTATCATTAAAGCAACATATTCAATTTCTCTGACAGTAAAATCTATCTATAGACATACAGTAACAACAAATTAACCTCAATCTGACATGAATGAAAACAGTTTCTAAGTGGTTATAGCTCCTAAAACAGAATCTATATGCAATAAATATAATTATTTCACTAAAATTGTTAGCACATGTTTTTTCTTTAAAACAGACATGTTCGCCGTACCATCTTTGTTGTATTGATATGTTCTTTAGTAGCCCATTCTGTGCCTTCATCCTTGATTTAAATTTATCGTGACACATTTTTAAACAATAGCAGGAAACCTCACTTATGACTTTAATTATAAAATGGTGTTATAAAATTATATCCACATTTTACTTTTGGCAGTTGGCAATCCTCATTTAACATAAATAACCCTTCTTGGCCTCAGCAGTTCTCTTTGGTTGATTTCAATGCTTACTGTATGTAATTGATATAAAAACACAAGGTTTAGGAAGCAGTTATTGGAACTTGTTAAAAGAAGTAGTCAAGTTCATAAACGCAGTCATTTTGCTATGTTACATGCCAAGAGAATTAATAATGTACATTTGGGAATAAGGGAGAAATTCTGGCTTTTTAAAGAAAGACTGATGTAACTACAGTATTCCACTCCTATGTTAATTGTTTGGCTCACAAACCCATGGCTTTGTTTCTCTTCCACCCACAGCTGCTTCCAATAATCTAAAAACTGACACATACATACACACATATCCACATTATATGCAGACATCCATTTTTAACTACACATATTCACTAATACCAAAATAATTCTGTTATTCTGTATTAAAGAACAAGAGCAAATATGTTAACCTTGCTGTATAAATAAAAGGAAAAGACAATCGCATCAGAAGGGGCTGTTCTCAGCAGACTGAGGTTTAGCAATACTAGAGATGAAGCTATTCCAAGTCACTTCCCAAAGCAATTTCCCAAGCAGTTCACACAAAGGGGCTGATCTTCAACTGAAGACCCCTGAATTTGCACAAAGTCATCTTTGTCTGTCTGTCTGTCACACATTGACAACACTAGAGAACATGCAAGAGAGTTACTTGTCTGTGTGAGCTATTAGGTAACTCTCTGATGCACAAATGGCACAAGTCTGTGGAAAGTCACTTGTAAATAATGCAGAGATAGACAATCATTTGAAAAACTGAAGCTCAGTATTAAAATGCAACATCTTCTTAACTTTTACTTGACCATCACATAGCATTACTCACAGGATTAAATATGTGTGTACTTAAAAGACTCTCAACAGCACTGGGCCCTCCATAACCTTCATTGAGCTGATGGGAGCTACTAATTGTCCTTCACTTTTGAAAACAAATCACTCAGGTTAGGCCCCACAAAGTTTTTCCATTTGCCATTTTGAGGACTCTAAAAACTCTAATTTACTACAGCTAATTTATGAGAATGTTATTTTTAAGCTTCCAGTTGGCTGATTTATTTCATACCTCAAAAATCAGTTTAAGACTCAAGAAGGTGCTTTTTGCATCAGGATCCACCACCTCAGATCATGAGAGGGGTATGTCCTACCAGCCAAGTCACACAACAGGACACAGCCATAGCACAGGACTGCGTCGGTGGACAGCTGGGGATCTGTGATGCCATAGATTGTCACTAACAAATGCCAGATGTGGATTGGTTGGAAGCAGAGGCGGCTGGGGAATTCAGAGGAAAGCTGAGATGCTTAAAATGTACATGCTGTCAGTAGTACGATGGGAGAACAGGACAGAGAGGCCAGATGTGTGAGTCTCGCACAGAAAGAGAGAGACTAGACAGACCTGCAAGACAAAACTAAATAAAATAATTAAATGAATGTTTCAATTATGGGCTATTACCTTGGAGCAAAGGGCTCAGCTTTAGGAGTATGGAAGGGACAAATATTTGTCAGCGTGCCTCTCTGACATACCCACACAGGCAGCTGTTTTTATACATCCAAAATGTAACGTAGTTGGTATTTGCTTAGTCAAGGGCATAGGTATCTACCGGCCATATATAAACCAGTCTCTTAAGCTTGATCAGGTACCAACGTGCCTCCTATCCCTTTCCAGTGAACAAGGAGAACATACCAATACCATCAACCCTTACAAGACATGTTTCTCATCTGTAACTTGCCACTTTCAACCAGTGCTGGAAGCAAGAGCCAGCCTTTACCTTCAGACACTCATTAAACCACTCAGCCAGAAAAGCTCAAGGACACTGGGATTTAAAAATCTTCTTGCATCCTCCCTTTTTAACCCTGCAAGGATGGACACGACCCAGTCTCTGTAACATAATAAGGTTCACCAAGTAAATCAATCTCAGGAGTTTTAATTCTTCAGCATCACTGAATGATAACATCCATTTCAGGTCTCTTAAAATTCATCCGTAATCAGCTGAGACCTACTGACTTTAAGAGACCCAAGAGAGAGGGTGCCAGATCAGCCCTGCTACCTGTAGAACACAAGAGGTCCCAAAGCCAGTGGCTCCCACCCTAAAACCAGCTCAACAACAGCTGCCAACTCTTTGGTTTAAGTAGTCTGGTCTGCCCTCTTTATTCCTTGGGCATTGCCACATTTGTGCAAATGTTAAAAGCAAACCTGAAAAAAACGTCCTAGGCAACACATCACTTTTTCCCCAACTGCCAGGCCCCGAGGTTCAGCTGAGGAGGCCACACGTACTAGCATGTCTTTCCTTCTCCCACAGATGTTACAGTGTTTCTGAATAAATAGGAAGCTGACTACCTAGCAGTGGAAGAAATTACTTCAGAGGACGCTGAGACTCATGGGACTTTCACATTTCCTAATATAAACTTTGACTTTGCTATTTTTATTGAAAATGGGGTGTTCAGCAAAGGGGGTAGTGCTTCCTCCTCACACTTCCTATTGCTACATGCAATACTAATACTTTAACCTTATAATTAGGGATGGTCATATTTTGTGGAACCTGAGGTTTTGCAGACCTCTTGAACTTTGGGAGGGGCGAGGGGGTGTAGGAAAGGGAAGCTGCAAAGAATGAAGCTTACCACATCTTTCCTTATAAGCCTTTGATTTTCTTTTCCCCTGTGAAAGGAGATTCAGGTTTTTTCTTTTTAGCCATCATATTTTTCTGCTTAAAGACTGTGAAAGGAGATTCAGGTTTTTTCTTTTTAGCCATCATATTTTTCTGCTTAAAGACCTATCTCCAACACTTGGTCTAGATACACTTTTGAGGCCAAGCCCTAAATTGCCGCAAACTGTCAGTGTCCCTGATACCAGTGCTACCAGTCCATACTGACGATCAGCCCTGGTGTGCCTGCCTCCGTGCTTGGCAGGGGAAGATCAGTCTGCACTGAGGAATTCACTCATCATTCTGCAGACATCAACTACTACTTCTTAGAAAAAAAAAACAAACCAACCAAACAAACAATTGGCTTTGGCAGCGTTCAGGAGGTATCTGGCCACAAGATCCCAAAAGAGAACTAATCCATCATAAGAGCAACATCTAGTCAGTTATACTTCTTATTTAAAAGCATATCCCATGCAAATTAAAAAAAAAAAAAAATGGCATCACAGCTGAGAAACTTCAGTTTCCTGACTTAACCAACAACTGAAATCAAAACCCAAAGCCACATCCTCAGCTAATATAAATATGGTGCAACTGAAGCTGATAGACCAAAGCCTGTCAAACACATCCCAGTCCTGCTGTCATCCTTTTTAGCAGTGTTGAGGCAGAATAATTTTCCTGACACACAAGGGAAGGGAACAGGATTGCTCTGTTTGCACGGTTGGGTCAGGAAGCTGCAGTTTGGGGGTTGCAGTGGCACCAGGGCATTTTCATTCAAGTACTCATTAGAAACAAAGTAATGGATGATGGTAGGCATTAGAAGTGCTGAAGGAGAAGCAGGACAAAGTATATTCCTTGGCTCACCATCAGAGAGTTGAATCCTGCCTGTTGGCCCAACAATCTCAGAAGTCAAAAAACATTTCAGCTGAGTCAGCTTAAAACTTTCCCTCCCATCTTAACTTCAAAACTTAACAGTGAATTAAAGGATTGTTCTACTATAGTGAACATTAAAAGCATGAAGTATTTAGCTTTCACATTACTTTTATTTAGCAAACAATTTAACAAAATTGAGGTGAATTCTCAAAAAAATTTCTAAATCTCTATTTTTTGCCTCAGACGGTGGTGGGATTATTGGGGTCAGCTTGTTTAGTTTTGACAAACAAAATATTTATGCCCTTCAAGAATCATCTAAATTACGGAGTCTACCTCCTACAGAAGACATGACTGGATGTACACTCTCAGTTCAGGGTACAGCTAATTACACATTAACAAAGACTGCTTTCCAGATCCATCAATACCTCGGAGCACCTACCCTGTTGTGTACATGACTTCAGGCTGCTCTGTGTCTGCAGGGACTCCCATTTCTCTTGTTGACCCAATAAAGATTCCTTTATATTAATAGGTTGATTCCCCAGCTCCCACCTCCACACCTGATATCATGGAACGACTGAACGAACACAATTTTTCCCCTCCCTGAACTTTCCGTGTCAGCATTAGTCCACTGCTGCCATCAAGAGGCATTCCTCACACAAGGCACATACAAATTCGGTTTTAAATCCCTCCTTAGTTTCAGCTTCTGCCATGACGCCTGCTTATCCTTCATGCGCAGGTGACAGTTTCACTAATAATAGATGCATAATGTTTCCCTAGATTTCAATTCCTCCTGCTGATTGCTTATCCAACACACAGTCTGTGCAGTACTGGTGCCAATCAGCAGCACTTCTATAAGCAGTGCTTTACCGGCTGAAAACTGGGAAGACAAAAAGCACTCTGCTTCCAGGACCTGAGAGACAGTTTAGTTGCAATTTTTTTTTCTAAAGTCTCAGAAGTTTCCACTTTTTGACAAAAACAGGCTCTTTTTGTAAGTGTAACAAATTCACCAAAACTCTATAAACCATCAGGCTAGAGATCCACAGCAAATGCCAACAGACAGCTTTTTGGAGAAATTTATTGAACAACAATGTCCTCTGCTGGCAGGAACTAGACTCAACTTGTAACGTTGAATTGCAGTACCTTCCCCATGATTCTAGGGACATCATCATGAAAACCTCATTAAATGGCCTGAACTGGAAGCCAAGAATAGAACAAAATCAACACTATGCTAAAGTGCTATTTGGATAGTATTGTCTGGTTTACCTCAGATGAGGGCAGAGGTCAGAGTATATTCAATGCATAAACCTCTGATGACAGGAAATAAGTGTTAATGTGATTCAAGATTAGCCTATGTGACTTTGTGCCCCAGCAAACAGGCCAACAACATGGCAATGGAATGCAGGTTCTCCTCTCAACCTTACTGCTTGTCCTCCACGTCTTCAGACAAATCAGGTCTCTTCCATCTATTTAGATTTTGAAAGCATCAGAACAGTGAAGACATTACTTGCCCAACTAGACCTTACCACAAAAAGGAGCTGAGGTACTTTCAAGAGCACACAAAGGACACAGTAGTCTGGGATTTATTTACAAGTGTTACACACATACTGAAGACTAGATTTTTCAGAGTATTCAGGTTCCAAGAGAGGCATACAGGCGCTTACCTGACCTGGGTGCTCCCAGGAGCTCTGCTAACAACCTAACTCCTGTTAATCCTCTTTGAACACAGTGGAGTTGACAGCTGCTTTGCTGGGTTCCTCCATGTCCTTAAGTGCCGATTCTGAACAGCTTATGTTTTGGTAACACTTCCCTAAATACCTGCTCCAATTCTCAAAATAAAAACCAGTGTAGCTGAAACCCAATTTTAGGTCTACCACACCAGATTGCTTCTGGAAACAGAGAAAAAAGCAGCCAAAGGGAAATTCTCCATTTTAATTCTTGGCGGGCAGATTTCCAGTGTTCCTCATGCTGGTGAGCAGCTCTGCAGAGGGGAACCTGGGAGTCCTGGTGGACAGCAAGTTGACCATGAGCCAGCAACGTGCCCTTGTGGCCAAGGCATCCAATGGTATCCTGGGATGCATTAAAAACAGCGTGGCGAACAGGTCAAAGGAAGTTATCCACCCCCTCTGCCCTGGTGAGCCTGCATCTGGAGTACTGTGTCCAGTTCTGGGCCCCCCAGTTCAAGAAAGACAAGGGACTACTGGAGAGAGTCCAGCCGAGGGCTATGAAGATGATCAAGGGAATGGAGCAACTCTCTTATGAGGAAAGGCTGAGAGACCTGGGACTGTTTAGCCTCAAGAAGAGAAGACTGAGAGGAGATCTTATCAATGCTTATCAACACCTGAAGGACTGGTGTCAAGAGGATGGGGTGTCTTTTCAGTCGTGTCCCGCAACAGGACAAAGGGCAACGGACACAAGCCGGAATACAGGAAATTCCACCTCAACATAAGGGAAAACTTCTTTACTTTGAGGATGATAGAGCACTGGAACAGGCTGCCCAGAGAGGTTGTGGAGTCTCTTTCTCTGGAGATATTCAAAAGGCACCTGGATGCGATCCTGTCCAGCCTGCTCTGGGTAACCCTGCTTTGGCAGGGAGGTTGGACTAGATGATCTCCGAAGGTCCCTTCCAACCATTCAACCCCTACCATTCTGTGATACCCCTTCTATGCATCAGGGGGCAGTTGCACAATCATACATGAAGAAAGCTCATGAATCCAAATTATCTTCAAAACCAAGCATTGTTATAGTTCTAGTTAGTCCTAGGATCTAACCATAATCCTAAAAGCACATAATGATGTGCTTTTCCCATTGACAGAGCTTCACAATTCTGTTGAAATTCAGGAAGGTAAACAAGAATTATCCAACATATTTAGAAAGACCAAACAAACTTACGGGTTCAGATTCACTTTGTCAGATCCCTTGAGGTTCTGAGTTTGTTTGGTCTTTCTGACTACAAAAGCTAGTTGAAGAAAAGCCATTACCTCCCCCAATAAACTTTGTTTCCTTGATATCCTTGGAGTACCGCAGCTACACCACCACTACAAGAGTTTTTCCAACTTTCTTCAGCAGCTAATAGAAGAAGTCAGTGGAAGAAACCTCCAACACCTGCAAAATGACTACACTGTTGCTTAAGCAAGCAGAAGCTGGGCTCAGGATAAGAGAATTGTGAATCAGTGCAATGGCTCAGAATTGGCAGATCTTAAGTGTCACAATGACTGTATTTTGGCGAGGAACAGTGAAAACCGCACTGTAAGGTTGTATGAGACAAGGTGATCAAAATAAAGCAAGCACATTTAATCGCGGAAAAAAGCGGAACTATTTCTAATGATCCTTTAGCTTAGTCACCAATTCTATTTATATGTTTTAAGGGACCATAAATATTTTTATCTGCACTCAGGACACAGAGTTTTCCAGTTTCTATATAAAGAAGTCATTTTGGACAGATCAAAACAATAAAGGCACAGGACTCCTGGATGACAGATGCCAGGATGTTAGTAACCATAAATGGTTTTCAAATATGGCCCCATCACCATCCCCCACAGTAGCCCTTTCAAGTGGGAATTACAAATTACTTACTTGGAGAGGAAATTTCAAACAGGCCACTTATCAAAAAGTGCCAAATAAACCTGTCATTGGGATAGAAGTTACAAACCATTCCTAAACTCTGCAGACATTTCCTGAGCCTGTGAACTCTGATCTTGGCTTCTAATAAACATGACATCAGCTCCCCAGTACTGCAGACACAAGACACATGACCCACCACTATGTTATCGCTTCCTCTGCAGTTTCTTCTAGGATCTGTTCTAAAGCACAACATCAATGGAAGACTTTCTGCTCATTTCAAAATTGGTTTTGGATCAGGTCCTTAAAGGGAGGTCAGAACAAGCACAGCATGGTATCAGTATGTGAGCTACAAATATTATTGCAAGTATCCACTTAAAAGCAATACTGAATCTGAGACCTTTGAGGAGTTTTCCAGGTATTGAATTAGTAAGTGGGTTAAGACAAGACTCCTGTTGCTGTCAAAGACTTATTAACGGCTAACCTCTCATCCTAGAAATGTAACTGAGCCTTTAAATACTCTGATAAAACAGGTATATACTGGATGGCTACCGAATAACATCTCAAAACACATTAAGAGTGATTTCGACATGCTAGAAGATTTCAAACACTGAAATGACAGTCACCTCAATTTCCAGAAAAATTCTAGGGAAGGATTAAGATAGCCACAGCTCTACAGTTTACTTTTTCCATGTAGGCACTTCCTTTGCAGCGAAGTTTTTAGGTTTTAAACTAAAGTTGGAAAAGTTCCCATTTATTTCTGGGCTGGAAACTTGACCAAGAACCCTACCTCATACACCAGAAAAGTGGGCCATCAACTCAATAAGCTAAGATGTCAATAAACACAGAACTAGGGGTCTTGGAAAAGTAACTTAAAAATATAACATCAAAATAAGGTATCTATAAAGACTATGGAATATTTATCTAGAAATGGAGCCTCTACTTCTGCCTAAAGGACAGACATTCACACTTGGATATTCCTAACACAATTCCAGACCAAACATGGGTCAGAGCTGGTAGGTTATAACACACAATAAGTAAGAAACTTTCTTTAAAAGCTTCATGATTAATACATGAATCTTGCTGGAAAGGACATCTCCAAAAGACACCATGAATCCTCACAGATGGCAAGTTATAGCAGATGCACATCTAGAAAGCTGTCCAGAGTCCCAGGAGGACGATTGCCCATTTTTCATTTCTGTGTTTTCCTCTTCCATCCTCATCAGTTCAGAATCTGCAATTTCTAAAACTAGGAAAGCCCCATCGGCCTGTGTAGGTCAGAAAGGAGAGGTAGCTGCTTCATAGCATAAATTGACTGCCAACATGTCTAGTCAAGTTTAAAGCAGTTGTGCATAAATAGCATTCTAGCACAAAGCTGCTAAAACATCCTCAAGTCACGGCAGCCTTGGCACATGGCTAGCCTGCCAGCTATAATGCAAGCATTTCACTCCTCTCATGGCAGGACATGACCTGTCATACTCTGGAACACAAAGAGGAGGTCACTATGGAACAGACACACTAGGAGACAAACATATTTGCCACTCTCACAAGATTGAGCTGTTCCTCAGGAATCTGCAAAGCTCAAAGCCCCTCTGTGCCCTGTGGGGGGGAAGGGGAAACCCCTCCTTGCTCCTGAAACAGACAAGAAATGGTTGGGTTTCAGGTTGGTGGATTTCACTCCAAGGACTTTTCTTAAGAAGGGAAAAGAAAATCCCAGGATGCACAAGATCCCTGGCCTATGTACGCTGACAATCAAAAGAAATTATCCAGTTTACATCATCTGATTATTTAGCCTTCTAGTTTCAGAGCTGTAAAAATACACAGATTTCCCCAGTACTAAAAGGGCCAGCTATTCTATACCAACATCACGGATGTGCAGCAATTCAGCAGGAATGCAAAGAGCAAATGATGGAACTGGACTGCCAAGGAGGGGATGCATGGGGAGGGAGTTTATTGGAGTCAGGGGTTAGTCAGAATAGCCAGGCAAAGCTGCGCTCTTACTAAGGAAGCCAAGGGATCTTTAATGACCAGGAAAAAGCCAGTGCTTTGGATTTAATGACTCATGGAGCAGTGCAGTACGTCCTACCAACATGCTGTGGCATTCATACCCAGGAGGAAGTGTGTCAGCTCCTGAGTCATGCACCTCCAAAGGATTGGCTGTCGCCAATCTAAATACAAATGATGCCCAGCCCTGTTCAGTCTTGACATTACCGTAGCCCAAGGTTAAGCTCATCTCCCAGGAGCTTTCTAAAATAAAAACCTTTCTGGTTATAAACAAAATATGATTTCTAAACCGAGGCTACCGGGACTGTATTTGAATGCCCAACAATTTCCCTGCACACACATTGAGCCTTCTAACATCAAAGCGTCTGCAATACAACCTGCCGAAGGGACTGGAAGCAAAACTGATTGGCCGCTTAGGAGCAAACTTTAATATAGGAGTGGGACTTATGTTTTTACACTACTGACCTACATTTGCAAATCCCTAGAGGTAATTTTGTCCAGCCTATAAAAAGGAAGAGCTATAAAGCCAGCTATATTAAGTTGTTATGCAATAGAAAGCACAGCTGCACTGAACAAAAACAGCCTACGACGAGAGGAGCAAACAAAAGCCATGAAGTTCTGTGTAGGAAAAACTAGTATGTTTCAGCTAACAAAAGAAGAGACTTTTAATTAACTTGTTCTCATTGAGTGCAGAGATAATTAAATTACAGGAACAACCACATTACTGTAATCAGTTTAGAAAAACCCACATACAGAGACAAAGGATTTTTCAAGATCCATCTATATAAAAAAAAGAAGCTCCACTTAAACTGCTTTCACTCTTCCTTTGTTAAATGCATTCATGTGCTTTCTTTTAGAGGAAAAAAGATCCTTACTCCAACTCAGTTTAATCAAATCCTTGAAAGACTACCACAAGCTTCTGATCCAATTCTTCAGATATTTTGTATTTTTAAGATTGTTTCTTTCTTCTATTCATGCAGTTACTTGGGAATCTTACCTTTCACTTCATCAAGGTATATCTCCCATCCTTTCAGCTGCACAGTGAAGACCGACAACATGACTTGCATGCATCACAAGGGCTCAAAATGGCAAATAAAAAACAAAGTGACAAACAAAATAATGAAACTGGGCAGAGCTAATTTGATAAAGCCAAAATATTGGGGTGGGATTTAATTTTTGAGAAGGTGCAGCTCACGACTTCAGACCTTCAAGGCTTGGTAACTGGCTTGCTTAATTGCTTCAAAAGGGAGCATATTTGTTAGGATGAGCGTATCTGTAGCAAATCATGAGGGATCTGCACTGCTTAAACTGTATTCTTTAGCCAAAACAATAGCTCACCTTTCCAGTGTCAGCCATAGGAAAAGTAACTCATGGTTTGATCCATGAAGGTCCAGCAAAGAACTCATACCAGGCTAAAGCACAAAGGAACACCTTCAACAGGACTACTCATATCCTTAAGTATCTGTTGAAGTGCTTTGCAGAACTGATCCAAAATACATAGGAAAAAGAGTTCATGTTAAGAGGAACTCAGGCTAGAAAAAGAGAATCCACTGATGGTGTGCACCTTGAGGTCTACCTAAACACGTGACAGGTGCTCAGAGCAAAGCTCCTCCAAGAGCAGCCACAAAACCCCTGCCGACACCTGCCTGGTAGAGATAAGATGCAACAGGAAGGAGGCGTTTTCCATCTGAAGCAAATTGACTGGACTAGCATCTGCAAGCTTGTAATACCCCAAATAGAGATCGGTACAACAGCCAACTCCTTTTGCCCTTAATAAATTCCACACGAAAGCATGAATGACGTAGACCAGACACCACCACATCCTTGAGTTCTCCTGCCATCTGTACAGTACAGCTGCACTGGTTCTAATCCCAGGTATCCTCACTGCAGAGTCTTTTCCCAGCAATTCATGGCCTCTTACGGAGATATGTTTTGTAGGAGCAGCAAGTTCTACACTTTGGCTTAAGAGCTACTTCTTCAATACATAATGGTCCAGACAGACTTTATAGTCAGGTGGGTTAAAAATATATATTTATATAGACATGTAGAACTACAGAAGAAGCTGTATGGCTTCCACTATTTTTCTTTCAAAAATTAAATACATAAATATTATTATAACTTTTTTTTTATTAAATAACATTTCAGTGGAAGATTTTTTTTCTCCAAAATATTATCTTTATACTTTAAAAAAAAAGCCCAATACAGCTAGCTCACACTATTTCATGAACATGCAATAGTTTGTGTTTATCAAATCCTCAACATGATGCCAAGCACACCTATTGTGGCCGAAACCTTCAGTGCTTGCTGGGCCCAAAGCAATAGTAACTTGGAAAGAAATATAAATTGCACTCCTTGATGCAGGGACAGAGATACCACCATGGATCTCACTTCTATCATAAGGCAAGGACAAGCAGGAAAACTCAGACAGGAAAAGCAAGCTTTCCAGAGTTCTCAGTAGGAAGCATGTCATTTGCCCTAAGAATTAATCATACAGATGTGGATGTTAGGTGATTTTACCCCATGTCTATCCTGTACACCCCGAGCATCAGGTGGTGTGGCACATGCTAACATGATTGAGAAGGCCACTAGATGTCCCCTTCCTATGCTCCAGCCACACTCAGTTACAGCCGTGTTGTGGTGGCCCCTGTTAATAAGGCTGCAGTGGCATCTACTGGTCACAGCCCAGCAAGGCAGGCAGTATTTTTGCCAGCTTCAGAAGTTTCTCACAAGACAGAAAAGCTTTTCAGGCTTGTTGCACAATTATTTTTTTTCTCCACCGCTATTATTTGTTGTTGTCATGTATTATTGTTAAGTTGCTTTGGAGATGTTACAGCAACAGATATTACAGCTGACTGTCATCAATGACGAGAGAAATAAAAACCTCGGGATGTGAACGTATCACTCCAACCAACCCACAGTTAGTCTGTATCCTACCAGCAGTAAACGAGAATCAGTGCCAGTTTATGCCTGGATTAGCTGGGCTGCTGAGCAGGCCTACAAGATCAATTATTTCCATCGACTGAGCTGGGACATTTAGGCCTCCCTTGATACTTGTGTTTACCACATCATGCAATACTTACATTTCTTCAGGTGCTCGGAAGGATCTGCATGGGTGACAGACAGGATGTGATTCAGCTACAGACAGACAGAAAGAGAGCTGAACTCAGGCTGGCATGAATGATTAAAAGAGCCTTGTGGACACGCGTGTCAGTGCAAGATAGTAGTTTGCCATTAGATTTACCATCTTTTATCAGTGCTCAGCTTTAACTGCAAAGCAATACTATGTGAGGGCCAAGTTTGAAGAATGCAGTTAAGCATCGCAGTACAGCTCTCAGTTTGTGGAAACTCAAGGATCCAACACTCGCTTGATATTACAAAGAAATCAGAGTTTTGTCCTGGGAATAAAATAATAACTAACTGGCCCACCCACAAGTGCAAGCACAGGCAAGGAGCCCAACGTTGGGTCAGGGCCAGAAAACAAAAGAGATGCAAGTGTTGCCACTACTGTGACAACTGCTGTTTTAGTCATCTTCAAAGATTACTCCCTTTTTAAAGAACTATTTAAAGCAGTACTTCAAGGCTTAAAAACTGTGCCAGTTTTTAAAGAGCCATGCCTTGATGACATTATTTTTTTCTTAAATTAGTTTTTAAATAAGCAATACAGTATTTGCTATTCAATTTGGAGCACACTTGAATCATCTTTTCAAGTTTTCTTCACTGTTCTCAGTCTAGCCTTGCTCTCAGAAGTGAAGCTCTAAGAAACATGAATTAACATGAGGGTAACAATAAAATCATAAAAATTGGTAATCCAGTCAGACACTGGGGTGGGGAAGACAACTACCCTTAGGCATGTAAATCTGCAACATGATTTTTCAGAGCATTAACTGTGCTACAGCTTTCACTGGTCAGTCACAACCCTTGCGGGGAACTCCAGGTACTGCTCAGCCCTTTGGAAATGCTGACACCAATTCAGGTGCCCAAATAGAAACAGGAAAGTCTTACTCAGAGCTTCCATTTTTAAAAGGCTGGGTCTGGCATTAAAAAAAAAAAAAAAAAAAAGTTGCACATTTGGATGGGAAAACCAAGTTTAGCAGCACAGCATTGCACCGCTTCTATCGGAAATTATTCATTCAGGAGAGTTGCACAACCTACTTTTGCAGAAGCATCATTTTAAAAAGTCTGCTAATGCATTGCTTCATTGGCAGATGACTTCTATTCCACACCAAGTGGTATGGACTAAGGAAGATACCTCCACTTGAGATCTTCTAATAGACGTCCACAAACCTAATCCAGCCAACAGGGCACAGTTATGCAGCCCCCTCAGAGGCTTGTTGCAACTCTGCTCTCTCCAGGGCTGTGGCCCAAAGACCAGGAAATGGGCAGGAGCTCCTTGGAAGCCAGCACAGATACCACCACCAGTTCTCTGTGAGCCCCAGGACTGTATGCCCAAACCCTGCCCTGAAGCAGCAGCACTTGGCTCCTACCAGCCTGACCCAAAGCTGGGGGCTCTGCAAGACCTCCCAAACTGGAGCAGGGGAACACCTGTACAGCTCTGCCTCTACCACCTCTGCCTCAGAAACACCTGATTTACAACTGAACCACTTCACAACCTCCAGTCGTCATCCTTTTTGTGCAAATAGAATAAGGCCACTTGTACCCTGAGAGGTCCCCCTATGGCAGCCCCAGTCTCTTTGAGGCAAAAGGCTGTCTTTAGCCAAGCTGCACAGACATACAACATTCAGTTTCATTTAGATCTTGTAAGTACAGCCATAATATTTAAAGTGTCTGAAAAGGATGAAGAATGACTTAAGGTAATATCAATAAGAACAATTTTAAACTGAAAAGGTCAAACAAAGGTGAGTCTATTTATTTTAAAAGCTTCCATTCAAATAGCCCCAACCCAGCTTCAGATAATATTTCAAAACGTCACTCCAACTAAGAAATAGTATCCTAAGGAAAGCAGTTATAAGTGCATGTAATCAAAGAATTATTTTGAACCCAGTCTTTCACATTCCAGTTTTGGAAGGAATAGTACCAAATCCTGTGTTTGCCTTGGAGACTTTTTCTTCACCTGTTCCTACAGCTGAGTACAACTACAAAGACATCTCCATCAGATATGATACAGTGCCCTAATAATAGATACAGTCCGGCACACCACAGGATAATACTGTATAGATTTGCTCACCCTGAGATCTCAGAATAAGTTGTTAAACAAAGTAACACTATTATCAAAATTTGCAGGAGGGAAAACAGAGGCTTAGTTACTTGTTTGGTAAGCAGCAGACTGCAGCTCAGCATGTGTAAACCAAACCCACACACAGCTCTGTACCATAGAGCCACTTTTTGCTGCAAGTAACTAGTCCTATTACCAAAGGCTGTTACAAACAAAAGATGTTCAAGTATTAGTTTTATGTACAAGAAGTATGATATACACGGCCTTCTAGCTAAAGCTCCAGACTTGACACTGGGATGTTAGCCTTAGTTCCATCCTCTGAGAGGCATGTAACTCTGCACAGACCTGCAGCCACTACAGCCCTCGAATTTCCCACATGCAGAATGAGAGCTGCTACTTCTTTTCTCACATCTGCAACAAAGCTGTCAGGAAAACTTGAGACCTACAAGAAACACAACACAATAGGAGTGCAGACTAAATCCACTAGCCAACATTTTATATAATGTCATATTTTGTAGCCTGTAATTTTTATGTACGCAGTCAGGCATAATAACATTTAACTCATAACTTTTACAACTCCACAGCAGATGTTTGGACTTTAAGGGTGGAGAAGGAAAAGGTATTTCATTTAAAAAACCATGCAGAGACATATTTAAGGGCAGAATTTTCAAAATTGGCCAACATTCACTTGGTACCACCTCCTCGTAGCCCTGACTTGATGTGAGCACAGAAAAGTAACACCAAGAATTTCTGAAAGTCTTACACCACCTAGCAAGTTTAACATCCAAGCCACTATTTTTTTAATTGTTTTTTTTAAAGCCTGAAAGACAGTCCAAACCACCATTTTTTGCTCTGTGTTGCAATCACTGAAGGAAGGTAAAAGGCTGAACAGTAGGGTGAGTTCAGCCTCTGCCAGAAAAAAGCAACTAAAGCTTTCTAGAGCTTTATTGCTTCAGTGGAAAGCATGTGTCAGAGGTCTGAGTCATTAAATCAGCTGGCTGGGGAACATGTGCATTGTCCATTTCAAGCACTATTGTCCTTTATATGCTTGGTGTAACAAGATCCCTCCCACTCACCTTTCTCTATTCCTCATATCATTTCTGATAACCCTGTTAAGCAACTCTGACTGTGCTAGACATGTCCGTGTTTCATCATGAGTTGCTTTTCAAGCAGGAGACAGCCAGAGACAGAGGGTCAACTTTCAAAATCCTTCAGAAGCACCTGTGCCCAGAGGGGAGAGAACGCTCTGCAAACTTGACTCATTATGGATCATTGCTGTCTGCCCTGCAGCAAGGGAAACCCAGTCACACCGACCTCAGACCCCAGTTCAGATCTGCAATCGACACTTGAACTCTCCTAAACCAAGAGTAAGATGAGAGGATTTATTTTTTTTTCCCCCTCTTGAGTGCTGCTTACAGGATGTAGATTCAGAGCTGAATTTTTCCAAAGTTTCAGATATCTAGATCATGGCTACTGGCTTCATCAACCGGTAGTATAGCCAAGGGATACCAAAAGATAAGTATTACTACCTCTCATCTTGGTCATTTATTACAGAGTAGATTCTAAACATGGAGGCCTACAGATCCATTCTGGAAAGATCAGCTTTTCCAACAGCTTTGGCAGTATTACTTGGTAATCATTCCAGGGTTTGCATCAATTTTTATTTTTTTGGTCAGTAAGGGGGATGGGGGGAGGTGGATACCAGAGATACATACTTCTTCCCCTAGAGCAAATGAAAAAATATTTTATTTAGCACAACAAAAGCCATCTGCCTGTGTAGTGTGTCTCAAAGGCAGACTTCAGAAATCACATTACAAAATAATACAAATTCTCCACGGGGAGAGAGGACATCACTATTTTACATCTCTGCCCTTTGGTTTTGATGCTGTTACATGAAGAACAGGTTTCCAATGACCAGCCTCAAGACAAGGGGACATGACACTGACATTGTCTTCTCAACTTTATCAGAGTCTTCACCTGGAATCTGACCCAAGATATTCAGCACAGTGACAACACCTTCTTACCTTCAAGGCTTTAGAAGTTCTAAGATGCCAGACAGCTGCAGGAACATCTGCAAGTATCTTACAAACGTCTTTATGTAACTTTGGCCTCAAAGAGCCACAGTCAGAGCTCACCTACTGCCCTCCAAACTCAGGGAACTCTCATGGGTAGTTACTTGGAAAAGCTGGTGAGTAAGCGTCTGAAGATACTTTGGGGGAAATACAACATTTGCAACAAGCTGATGTTGTCCCCCACCCCTCCCACAGTTCTGTTCTGGATCTGCTTTTGACACAGTCTGACGCAGCCCAAGTGGGAAAGTCTGCTTATGGAGAAGGAGGAAGTATTACGTCTATTACATGGAGGATGTAAAGAGAATCTAAGGCAGGTTGGACAGGAATATAAATTCGGAGAACAGATGCATCCATGAACTGAAGTGACCCCAACCCCAACAGTACTTGAAGCTTAATGCTGAGTAAATTTTTTTCCCCATAGTTAATGTACAGAGGCCCCCTCCAAGAAAACATAAGACACTTACTTGTGGTTGTTAATACAACCATAAACACAAGAAACAGTAGAGCAAGTCTTACATGCCCACTTGGCAATAATTTAAAACATTGGTCTAAAAAAAGTACAGAGGAGCTATAAAAATTGAAGAAGAAACACATCTTTTACAAAAAATGGAACATTTATTATTTTTTTGTCATGTTACATTCCTATGCTCTCAAAATAGACGTGTTTACTAAAAGACTCCTAGCTATAGGCATTTAGTACACCCTATAGGAAAAGGAACCAAACTCTAAACAGATCATGGTGAGTCTTAGGTGACTAACTACAAGCATGAAGTCATATGTTACCCATATCCAGTAAGCCTCATTCTTGACCAGAGGAAGGTTTTAGCATAGAAACTGAATGGAGGTTTCATGTCCTTTTCCATGGGAACTCTGGCAGAGAAAAGTCATTTCTTAATTACAGTTTTCCCCACTCACCATCTCAAAGAATGAGAGAATAAAAGGTCTCCAAACCAGATTTCCTCAGCCCCCCGAGAGATGGCTGAAAATGAGCGTACTGCCTCCAAAACACACCTTAACTTTAGAAGTTAACCCTTTAGAAGGAAACCATCACTGCCTATAATACTGCAGGTATGGTAAATACTAACTGAAAATCCACCCATTTCCCGACATCGACACCTCGTAACAGTTTATGCTAGATTCCAAGAGAACTTACCCAAACTTCTTTGTCATCTGGCTTTTTTCCAGATCTTTTCATCCAGCTCCTCCAGCGTACAGTGAGTGCATTGTCCTCTCAAAGGGATCTGGCAACAGAGAGTTTTCGCCAGCAGTCCCAGAGCAGCTCAGAAGGAACAAATGCCATAGTCCTCCTGGTACAGCAGAGCAAGACTGACATCAAACCTCGCAGTCTCTTCCCTCAAGTTAGTTATTCACAGGCATCTGGGGGGAAGGAAAAAAAAAAATAATACACCTGGTCTCAGAAGAGGTCAAGACTTAGACCACCCTGGAGATGAGAGCCAAAGTTTATTAATAATTCTGGCCTAGCAATCAGCTTTTTTTGTATCTATTATATCCTGAGCATCTTCTTTGTCCAATTTAATCAAGGGCTTGCAGTTTTGCCCACCGGAGAGATGCTTTGTTTGTTTAAACAACAAAAAAAAGGATTTGCTTCTAAGCTTAGCAGCAGCAGACTCAGCTGCTTACAAGTTTCCCTGGACCTCTGCATCACATCTCTGCTTAGCTTGAATGGAGCACCAGGAAAAGCTTCTTAACTTTGTGTCCTAATCACACAGGTAAGGCTCAAACAAGCTCCTGTAGCCAGGAAGGGCACACACCAGAAAATTCTGGCCCAAGAACGACCTTTTAAGTTTTTCAAATTGCTTTCCAACTATTGAAAGTAACTCAGACCTGAATTTCATATTACCCCATGAAAAGTTATTTGCTCATCTGCATATGTACATGTATTTTAAAAAATAATAATTAATAGGTAGCTTACCAACCTCCCTATGGAGCTCTAAAAGCCATTGAGTCAAGACATTGCCAAAGAGCAGCAAAAGCAGAGCTGTTCCACATGAGGCATGAGCCAGGACTGAAGGATGACCCCTTCAGTGCTCCCACCAACCAGGGCATTCCCACCCACAACAGCATTCAAACAAGGACTGAACACCTAGCATGAGCTTAACTACAGCTCCTTGAATTGGTCCCAGGTGAGGTTGTTTGGGTCATTTAAAGGCCTATCTGTGCCCTTAGGTGACTGAGAGCCCTGGAAGGCATGAGCTCTGCAATCCCTGCCCCAAAGCATGTCTGATACTTACACAACCTTGGTGCATGCATAGCAATCCAAAGAGACGACCGTGGCCAGAGCAGCTCAGTGACTGATTCCGGGATAGCAATAAGGGGAGCAAATATTCTGTGATTTTATCTGTGGTTTAACAACTTCACGTCTACTCTATTCTAATGAAAGTAACTATTTGTTGCCCATGGAGTGTCAAAGATGCATCCTTTATACCTCTACAGCCTCTGAGGACTCTTTTTCCAGGATATGAGTTTAATCTGAAAGAACTTTTTCTTCAGTTTTTTATATTTCTCTTTCCTGGTTCTTTTGTTTGTTTGTGATCCACCCCCCATCTCCCCCCGTGTTTTATCTAGTCACTATACCACAAAGCAAGTCAAAAGTTTAAAACGAGAAAAGCTTTCTGTGGGAATCCACCCCTTGGAGAAGCACGTGCCCAGTTCCAGTCAATTCAACCCACTTTTATTCTGCGCATAGTAACACGCCCCTACATCACAAATACACTTTTCTATTCTTTGGCATTGCACCCTCAGAACGGAACCCAGTTTCTCCGACTAGTCTCAAATCTCCCACCAACCACAGCATAAATCAACAACCCCTTGTACATGCAACGTGGCTCGAAGGCCTCAGCGTGACGGTGCTGCAGTTCACCACAAATGAGGAAGAGCCCCCCAGCATGAGGGGGCCAGCAAATGAGGGCCAGCCTGACCGTGGCTGCAGCGGGCATTTCGCTAGCGCTTCTATTGGTTTCACACTCAACAACCAACCTCAGACAGGAAGGCTTTCAGTACAGAAGGAGAAAATCTTTTAGCCACGGTCACTACAGAGGGGCGTGTATCTACCCAGCTACATTTTCAAACACTAATCGGTCTTAAAGTAGACTTGTAGATGTTTCTTACCCTGAAGTTAATATTTAACTTTAAATCATAATTCCCGTATCTTTGCACTAGTTCTCACTTCCTGAAAGGGAGATACGGAGTATTTCAGACAGGGCTTTGCTGCTCTTTGTTCCGGAGGGCAGATATCAACTTCCCCCGGCAGCCTTCACTCCTGGCCCAGCCACCTCCACCAGAAAGAGCTTTTTTCATGCCGCTGCTTTTCACGAGCAGCCCCAGGTCTGCGGTGGCCGCTATCGCGAGCAAACACTCGTGGCGAGTCACCAAGCTCTGCCACATCTGCTGCGGAGAAACGGCGGAGAACGGGGCGGAGGGAAGGGCAGGGAAGGGAAGGGCCTCCTTTGCCGGCGGCAGGGCCGGGGCCCCTCCTCCCCGACCCGTCTCTCAGATCCCCCGGTGGAGGCGAAGGGAGCGGGAGCCGGGCGGGGAGGCGAGGCGAGGCGAGGCGAGGCGAGGGACGGCGCTGCCACCGGAGACCGCAAGTGAGTGAGGAAGGGAGGGAAGGAGGGAGCAGCCCGTGTCCCCCCGGCCCGGTCGCACCGCCGGCCCTGCTGCCCGCCCGCGGGGACCCCCCGGAGGAGGAACGCCGGGCAAGCCAGATTATTTTAATTTCTTTATTATTAGTAGTAATATTATTATTATTTCTGAGCGCTTGTAATGGCTGCGGTGTGACCGGGTCCCGCCACCGCAGCCCGGCGCTCCCTCAGCCGGGCGGGGGGAGCGGCGCTGGGACCGGCGCTGGACCTCGCCCCCTGCAGCCACCGCCCGAAAGGTGTGTGCCAGGGCGCTGCACCTCTTAGAAATACCCAGGGAAACATCACACTCTGTTTTTTCCACCCCCCCCGGCTTTACCTTAAAGTGGATCTTTTCCTCCTCTAGTACGACTGACATCCTCCTGTATTTCCACACAAATGTTTTGAGTTAGGGGCGAAAATTTGCAGAGAGCTCGATCCGTAGGGTAATTGCTGCTTTTTTATAGCTG
Organism: Numenius arquata; assembly: GCF_964106895.1. Classification (NCBI taxonomy): domain Eukaryota; kingdom Metazoa; phylum Chordata; class Aves; order Charadriiformes; family Scolopacidae; genus Numenius; species Numenius arquata. Next base: position 25,350,067 of record NC_133582.1, on the reverse strand, counting down.
TGTTGGCTCAAATGCTGTGTAGAAACACTGAGGAGAATCAGCAGTAGCCTGAAGACGTGTTCCTGGCCTTTTTGATCTCCCTGTGCCAGGCCACACAGCTGCAACCCCCGTGGAGCGCAGGAATCAGGGCACGTTCCCGCAGCAGATCCAGTCTTGACCCGAGGGTTTGAAGACGAGGAGCTCAGCCTGCCCTGGCAGTTTGGGTTTGTTTGGGTTCTAATACACAGCAGTTAGTTGGCCTTGTTGCTTAGCTTGCCTCTTTTTGGAGACTAGGCTTTGTTTGCAGGGCGTTCTCCGATAGATTTACTAGTGTTCATGTTTTCTTATCATCAAACTGAAACCTCCTGGTTCAAAGAGGAAGTGGGGAAGAGAGCAGCTTTAGGGACTGATGGAGTGCCAGGATTAGCTGCACTGAGGCCATGGTTTTCCAAGCCAGCGTGAATGAAAGAAAGTTTCACCCACCCCTTGGGCTGTTCATTTTCACCCATGTCAGCACAAGCATTTGAATGCAGAATTACACTGGGAAGCTAAACCAAATTTAAATAGGAAAAAAAAAAATCCAGATCAGCTCCCAAATGTTTTCGCTGGCACAAGAGGGCAGGTGAGATTACTGCTTTTCTGTAACAATACTGGGTTATAGTGGACTAAGTGTGGCAAAAGTATAGTTCTGCCAGATTTCACGCCCATGCTCCTGAAACGAAATCACATCGTTCTTGTGCTCCTTGTAGATTAATTGTTTTTATTATAATTTGTTATTATTATAACAAATAAATCTCATTGTAGATCTATTTATGTTTAAAGCTGTTATTGGTGCTAAGAAGCACGACTAGTATTTTTGCTATGAATACAGTACAACGATAACAGTTCTCTACACCTGGTACTGCAAGCTTCATCTGCGTGGGACACCATCTCAGGAGCTGACTCTTGGCCACTGTGCCTTAGGAAAGGCACAGCCCTTCCCCTCCAGTGGGTACCCCTGGTCTAAGGCAAACCTAAGCCCATCCAGCCGTGTGGCACACAGCAGCACAAACTCAACATCCCAGCTCTATCCCAGAGGCAGGAGAGCCACGGTGTTTTCCAGTGTCCAACACAATGTCTTTATTTACCAAGGCAAATCAAACAAACTTCCTGGACAAGTATCGACTCTTGCTGGTTTAGTAACTGCTGAAAAGGTGTAGGCTGGCACATCCAAGAACCTAATTTAAAATGGCATTTGTTCCTCACTGTAAATTAGCCTCTTTGAGTCATATGATTATAAAGCTGCAATATTCGGTAAATAGGTGAACTTAAATTTTCACCCTGTTTCCAGACATGCTTTATTTAACCTTTAGCTTAATTTTACATTAGTGTAACCTAAGCTAGTCTGGTCTTGTCCTGCAGTCCATCCTAGAAAAGGTCATTCCTTCTCTCACTCCTCACCTGTGACAACGGTTCTTGATTTTTCTGCTTTTGACTTAATTTTTAGGCTAAGGGTTTTAACTTACTAAATACTTCTTTTTAAAAATATCTACATAAATCTTTTAATATTGTTACATCCCCTATAGCCTTCTCTGTAAGCAAATCCTAGTTACTTTTTATGTTAGAAGCGGTCTGTGCACGGCACCTTTAACAGAGCCTCTGTCTGTGACTTGGTTCCCAGTGGCTGAGAAGTCATCCACTTCACTGCCTAAGCTTCAACTGCAAAGGCTTGTTTCTTAGGGTTCAGTTTGAAAGGACACTGAGTGCTAATCTGGTATCTTCTCTCACTGGTTAAAGATCCCAAATCCTTCCTGCAGCATTAGCCACCATAGACCTACAAGCTCTTTCTTCAGTAATTAGCAGAACTCTACTGGTGATAACAACAGCTTCTACTTGGAGCATCTTCTCTAGTTTGGCTTGGCACGCTTACTGTTTAACCCGCCCTGGCAGGAGCCTGGTGGGATCGCAGACGATTCACCCTGCGGAGACAGGATACATGCTTGCATCTCTGTGCAAGCAGACGATCAGCAGGAATGGCGGTTATGTGCCTGGGTACTGCTGGATGAGAGCCATTAAAGTTATTTGTCTCCCCTTGCATCTACTCAAATAAGTAAAACTAGTGTCTGGTTTTGGTCCCATGGGACCAAGCTGGCAGAACTGACAGCATAAATTTTCGTTTGCAGTGAAAATTACAGCTGTAAGTGTACAAGCCAACGAAATTCCTTTGTTCACTGGACAGATTGCCAAAACAGATCCCACCCACAACTGCAGGCTTTACGGTGTCCAGACTGGCAGATTAGTGTTGTATAGTGGGGAAACCTGGGTAAAACTGGGCTATCTCTACCCAGCTGGAGACACTTGGGTTGGGGGAGGGGTATGGAAATGAGAATAAAACCAAAAAATCCCACATGCTTATCTTGCGAGAGTAATCACAGGAGCAGAGTCTAGTTCAGAGGCAACAAGATAACACATCTGAAGTTCCAGCCGAGGCCACTGTGAAGTCTTGGCAGAGTGGAGGTATTTTGAGACCGTGAAGAGATGCATTTGTTTCACAGTGTAGAGGAAAAATATCTTTTTTGCTTGTTTGTTTTGTTTTTGCAGAGCTTAGAAAGACCTTTCCAAAATGATTTCCTCAAGTGAATATGGGTCTCACTCTTGGGAGCTCTTGGTGACAGTTGATCATCAGCATGAAGAGGTACAAAAGGAATTTTTACTACGGGTCACAGGGGACCTTCATATTGGAGGAGTGATGCTGAAATTAGTAGAACGAATCAGTGAGTAAAGACCTGTTTAATTTACACAGAGTTATTAAAATAATACATGCAGCTTTCCTTCTACAAAAAGAGGCTCCTGCGCATTTTGAAATGGCACTCCCAAAATAATACTTCTTTGTAACGGGACACTGAGCATGTATGTGCTGCAGACTCAGGGTTTTCATGTGGCCAGAACCTCTCCCTGTCTGTGACTAAAGCCCCTGTAGTATCACAGTGCAAACAAAACTTTCCTTTGGTTTTGTCTTCCAGGTAGACAAATACAGTTGGACCAGGGTAACTATTCAACTCCTTTTCCAGATAGACTTTATAGGTGGCAATAAAGGTAGCTGATATCCTGTTTATCCACCTGCAGCAGTCAAAGAGACAGGATTAGTGGTTACAAAGGCACTTCTAAGTTGCTGTTTCCCGTGCTATAGTGGTATTCTAGCCAAAATCTGAGCCACATTATCCTTAGTGTATATACAGTAGGAAACAGCAGTGAAGAGCAGAGTCTGGCCAAGCCAAAGTTAGAAGATGAAAGGTGTAAATACCCTGTGTACAGTCACAGCCAGTCAGCGCTACAAGCGACAAGAGAATCCAGGTTTCTTTAACTTAAAGCCATCAAATGGAGCGGCCTCCCAAAATAATCACCTGCACTCCGGGGCTGAAGAATGATAGATACAGACAAGACAGTATGGTATTTGATTATTATATCAATGCCCCAGGGTTTTCATATGCAATTCATTCTTCAAGTATTGTGCTTTCTCCTGGGATTCTTAAATCTAGAAGTCTTTGGTCACAGAAAGGAACCTGTCTGCTAGACCAGACTCGCCAAGTGGGAATGTTGTGAGCTTTGCATTTCTATGCATTGCTCTTGAAATAAAAGATTTGTGGCAACAAAAAAAAAAAGTCAAAAAAACTTCCTTGAAACTTTAATCTTTTTTATATAGTTCAACTTCAGACAAACAAGAAGAGAAAAACTAAACTATAACAAAACCCTTCAGCAAAATAGCTTCAAGAAATTTAGAATCAGCAACTTAATAATTTCAGAGTTCTTACTGCCAAGTGAAAAGTTTTGTTTTCAAACATGGGTTTTGAAGGAAACAAAAGGGAGATGCACAAAATATTCTTTCCAAAAGGCTGCCATTCAATGGAAGGGCATTTTTACACAAAATTCCTTAGTGATGGAAAAGTTCTACTTGGGAGACAGTAATTTTATCAAGGAATCCCTTTTCCAGCATTAAAGCAAGTAGCAAATCTGTGATACATTTTTACCAGCTTCTCTGCATACTAACGCACACAATTCAGCGAGCAAACTAATGGTAGCTGGAGTTCTCAGTGGGTCAGAAGACTAATTTTTAACAGTTTTTTTATAACTAGTACTCAACTAGTGCAAAAAGCTTTCTATATTACATCATATTTAAAGTAAATCTGTATCTAAGTGATTTGTGTCAGCCACTGTCTTGAGACACAATTTTCTACCAAGAAACTCCAAAATAGGACAGGGCTCTACTGTGCTATAGAAACACTAAGGAAAATAGCCTCTACCTGGTGGAGCTGGTGAGGAGGAATGAGAAATGATGCAGGAGACTGAAACAACTTGCTGAGATCACACTGAAACTTTACCTGCTACTACACATCATTGGCATCTGGGAAGTCATCTAAGCTTGGAATTCCCCATGGAACTGAGAGCAGCAATGCTTTATCTCTTTCCTTATGCGTGTGCTTTTCATGCTGATCTAGTCAAGGTTTTGACACCTTTCAGGTCAGGATAGCTTACTGCTCAAGAGTAACCAGACAGAGGGTACCCTCGCTATTAGTCCATATCCCAGCACAACCCAAGCAGCACTGGACCACGTATAGCACCAGATTCGGGAGATGCAGTTTCCCCATGGGTATCTGCAAGATGAAGGCAGTGCCACAGCCAGCTTAACTCTTAAGGGAAAACAAAGTTAGTTCCCAGTGACTGCCACAAGTATTCAGCAAATGGTGTCTAGGTCTCAGGAACTGTAGTTGCTACTTTCATGTAAATAAATTCTCCGGCTTGCAGAGCACTGTTTCCAAACCAAGTGTTTTAGTCTATTTGCTCCATAGTTTATTAATAACCATTTTGTATTTTCCTAGAAATACCACAAGATTGGTCAGACTATGCTCTTTGGTGGGAGCAAAAAAAATGTTGGCTTCTGAAAACCCACTGGACACTGGATAAATGTGGGGTACAGGCAGACGCTAAGCTGTTCTTTACTACTCAGCACAAAATGCTGCGGCTTCGCTTGCCAAACATGAAGACCGTGAGACTGAAAGTCAGCTTCTCTTCTGTGGTATTCAAAGCTGTCAGTGACATCTGCAAAATTCTCAGTAAGTGAAGCTAAATCCCCTCTGGCGGCTAAGTTGGAGCATTTTATTAGGTGACTTTCTTTTGATGTAAAGTCCTTACTTATGAAACTGTTTGGCTCAAGGAGAAATTTGATTGAGTTGACCCAAGATCAAAAGACAGATTTTCTGGTTTTCAGCATCCAGTGCATGTCAATGGTTCTCAGTCTTTGTGATAACTGATGCAAACTGTGTCGGAAATGCGTCCCGTGACTTGCAAGGAGTACTGGATAGTCAAAGTCCTGTTGGTGGTTTTGTAGGGATCCTTGCCCTCTTTGAGCGGGACTCAGTCCTGCTTATTCTATGCCATTGACTAAAAGCTTGAGTTTGTCAGTCTCCTACATCAGCTTTCACCATAGCAATTTTACTGGCGTCAACTGATTTATCGCCTACTTTCACTAGCATTGGTGATATTCAACTCACCCTATTGGGTATATGGATTTACTTCAGAAGGAGCATGTTTTAAACGTTCAAAACTTCTACATGCCCAAACCTTTTCAGGTCAGGGCACACCCAACTACACCACCCAAGCCCATGAATGTGTTGCAGCACCCAGCCCCGTGTCTCTGCTCTTTCCCCTACTGGAGCACCACCAAGCAGAGATGAGGTTTCGGAGCACACCAGACCTGTGTGCCTGTGATCCACAGGGATAAGCCAAGTCTGCAAACAGCCTTCAGAATCCCTTAGTTTTAGGGATTCTTTAATTTACATCTTCAAAGCTTAGGCCAGTAACACATTCATTTTCAGAAGGAATTTATCACCTCATGTTGACCACAATGTAGCTTTCAATTTCATCTTCTAGAACTGGATTGTGAAAGGGACAATATGGCTTTATTCCATTAAACGGCTCTGATAAAATGATGCCATAATTGTTCAACTGACATTTGGCCAAATTAAATATTTCTACCCACTTTTTTCTTCCAGATTGAGTCAGTACAAGAACCTGTAACTTTTCTCGTGAGTGAATATTGTTAAAAATGTCTTTTCTCACCCCAGGATAAAAGTGTTTTTCAGAAACAAAGTGTCAGGTTTGCAACTGACAGTGTGTGTCTGAATCCGTAGTGCATTAGGAAATAGTGTGTAGCCAAGACGCAGTCTTGTATGTGAAATATAAAATTCTTAAGTGAATAACAGAAGGCATGAACTTCAAATACAGTGGTTCCACTTCTGCTCTTACTTATGAATAAGTCAGACATTTCACTGAGGTTATTATGCTCAAAGGTGACTGAGAGCCATTAGGGAGAAAGAGTGTTTCCCCGCTGTTCTAAAATGCAGATACGCTTGCTACAAAAGCAGGCTTTAATCCTGTCAAAACTCACAGCCCAAAGTCTTTGGCCTTGTTATTGAATTATCGGATTTTCCACGGCTACTGCTTTCAACCTGCTAAAAATAAAATTCAGATTGCAACATGGAGCTTCCCCAAATGCTATTACCAACCATGGGCTTTTTTGGGATGTAAGTTGCTAAGTTTCAAATGTTTCATTTTGCTTCACTTCCCAAATTGCCATTGTAGATATTAGACGGTCAGAAGAACTCTCTTTGTTGAAGCAATCAGAAGATGTACTCAAAAAGAAAAAGAAAAAAGATAAGAACAGCAAAGAACCAGTTACAGAAGATATTTTAAACCTGTGTGACTCTCCAGTGAGTTCTGGATTATCAGGTAATGAAAAACCAATATGATTTTGTTCTGACTGAAACGAGGAAGAAATCCTTTGCTGCACAATTAAAAGCAGGGAGACTAGTTTAATGTAGGATGGTGGTCAGAGACACACAGTCGGGCTGACATTAATGGCTTCAAGAAGTTACTGAAATCTCCAGTATATCAATATTTTTCTGTTGTTTTGTAAACGTTTTCCTTTCCATTGATATGAGAGAGGCTATACCAGAAAACAAGTGATCGGCTGTGGCCCTGCACACAGGATGTGCTGCTGCTCTTTGAAAATGTGAGACCACTCAAAATATTCAACAATTTTGGCAACCTCCAAGGAAAATGAAAAATAAAGGCTTAAAAGTATGTGTTTCCTATCTCCAACACAACTGAGATATCTCACAGAACAAGGAAGAGCACTTCTGTCCCTGAGGTCACTTCACCTGTGAAAGGACAAGGCCAGCTGTAAACAGCAGGGATAGGAGACTGTCTTGAAAGAAAAGGGTTAGTCTTTTATGATGGAAAGTGGTAGACTGCCTAAGTCTGAAGGCAGTTTTCCCTGGAATAATACGTTACTCTCTCAACTTGCAGGAAGTCCAGGCTTATACAGTAAAACCATGACACCCACTTATGATCCCATCAGTGGGACACCAGCTTCTTCTACAATCACTTGGTTCAGCGACAGTCCCTTGACTGAGCAGAACTGCAGCATCCTCGCCTTAAGTCATCCCAACTGCTCTCCAGAAACACTAGCAGAGATGTACCAGCCTCGGACTTTAGCTGACAAAGCCAAACTCAATGCAGGGTAAGATGCCTCCCTTTGAGATCTTTGTTAGCTGGCTTAACAGGGTAGCATAAATCCAGCTTCTTAAGTGTAAAGCAGAATTTGAAAACAACCCCCTGATATATGGCTATATTGATACATAATAACATGCTTTGATCTAGGTTTTGTTTCAGAAATACTTACTCTTTTTGATCTTTTTTTCTTTCCTTATTCAACATTTTTGGTTAGACAATTTTGTTTTAAAGTGTCGAATGACATAATTGTGCAGTCTCTGGACCAAATTCTGTTGTTAGATGAAGGCAAATCCAGTTTAGCACTGTGGGCGCAGCTAAAGGACAGTCTGGATAGCAAACTCTAAAGGCTTTAAATGGGCAGTGGAAATACATGTAGATAAATTCAGTAAAGCCCTAATGCATTACAAATAGGTGAATTCT